>NW_024349801.1:17226737-17628677 GCF_902729225.1 Pteropus medius
GGCCCCGCCTCCAACCCCATAGGCCTCAGCTCTCTAGAGGCCCCCACCTCCTGTGTCCTCACCGCCCAAAACCATCAAAGGCCTCTTCCCACCACCTCCACCTGCTCCTCTTACCCGCTCAGCGCCTGACCAAGAGGAAGACAGTAAAACTCTTTCTGCAGAGCGAAAGCTACTGGAGGTCCCAGAGACTCTGGGAGCCGCTTTGGGCCCTGCTCCACCCTGTGGGCCTCACTGGAGCCTGTCTCAGTGGACACAGCCTGGCTGGAACACCTGTTTGAGTTTCGTGCGGAAGACGTGCTGCCTTCCAAGGTAAACACACCCTCATCTGCAAGGTAGTCCGTGGAGAGGAGAGAAAATCAGAGCTCAAGGGTCTGAGCGACTGAGGCTGCCACTCATTTCCCACATGTAGAAAATGAGGCAAAGAAAGGAGTGAGGACTTATCTGAGGTCTCTGGGTGTCAGCAGAGCCCCAATTGGCATCTGAGTTCATCCCAGGGCCTTACATATCCCAGCTCCCCAGTGGTCGGGTGACCCCACCATTTGGCCAGTGAAGGAGAAAGACAAGTTCGTGAGTGACCAAGATATGGTGAACTTGGTGCCTGTTGCTCTAGATGCCTTCCAGCACGACTCCCTTGAGTTTTGTTTTGTTTCGTTTTGTTTTTAATCTATGGCATATGTCTCAATCCAAAGGGGAGAGTGCTCGCCCAGCTGACTCTTTCAGAGGACATGCCTAGTGACATGTCCTCCCTCCATTTGAGACTCATTGCTCTAGAAAGCTCTCATTACTGCAGTTAACAGTGATGACTTACAGGTTTGTATTGGCTAGTAGGGGAAGGGCTAGCAGAAGGCTGTGAATCACTTCACGAAGGTGAGTCTTTTGAAGAAAGAAAGCTCTTGCTGCAAATAAAACCTAAAGTCTGGGACAAGTGAAAGAATGTTTAAATCAACTTGATTCCTAATGGGCCCGAATTGGAAATACCCGAATGTCCATCAATAGTAGAATGATTAATGAGATTTCATGTATATAAAGTTCAAAAATAAGCCGAACTAGTTGACGGGGGGTATAATCTTGAGAATAGTGGTTACCTTGTGAGGAGAGGGCCTGGGAGGAGGTATGAAAAGGAGGCTGGAATGTTCTAATTCTTGATTCAGGAGGCGGTTACACAGGTGTTTTCATTTTGTGAAACGTGGGCTCTAACTTTATGATTCCTGCACTTTTCCGTATATATGTTATTCTTCAAAAAAAAACAAACGTTCACTTAAATCTGAAGACTCGCTTCCCCAAGTTCCCGTGAAACACTGAACAGGTTCAGAGCGTGTGGCTTCAGCAGACGCGGGCAGCGGCGCCTCAGAGCCAGCACCCTCACCACCCGCACGTGGGGATTTTTAGTGGGCAGCAACAGGGAGACAGCAGCATCCTAGGGCACGAAGCCAGGACACTGGGAGATGCTCTGTGAGCTGGATTAGTCAGTTGGTGGAGTCCACACATTTAAAGAGCCCTAGGAAATATTTATGGAGGCCTGGGAACACCTTGACCTTCTCACACAAATGGTTAATTCACATACAGAATAATAATACCATTTTTAGAGAGTTACCTTTGACCCTGCTTTCACCTTCAGGCTGTTGACAACTAAGAAACATACTTTAAAATGTTTTGTGAGGACTTTATTCCAAAATGGATGTAAGAAACTATCATAAAATAAGTACACAAAGAATGCTCATTCCCCTTTCTATATCATGCCAAATTGAAGTCAGTGAGAAATGATAAGATAATTTCTTCAAATTTAATGTAATTAAATAGAGAATCTAAATTTCTGAGCTGTGGACCTATCTCTCCCTTTGCTGGATGAAAATTCTTTAAGTTAAAATGTCCTTCCCTATTCAAACAATATTAATATAATATTAATGGCTATCAAACTGAATGAAAATTATTCACTCATGATACCACTGTGCCACTGAATAAAACTGTTGTCTTTAAGCATCAATCAGTGGGCATACATCAAATTTTGTAACCACTCCTATTTCACTCAATATGGAGATTTTTCTAAAACTTTGATGTTAAAAATATCACCACCAATGAAATGTTTGTGCATAGTTTGGATTTTTTTCCTGTAATCTAAAATATATTCTTTTAGAATATCTTTGATAAGTTAGTGGAATTAATTCCTATAAATAGAATTACTAGTTATATATATTTGGGTCTGCTTAAGGCCTCTGACAAATGCTTCCTTGTTCTTTTTAAAATTGTAAATTTCACTTCTGGAGTTTATTTTTTGTTGGTTGTTCTTTTGTTCTATTTCATTCCTTCATTTATTTTTGTGTTGCAAGGTTACTCATGAAAAGGTCAGGAAAGCTTTGGCCCTCTGTCCAACTCTGGCTTGAGTGAGCACTTAGGATTCATAGAGAGAGGCAGTTCTGTGGAGGCAAACTATGGTTTTAAGCTTAGCCGGGCTCTTAAAATAGGAACAGCCACATGCAGCACCCTCAATATTTCTAAACCAACTGAAATCAGACTTCATATTCAAATCATATCTGGCCGAATTACTTCCAATCTAAAATGGCTTTGAAATTTTTCATATTAATGGATATGAATATAAAACGCAATAAGAGAAATCAAGAGACCTATATACTTTTTAAGTTTTATGTGCATGAATGTGGAAATATTAGAAACATAGCTCATGCTGATGAATATTTCACAATCTAAGGAGATCTACTCTGTGGCCCAGGTGCTGGGGAAAGGACTTGTCCAATAGCACAGCTGTTTTGAAGAGCAGAGAAGGAGTTTAAGGCTGGGGACATACTGCAGCAGACAAAGGGAGGAAGAAAGGATGAGCCATCTAATTCTCCTTAGTTGCCTCTAGGAGGATGCTTCAAACACGTACATGGCTCTTCCTGCACATGTCACACTGCTCTCTCCAAATCTTCGGATTTTATTTTTTTTCAAAAAATTTTTATAAGGCTTACTAAAATGACATTGCTAAAGTAGGAAAAATAAAAAAAATAAAACAGATATAGCAATTATAAGGGATAAAATATTTCCATGATTAAATGTAAAGTGGGGCTCTGAGCTCCCTGGCATCCACGATAAAGAAGGAACCATGGTCCATTTCAGTGACTTAAGAAATCCTCTCAATTCTGTAACCGAGTCAAAGAGAAACTTAATTTCTCAGTGAAACTTCTTTTCTGGACCATTATACAAGGGCGCAGGATAATATGAAGGTCAATATTATCTGCCAGAATTTTACGGCAAATGCAGAAGTTGAATTCATTCTTTGAACTTTTAGCACAACTTTCAATTAAAGTTAGAGGAGTTGGCTGCCATCCAGTTCAGCGATGGCAATTGCGTAAGGAGTAGGCTGATATATTTCAGGTTTGTCATAAGAGTACTGCCAAGACCTCTATTACGTTCAGGTTTCCGGGGAATGACCATTTAGCTCAGGGTCTGTCTGAACAAAGGTTGAGTGTCAAGAGGCGAGGTCAACATGACATTTAGAAATCAGTCAATGTTTCACAAAACTGAGTAAAAACATCAGAATCATTTGGAGATTTTTATAATTAATTTATTATTTTAAAAAATTTTTTACACGCTAAATCAGAAACACTGGGGATAATACTCAGGAATGTGTTTTTGGTTTTTTTGTTGTTGTCGTTGTTGTTTAATTCACTCTCCAAATGAATCAACAGCAGACAATTTGGGTCAGCATTGGAAAACAAATGATTGACATGGCTCTTCCTGAAGGAGAGGAGACTAGAGTCCCCAAAGAACATCTTAAGGTCATCTCCTGGGGAAGATTAAGAGTGAAGCCTCCATCCGAAGAGCTGTTTATGGGACCATTATGGTTTGGGGAAAGAAGAACATGAGTCCATCCTGGCTTACCCACCTCTTGCATTTATGGGACTCAGCTAGTCCCTGCAAAGCACAGGGGCCCATTAAACTCATTCTTCTTGCATGGCAATGCCTGTCTGCTCTGGCAAATTTTGATAAATGCAATGCCAAGTTGAGCAGTGTGCAACCGCAGCAAGCAATATTAATCAAAGAAGGGCTGGTAGATCTCTTGGGTACTTTTGTAGCGAGAAAAAAAATAATCACATGTCTGATTTCTTCAAATGACCACATTCTTTGGTTCATTTTTTTTTTAACCTAACAATCGGGCTGTCTGCAGTCCAATAGTTAGACTGGTATTGCCAGGTAGTGTGTAAAAAGCCATCCCCTGGAGGCCTATTCCTGATTTGTACTCTCCCTAGGTCCTTGAGACTAAATAAATAAAAGTAGATGGCTTTTAATGAAAGTCTTAGCCTCCTCGGTTTAGCTTTTAATTGTGTGACAGCCAAACATACACACACATCACATCCTGAGCTGTTTATTGGAATTACAAAACCCACAGCCTAAATGTCAAGCTAGGCCACAGAGAAACATGAACAGCTCAGTTTATTAATGGCGAGTTTGGAGGTTGGTTTCATCATTCTCTGCAGTGGGGACTCCAGCTTACTCAGGCTCTCAGCTTCTAATACGATCAACATGATCACAGTGTTGACTTAGAGCAGATTAGAAGCCAAGGCCCAAGAAGAGACTGATGAAGCCCCTCTTCAGGCTCTGAGTATAATCTGCACGTAGAAACTGAAAGCATAAAAACAAGAGGCACCAGCATCGGATTAAGACATTGCTGAACACCAAATCTACAGTAACCAGATCCAAACCAGGCTTTCCAAGTTTGCCTGGTTTGGATCTGGTTACTGTAGATTTGGTGTTCAGCAATGTCTGAGCCTTCTTTTTTTCATCAGAAGGTACCCATTAATATTATCTGCCTCTGTAGAAGGTTACTGTGAAGTTTTGATAGCCATGTTTTAGGGTCTACTAAATGCATAGTAGGTTGTCAAAATAACAGGAGTTAGTTTAATTGATAGAAATATTTTTTTAACATATAGGTTGTAGTCTTGAAACGTTAATTCTTTCAACGTGGGACTTCAAGACGAACATTTGTGATAAAGACCACATACAGATGATGGCCTATGATGTACATAAAATAATAAAATTGAAAGTTCAACGTCAAGGCAGACAGGACACATTACGAAATTGACTCCCTCACTCTGGTACCTCCCGGGTCAGAACAAGTCTGCCTGGATCAAAAGCAGTTGTCTCTTTTCTACTTCCTGTCAACATGTCTTTAAGGTGACAAAATGCCACAGGTACAGGAAGTTATGGAGAAAGAACAGTGCCAGCCATCAACAATGGGCCTTGCAGCATTCCACCCTAATGTTAATATGCTGGACTTTATTAGTTTGTGCCATGTTCTTCTCCATGTAAAAACAGCAGAAATTTTTGACTAAAATAAATAACCTTAGGTCAATAAAGAATTATAACCCCATAAGCATCTCAGTGCTTATAAATCTCTTAATAGTTTCATCAAGGGTAATGGAATAATTGACACTGGAAAAACAAGCAGCCAATTAAAGATGGGAATCTTCATGTTTTCCTAAGAAATTCCTCAAGAAGAATTTATTCTCCTCATCCGCTAGTTATAGATGCAGAAGCTTTGCTTTATATGGTTATAGCTCACATCCCCTGCAGATGCCATCTCCCCTTGAGTTCCAAAGGGTAGAAACCCGCTTACCATAAGGAAAAAGAGATGCTCGGCTGCTATCAAGAAATTCACAGTAGCTCCGTTAAATCCTTTCCCAATAAATTTTATCAGTTTTGAAATGGAAGCACGGAAGGGTTTTTTGGATGCCTTGGGATCAAATATACCTTGGTGACCTGAAGTTGACTTTCCTCTTATTATGGCAGGCAAGGAGTAGGAAGGTCTTCATCAACAGCACTGTATGCCAGTGTACCACCCAAGATGGCTCTAGTTATAAAACCATCAGCTCAGCCGTAAGTGTTTGCCCCAGACCTGAGGCTGAGCCACCCTGAGCATGACACTCTTGGCCCAAGGACGTGTCTTTGAGCTACCAGGTCCTGGGAGCCAGCCCTGGGTTCACTGCCCACATAGTTCCAGCCTCACTATGAGAGATAAATGATTTACCTAAAGGCACGTGGCCAGTGAGTAGAAAATCCAAGGCTTGAACCTAGCTAAAGCCCAATTTCATTCTGCCTCCCCATGTACCACCATTGAAACAAAATCGAGTGAGAGGATTCACATCCTTTCTAGGTCCCTTCTTTAGTGGCCTCTGAGAAATAAGAGAATGATTTCAGGAACACACAGCAACGTGTTTGAGGAATGGAGAAATACTGAGTTATGGCTTAGGAGTTCTTCATATGTAATAAGATGTTTTAAAATAAATATGTATCAACCTGAAATATGATAGAATCAAATCTTAAGTAAAGATAAGTAGAGTAGGTGACAGTTTGCAATTATATTATATCTAGGTTCTTTAGGTGTTGAGGGTTTCTTTTAGAACAGGACAGTTCTTTTCAGGATGTTCCCAATGCCTGGTCCCTGAAGAATCTACGTTCGGCTGGTTTGGGAGTCATGTAATATCCAGTGACCCTGTCTCCTTACATTCAGTGTGGAAAGTGCATGAGACAAGAGCAGTCGATCTCTGAGTTAAGCCCAGGCAGGATTTGTTGTGTTCTCCTAGCTTCTTTGGGCCCCCTGCAGCTTTTTTCTGATTACTCTGTGGCTATTGATTGGTTTTTCTGGAGATCTGGCTAATGATTGCAGTAAAATCATTGTAATGATTTGGGAGAGCTTCCGGTTCCATCATGATCAGTGTTGTTGGTGATCAACCTTGACCTCAAGCTGTGATCTGGACAGGGCAGGTATAGAAGAGAAGGGGTGTGTGTGTGTGTGTGTGTAGGTGTGTGTTAGTGGTGGTGGTAGTGATATGTAAGGCAAGACGGGAAAACGAAATAATTGGAGCTGTTTAATCTTGGATAGCACATACTACAAGGATAGATGGGGCCGGAAATAATGGGTTTTCTGTGAAATAAGTCCAGATGACATGCCCCTCCCTGCAACTCTACCTTCAGGCCTAACCACTCAACTGCAACCAGGCTCCAAAGTCTTAGCTATATACCTCAGCTGCAGTTCCTGCCTTTTGCCATTTTCGATCTGGGCACTTCTGTGTCCTGCCATCCTGGACATCTGAAATTTGGACAGACTTTTCAACTAAAAAATCCTCTTCTATCCCCAAAGTGTCCACAGACTTCAACTAATCTCTTTTGGATTTTAATCACACAACAGCTAAAATCAAGCTGAGGCAGGTCTTCACTAATAGCTTCCCAGGCGGCCCAAGGTACGAAGGTGCCAGCCACGTTCCTCCAGCACCTGTGCCTTTCCTGGCTCCATTTTCTTCTCTGTCTTATATTTCAACAGTGGCTCAATTATGAGGTTTCTATTCACTCAGTCCCAATGCTATTTTTACACCTCTGTCAAATCTCTTCTTGATCCCCCTCTTTTGAAAAGGACTCTTATAAATCCCATCATAATGGCAGGAATGCAGCAAACTGCAAAGGTGGAAAGGGATTGGGCGGTGCATAGTCCTTCAGCTGTTACCATTTGGGGATCTCATAGCCGGTGAAATTTTTTAAAAGGCAGCCACACTGCCATATATCTAAACATATCTGTCTTACGTATGTTTTAACTGTCTGTCTTAATAAGACCTTTCATGTATTTTGCCCTAATAATACAAAAGTAAATTTTTAAAATTAACTTAAGTCTTTTTTTTTTTTTAAGTTCCAAGCTCCATAACTCTTGGAACATAAGCCAACTTGAATGTTCCATTTATTGATTCACAGAGTCCCTGTCCTCATGAGTTCACAGCCCATTTATATGTGGATATGATGAGGGGAAGGAGGACATAGCCTGCAGATAAATAACCAAGCATGACATACAGTGTGACACATATCCTCGCCGAAGAAGAACCAAGGGCTGAAGGAGCTTAGCGCAGGGATCCTAACTCAAATTTGCTGAATCAATTAATACCTTTTAGACGAAGTAGAATCTAAGCTGAAACCTGGAGGATGCGTGAAGAGCCAGATGTAGAGGGCAGAGAGAGTGTTACAGCCACACACTCTAGACCGTGCAAAAGTCCAGAAGCCTAAAATAGTGCAGTGAAAGAAATCTGGTATCATTTTTGCTTCGGATCCAGGGAGATGACGATGAGGAAGGAAACTACAGGGCTGAATTGTGAAGGCTGTTGATATCAGCCTCTGGTCTCCTTCATAGTCCACTCCAGCTCTGAATCTGGAAGCGGAGTCACTCGATCTCTTCTCTTCCTGTACAATGGGGTGCTTGGCTGCTTGCGGAACTTTTGGGCTCCCCGTTATCCCAGACTATAAAGTTCGCATGCCTGAGTTTTTTGTTAAATGGCTCTAACTCACCAGATCTGACTCTCATCCACCATCATTCTCTCATACCCCTTGACACCGCCATTCCACATGTCTCTTCATTTCCTAACACTTCATACTCTTTCCCTAACACCACACCTCTGCCCATGGCGCCCCCTCTTCCCAGAATTGCCTCCTCGGACTCACTTTCAGCTAGTAAATGCCTGCTCAGTCTTTCAAAATCCGCCTCAGTGCCGACTCCTCCAGGAAGTGCCTTTAATTCCCTCTGCAAGAATTAGCCATTCCTTCATCAGCATTTCTATACAGCGTCAGCTTTCTCCTCTAGACTTTTGTTTATAAGACCGTATCGCAAGCTGTCAGTTTCTTCACGCAGGGTCTTCTCACACATACTGAAGTAAATACAGAGTACTTTTTTCAGTATCAAGAAATGACAATTAGTTGAGTAGTCATTCAACAAACTGTATAGAACAAGTCATAATTATAACTTATAATTATTTTATGTATATTCATGTCGACTTGCTCATATGGTCCTCATCCTCAAATAGACTAAGCTCTTTCAAAAAAGGAAACATATTTTTCTTGTTTATTTCTATAGCCCCAGTGTTTAATTCAAGAGCATAGGACATATTAATTGCACTCATGAATCTTTGCTGAAAAAAGAAATGAGAAAACCAATGTAAGCAAGCACCGGACTCCCATCCCTACCCGCTAAAATACAGAAAAAAACCCTTAATCCGTTTTAATTTCCTGCTAAGAATTCCTGGGTCAGTGACAGAGGACAGGAGTTAAATGTCCAAAAATGCCTTTTTGGAATGTCCAAGAAAAATTGAAACTTCTTTTGTGGTGAATTATTCAGCCTAGTAGGATTCAGTGAGACAGAAGGAGTCACTGGGGTTTTATTCTTGACTTTGCCACTGACCTTCAAAAGGCACTCAACAGACCAATTAGAAACTGCACATTCGCACAGCTCAGTAAATTGATAGATGACAGAAAAATACCCCTCTTCTCCAATTCACTGTCAGCTTTCTAATCTAGTGCCCAAATTGCTGTACACACTTTCACTAGAAAAACAATGAAAGTCCATTTTTCACCATCACCTGCCTTCTGCTTTCTTCATTTTTTTAACCCCCTGATTTATGCAAAATTAACCGCCCTGAAAAAAAAAGGAAATGGCTCCTGGTGAGTCGTCAGGCTCCTGCTTCAGTAGCCCCATGCTGTCTGGGACCATGTGCATTCCCCTGTTTGCTAAAGTTGGGGGAGGGGAGGATGTTGTATTCCATAGACTGCATCTGTTACTAGCCAGACTACAGGTCTGAGGGGTTCTCACCTGAAGTTTGAGGACAAGTCCTGAGACTACCCATGGACTACACTCCTAAGGATAGAGGCCTTCCTGAAGGCAACAGCCAAAAGGATCAATGTAGGCTAGACCTGTACGTCTGCAGGATGGAGAAGACCAGCAAGAATTCGATAAACTTTCTCCTAGTTACGGGAAGTAGAAAATTAACTCGTGGATTTTGTTTGGTTTAGCATCTGGTCTCGGTGACTGGTGTTTTTTTTGTTGTTGTTGTTTTGTTTTTTAATTACTTATACAAGAATATGAGCATTATACCTGATGGAAGCTTCCTTTTTCAGAGATTTATTTGCAAACAGGAAATTTTGAAGATTTATGGTAATAGAAACATTAAAATTATCCTAGTGTTTTATATAAATCTTGGAGCTATTACACCTTACTCAATTCCAATTGCATTGTGCAAATTGGCCTTAATAATGAAAAGCCATACGTTTTCATTAGTGTAGTTGTCCTGTCTGCTGATAGCTGACATTCTAACTTTTGATAAACATCAGGATTCTCTAAACTGCTGGATTTGCAACTCAGAACTCTCCACTAAATATAAATGAAATTTGACCTCTGAATCTCACTGATAGAAATTCTGACTCAAAGATGGTCGAAAATTATAGGCAGTTCACTTAGGACTACTCGAAATGGCTACTTCTTATTTATAAACTGTCTTTCATTTGTAAAATGTACACAATAATGCATTTTGGAGGGTCATTCATTCTTCATTCTTTTGACAGATATTTGCTGATTGATTACCGTTTACCTAGTCCTGTACGAGGTGTTATGAGGTTGAAATAACATGAATACCCAATGACTGGCACACAGTATAGATTCAGTAAGTGACATAGGCTTCTCCTCTTTCTACAGATCTAAATAATATAGATAATAATAAGGAGAGGTTTTTATTATCGTCAACATTTTGGCCAAAGAATTTTCATCTCTCATAGGAAAGACTTAGATTTTGAGAGTTAGAAATGCCCTTTGATACTATCAAACCATCCCCATAATCCATGCTGGGACTTGCCCCTCTGCACTGCTCTGGTTTACATACCTTCAGAGGAAAAATTTAAAAAGCTCAGAACCTAAGAGGCAGCTCTTTCTGTGAGTAGACAGTTTGAGAAATTAGATCTTAAAATGTGCCTCAAATAATGGTCCACCCATTCTCAGGTTTGAAATTGAAAGAGCAAGCCGCCTTAATTTTCTATACTTGAAGACCATTGCCTTTGACTCCTAAGCCTTCTCTCTCTCAAACCTTATCACCTACTTTTCTGTAACTGTTTGACATTGTTGTAAGTTTTAGCTGCTTCTCCAGGTTGTCCATTTACCTCTGAATGTCAGTCAGTCATTAAAGGAAAACATTTATATAGATTTGACTCAAAGAGAATGAGAAATAATATTAGCAGAAGTTGCTAATGGCATAGTGCTTATGAACTACTATGTGTTCAACCTCGTGGGTCCTCCCAAGCAGCCTGCCAGGCTCCTGTTTTACAGCAGAGGAGACTGATGCAGGAAGGTAGCGAGGGCCCTATGATCACATGTGCACTAAATGGCAAAGTCAGCACTCAGACCCTGGGGGCTTGTTCCCCAAAACCCACTTGATTTTTCCCGATTCACAAATCCCTTGTAGCTGAAGTGTTTACAAGTCATTCCCCTCTGTATTGTTTACGGAACACGTTTCTCTCGCTAACACTGGACCCAAAGAGAGACTATAGAGGAAAGATTTGTTTGGAGCAGCAGTGTTAACCCCTGAGTGAAACTGTAGAGGGTAAGACAAGAAACCAGACAAAAGAGAATTATGTAGAATCAAGAGGGCTTTAGATGATATATGAAGGCATTAATAGAAAAGTGGCTATTCACAGGATTATGATTGATTATGCATTTAAAATAAACACAGTTGCCTTTCTTTACTTTGGCTCTGAGAGGGGCTGAACTTTAGCACCATAATGGCCCACTGTTGTCTACATGGCAGGTGGCTGCTACATAAATCCCGGAGAGTGGCAGACTGAGGTGCCAATGTATGGATTTGATCTATGAGCATTGCATACTCTGCATTTTGGCAAGAGAAACAAACCAGCAGTGTCTGCGTCCCCAGGTCTCTGCCTCAGCTTTGTAAGAGAAACAGTGAGGACCTCCCTCCCCTTTTGCTTAAAAGTGGAGATGACTAAGTGCAATTAAAAGTTAATTGTTGTAATTCTTCATGTAAACATCTTTCTAGAGTTAAGAAAGGACCATTTTCATGAACTCTGAGGTTATAAAAGTGTTCTCTGGGGTTATTAAGTCCAATCCCGAATGGGATACTTCAGGCATCTTTACAATAACTCAAAGGCCCCATCATGTCTAGAAGATTATGTTGGGGATGCGAACTCGTTATTTCCCAAAGTTGCCCACTCTTTCATGTATAACTATACATTTCTTCAATATGGCAACTCTGTAGAGCATTATAATAGAGGTCTCTTGTAATATTTATGTTCACTGAAAATAGGAAGGACACCTAAAAGAAAAAAGAATCTTCACTGAAAATCCATCCATGTGCCAGTGGCAGACTTAGGGAAAAGAAAGAACTCTTAAGAGCTATAACTGGCTTTGCAGATCATCTGGTCTACTCTCCTTATGTATGTCCTTATATCATTATGTATCCTTATGAGAAAACTAAAAGCCAGGAAGGGCCATTGCCACCGTTGGAGAGTCATTTCTACTAAACCAACAATAGTCTCTGACTTGATGTCATGACTACTTAATTGCCCTCATCATCAGATACGTACTCAGGCAGTGTCATTCAGTCATTAAAAATTAGTGTAAATTTCTCTCTGATTCCACACACACACACTGACCTTTAATTGAGAGACCAGGCATTTGTTCGGTTATGTTCAGGAACACAGGCACCTTCCATCTCTTTTTATCCTCCTGCAAACAAAAACGCCAACCAAAAAAACATACTACACAGAGGTTAACTCTGTTTACTAGATGATAGATAACAAGTTTTTGTTTTAAATTTCCATTTTCTTCTGCCAGTAGCAAAAGCAACAATAAGATAGTTATCACTTACTGATCTATTAGTATGTTCTGGGCATTATGCTTGGACTATTTCTCAAATATATTTTTAAAATTTAATATAGTAATATTTGTTAAATACTATTATTATACCCATTTTACAGAAGAGGAAACTGAAGTTTCAAGAGGTTAAGTAACTTCACTAATGTCATAGACCTGGAAAGTGATTTTAACACGGATAGTTGGACACCAGAACCTACCTTCGTACATATGGCCCCGTTCTTTAGGAAGGCAAGTTTGAAGAATATATTATATAGCAATGGGAAAGTACCCAGACTTTGGAAAAGGGATTGCAAGCATCTGCCTTTTAAACAGTTGGAAGAACTAGGTGAAGTGAAAAATCAGTAAATGATTTAAAAAGTTTCTGTATGTAGCTCGTGACCACAGTTATGTAAAAGTGTAAGTTCATATGGACAGCCATTGAAAAGATAAAATCGTTGGTTTCTGGGTAATGAGACTTGGTATTAGCTTTTAAAAAATCCTTCGATGGATTACTATTTTTATCAACATCATTTAAATAATCAATAGTAATAAGATGGACTTTTCTATCTTGTCCTTTGGTCATATGTTCTATGAAACTCTCCATGTTGGAGGAAAATAGTGATGAAACGACTCACAAAATTCCGTGTCCCTGCCCCATGATCTCCTCGCAACAGGGTGCACCAGTCTGCCTTGCCGGTTGGTATTTCCCTTAGCAGATATTGTGGGATGCCTACTATATGCCAGATGTCTGAGCGGAGACTTGCTCTGCACTTAAGATGGTCCGGTGACGTGAAAAGACCCCCACACAGAGACTGTAACGGTGTAGAGAGAGACCAGCAGAGGACCGGGGACTGGAGGTGTGGATGCATCATCTGAGGCGGGGGCTTCCCAAAGGAAGGTTTGTCTGAGTGGAACCTATAAGGATGCTTCCGAGTAGGCTAGAAGTGGGGGGAAAAAAAATGAGTGTTTGTGCAAAGGCATGGAATTGCCAAATCAGTATGAGCAGATGGGTGTGGTCAGGTGGGAATTTCAGGTAAAAAGTGGCTAGAAATGAAGATAGATAGGTCCTGGGGCCATTTCTTAGAGGGCTTGATAAGCCTCACTGAGGAGCTGGAGGATCCCGGGTTGCATTTTGTCTAGATAAGTGCCAGGGCAGAGCTCAGACCTTCCTGTCCACAGAGTTCTAAGGGTCTCCATTCCTCATGCTACTACTCATGGATGTGAAGGAATAGTGGAAATAAAGAGCCACTGTGGGAACAGGCTGGCCGGCTGGGGGTGCCGGTCTCTAGTTTGGAGCACGTCCTCTGGAGAGGAAGCGCTGTGTGCATGTCAATAATCCACCACACACATCATCCAGCACACAGTGTCCAAAGCCCCTGGGACAGATTAAAACACAGGCCCTACTATCAGGAAGTCTTTTCTTCAGTTTGTGGTTTTCGTTTTGCTTTTAAGAAGAGAATATGGAGCAAGGACCGTTCACAAATGATCAGTTGAACAGCATCCCGGTGTCCTGCTATGTTCTGCTTTTGTGTTTTAATAAGCTTAACAGTGAACACAACTCAATGTTATTAAAAAAGAAACAGCATACAGCTGTTTCTTCCCAGTCATGCTTTAAATGTGCTTCCCTCTGTTATTTCAAAAGTATTACAAGCTAATTGTTTTATTTTTCAATTAAGGCCTACATGTGTGAGAGTTTGTGTCCATATGTGTCCCCATCACCATTGCGTTTTCGCGGTGCCCTGGTTCTCCCTCCGGTGGCTGGTTCCCATTTGGTGGTAAATGATGGTAACTCAAGCCCAGCTCTGGTGGGCAGTGGGCAGAGCCTGAGCTGAAACACCCAAGGCTTGCACTGCCTGCGTCTTTGTCAGCAATGGAATATGAATAATTGAAAGCAAGAGAAAGCAAAGATGCCATTTCTGGAGCCTACTTGGACTGAAGAAGATAAAATGGCTTTGATTTAAGGGGAGAGGAAGCGACACCGTAATGAACTCCAGGGTTTCCCAGGTGAAGTTTGCCCTTTTATCAAGGGAACAGACAAAACCGATGTAACTCAAAGTGCTGATTACCTCGCTCTCCTGATTATGCAAGGTAGTAACTTCGGAGAGCAGGGAGACAAATTGGAGCAAGTTTTTGGAGAAAATGATTGGGCTATTCTCATTTAGAACCATCTCCCTTTCCCCAGTCCTACCCCAGCACAAATGCAAATGGAAATTGCCTGGCAGTTCTTCCTAATCAATCCGCCTCTGGAGGTAGTAAATTCTCCCTGGCCTTCTCTGATCTGTGTTCTGCTCCCGGTAGAGTGTGATAGATCCTCTGCCTTTGGCCGCCTCTGTTTGTGACAGTTCTGGGAATTAAAATCTGCAAATTCACTGCTAGAAGAGTGTGGGGTGCCCAATTACAAGCCCACCAATCTTAAATTGAATTGTTTCTCAGTGAAGAAGCAGCTTATTAAGACTCATAATATTTTATTCAATTGCAGCTCATCGAAACTTATTCAATAAGAGTGTCTTCTTCACAAATGAAGAGCAGGCAGTGTCTGGCATATGAGGACAGAGATGTCATAGTTTTTGAAGTCCAGAGCACCGTTCCCAAGTTAACATTATTATACTTTATCATATTTACGCGTTTGATGTCACTCTTACCACACTGAGCCCAAGTACGACTTGTTCTTCTTTCTTTTTCCCGTGCCAGGTTAAGGACTGGCATGTGAGAACTACTCAATCAGTGGTTCATTCATTCATTCACTCATTCATTCATTGAACAAGTCACCCGAGGGTGGACTATGAGCCAGGCACCATGCCAAACCCTTGGACTATGACAACACACAAACAGGCATGGCTTTGGGACTCACAGAGCTCACAGTACGTGGATGAGACTTGAATAAGCAGATAGTTGTTCAGAGCACAACAAAGGGACCACACAGGTGCTGCGAGAGGCTGTAGAGAGGAGGGAACTGCATTCAGTTTGGGGTCAGGAAAAGCAATTCTGGAAGGGGACGTTCCAGTTGCTTCTGTAGGAGCAAGAAGGACTGAGGCACTTCTGGCACCAAGGAGGCCTGACGACATCAGAACTTGGCATGTCTGAGAAGCTCGGGGTATTTGTCTGCTGGGGCTGCCGTAACGAGGTACCACAGACAGGAGGGCTTACACAGTAGAAATTTATCTTTTTCACAGTTCTGGATGTCAGAAGTCTGAGATCAAGGCGTCAGCAGGGCTGGTTTCTTCCCACACCTTTCTCCTCGGCTTGCAGATGGCTGTCTGCTCTCTGTGTCCCCACATGGTCTTTACGCAGTAGCCATCTGTGTCCAGATTTCCTCTTACGAGGACACCAGTCTTATTGGATTAGGACCCACTGAAGTAAATGACCTCATTTTAGCTTCATCACCTGGATATAGGCCCCTTAAAGGCCCTGTCTCCAAATACAGTTACATTCTGAGTTGTGGGGGGTGACGACTTCAGCATATGAATCTAGGAAACACAATTTAATCCAGAAAACTTGATGAACAATCCAGTTGGGTTGGATCCTTCAGTCTAATTGTAAAAGATCCATTGAAGGGTAGTAAACCAGAACCACAGAGCCAATTTTGCTTTCGCATCCACTGCTTTGAAGTACGATGAGGGGATTACAGTGTAGCAAAAATAAAGGACAACGGAAGATGGCGGAAACCATCTTAGGAAGAGGAGAAAATGTCAAGGTGGAAATGAGAATCAGAAAGCTATTTTTTCGAATGCTTGAATGAATGAATGAATGAATGCATGAGTTAATGTAATCCACCAAATGAATGAATCCCGCTCCATACTCATCGTGAAAACCCTGGCTTTGCCATAAAGTCAACAGAATGAGGCCTCTCATCTTTCTATATCCGCTGTGGGAAAGAGACTTCTCTACATAAAGCATGGGTGCAATTGTGTGATGGACCCTCTTGCTCTGTGTGTAAGGGGATAAACACTCCATTCTCCCTCCTCACCTGTCGTACAGTAGGCATCCCACATGCACTGTTTCAGTGAGAAGAATGCAAGAAAAGGGCCTACAATCACCTTTCCAAATCTTACTGGAAACACTGGTATTAGTATTGCTAATTCACCAGCATTTCTACTTTTTAGACAAACCCCTGTCTTTGAGCATGTCTTTGCAACGTAATTTGCAAAGGAGCTTTTTTAAAGGAAAGTGGTTTTACTCAGTTGAGTTCATGACATTAGCCAAGCACCATTTTCCACAGTATTTATAATGTGGGTTTTCTTTTATTTGCCTCACATGTGCACACACAAGACAAGGGAGCCATTCCTTGCAAGAGAGGTCCAAATGATTGATTAATTAGTACAATTAGGGATTCACAGAACCATTCAATTGCAGCTATGGATGGGGCCTCAGTGGCATCTAAGTTCACCAAACACTCCCCACCCCACCCCATCCAGACAAGAATCTCCTTTAGAAAAGTCACCGTAGATACCCCAGCCTCTTCTTGTACCTTCCTTGGAACAGGGAGCTCACCACTTTACAACACTCTCCTCCATCCCACTGCCTATCCATTTTAACAGTTAATTTTGATAAAAAGAAAAAAATTAGGTTGGTCTCCCCATATTCACACTGCTCTACCCCTCCTTTCCTGTGGCGGCCATGCGCGAGTTTGTGGCTCCTTGTTCAGTAGCTCCGTTTCCTTCAGGAGATGCACGTGGGAGATGATTCCAGTGCCTTCACCAGCCTGGACGTTTATCTTGAAGGCCCACGTTGGTTATGGTTTTTTCTAAAATGATTTGATGTGTGGGGAGGGAGGGACAGGTTTTCAGCGGCTCTACGACACCTTAAATTTCAAGTTCAAACTTCAAATTCTTATCCTGCCCGTCATGGTCTATCCATCTCCTGGTTCCTGGCCCAGCCCCATCTATAATCATCATCTCCATACTGCACTTTCCGAATTCCCTATTAATCCTCCACCTCGTCATATTCTTCCACTTTATCTGACTTGCTCTGCTAGTAATGACCTTCCCCACTCCTTTCTGGGGCAACACCTATTTGTCTGTCAAGATTCAGAGTCTCATCCCTCATGGGGTCGGTCCTGACTGTCCAAGTCAGGTTGTCACATGACCCTTTTCTCACGAGGCTTTTTCCTGGCCTTGAAGGACAAACATATCACAGTGGAGCGTGCATGTCTGGTGACTCATGTGTCTCTCGCAGTAAACCATTGACTCCAGTTCATCGGCACCCTTGATGTCCGGGACCACATCTAGAATGGAGGAGAGACTCGGTGCATGTTTGCTGAGCTACACTTTTATCCCGAGAGAATGAAGCCCTGAAGACGAGGGTGGCCCTGGTGAGGCCATGTCACGTTTCACGTATGCATTTCTCGAGTGGCATTGAGCATGGGGAAGATGCAGTCCCATTCTCCACAGAGTCATCCTGAAACCCAAGAGTCACCAGGGCTTGTAAAATCCCTGCATCTAAGACACCCCAAAAATGCCTCATCTCATGAGACCTGGGGATTTGTCATGGACCGAACACAGCCTCAGCTATAATCACTAGTAACCTCTTATTACCGCAGCCCAACACTGAACATATATTAAGTTGATTTGCTAACTGTCCCACTCGAGTATTAAGGAAGAAAAATTCACCCACATTCTAATTAGTAATTTTAAAAAGTAATTTTATACATACTTTTATGATCAAACAATGCAATATAAAACAAATATTTAAAACTTATCTCAAAAGATAGCTACCCTGATAAGCATAATTTAGAAATCTTTAATGAATTCACCTCAATTAGCCTTTAATTAAATAGCTCATTAAAAGCTGATTTGAATACCGCTCATGGAGAAATCCGTGTTCAACTGTTGTGACAGAACTGGAAGTTAATGAAGTTAAAATTAAGCACAATTTTGGGGGAACAGTCTGAAAGTCATAAAGCTACAAGAGAAAATAAAATCTCTCAACTGCGCCTGACACCTGAGACTTTTCAGCAGCACCAGAGGCTCCAGTAAATAGTAGACTCGAGACTCAAGGCAGAATGCCTGTCTTTCTACCCCTTGTTCTCAGCTCGGAGCGTTGGACAGAGGTAATGTTCGGTGAATGAACAAGTAAATGAACAAACAAATGAACTGATGAATGAACAGTCAAAACAAATCTTCACACATTCTTAATTCAAGCAAAAGGTAAAATAGGTAGTAGAAAACTTACATTTATGGAGCGCCTACCATGTGTCAAATGTTTTGAACGAACTTTTAAAATTTTGTTTCCCCTAACAGCCTTTCATGCTGGGGGCTGAATATTATTTCTGTTTGACAGCTGAAGAAATAGGAGAACAAAGTTAATTAACAGAGGTAGTAAATACCTGAGCTGAAATTTATCTCATATAGAAGAGAAGAGAATACCAAACATTTAAAGTTTTTCAAGGCCCTTTGTAGACTTACCTGAAAAAAAAAAATATATATATATATATATATGGCAGCAGTCTTCACCTTCCATGCTCCCCTGCTGCCAACCTCTTCCAAGAACATGTCCCATCATTCCTGAGACACTGTCTGTCATTTAGTTATTCTGGTGAATGCTGTTCAGGCACCTCCCTCCAGGAGACCTGAGCAGGAGTTTAGCAAGGTGATCCTGAGGGCAGAAGCAGCCATCTGAAGGCCTTGGGGCTCCCTTCACGGCCAGGGAATATTGCACCCTCGTGGAAGGGAGGAAAGAGAGATAGGTTACCATTTTAATCAACTGGATCATTGGGGGATGAATCCGGTGGATTTTAAGGCAGGAGAGTACCCAGGGACCCGATCCAAAGCAAAATTCCCAGCACAAAACCGTATGTTCCCAGACAAACACTCAGAGAGGCAGCACATTAACTCCCAGGTGTGCTGCTGGGCTGAGCTCCCTTGATGGTCAGAGGCATCAAAGTCTTGGGTCTACCGCTTCAGGAGAAGGGCCTGAGAGAGCACAAGGAAGAGAGGGACCTGAGTTCTCTGCACAGCAGGAAGCAAGAGTCTGCCTGACCAGAGCTGGACCCCTGTCCAGGGAGCAGTGGGAACCATTGCGGGGAACCCAGTACGCAACCCACAGCAGCTGGTGCTGCTTGCTCCAGGCTACTTCTGGCCCAGATGCAGGCTTGAGTGGAACTGAGCAGCCAAAGCCCCCAGGATGTGGGGGTCTGGGGACACAAGGTTGTCTAGCATCTCCATCAGGGCTACAGTGAGAAGATGGGAGGCTGTGGGCAGGGGGCGGGGGGAAGGGACTGGTGGGGCTGGCAAGCAGGAATCCAGTCTCCCACCCCAGTATAGCCAGAATAGCCATGTTTTTCTTTTTTACATATCATGCTGCAAGAAAGTCCTTAGGACAACATTTTCCTGGCTTAAGAATAAAGTAACATTTGGAAGATGCTGATATGGCCCAATTCCCTATCCACACCAACCCCAGTGAGTGTTTTTACAATTTCTGTTTGGATACATGCAGGGCTAGATGTCTCCCTGACCTTCAGGAGCAGCTTTTTCCACTCTCAGACAGTTAGGACCTTGAGAACAATCTTTCTTGCATCACACCAAAAGATCTTTCTGTAGTTATAGCTTCTATCCCTGTTTATATTATCTGTGGTCTCATGGAAAAAGCCATCGTCAACATTCACATTAATTAGCATTTAGTGAGGACCAGCTATTGGGCCAGCCAATCTCTTTCATTCCTCTTCCCCTCAGATACACCCAGGGTAGCTGATTATCAATATTTCCATTTTGTAAAAATTAGCGAGGCTGAATGAACTAGGACAACTAGGTCTCATTGATGGTGTGTAGCAAAAATGAGAATCAAACCGGTTCTCTGACTGAGTATCCCATAGTGGCTCACATGCAGACTGAAGAGCATGGGAAGAAGATAGATGTCTTCTCTGATCTGCAAGGTTCCCTGAAAACTCAGGCTGAGACATGGGAGCCTCTGAACTCCAGCATTCATCTGGCCATCATCCTCCTCTTACCCCCGTGCCCACCCAAGACCTAGCACATTGTGGGTGCTCAGTAGATGTGTGCTGCTGAAATAAATAAATGCAGAGGGCAGGAAATTCCTTGAGGTACCTTCTGTTTCTTTCATTCAAGTGTTGCCTGGACCTCAGTTTGTTAATCTATAAAACCTACTTTGTCTAATACCCATGAATCAGTTTTGAAATATATAAAACATTATGGACAGGAAACACTGTGCATCTGCCCCCTGCCCATTTCTCCAGCCTCAACTCTTCCCAAGTTCTTGCTGCCTTGCCCTGCTTCTGCCTCCCCAGCATCTTGCCTCATCCTTGAATGGGTCATAATCCTTGCCTTGTGGTGGTCTCGGCATGGGCTACTCTGCCTGGTGAGGCACTTCACTCTTTTCTTCTGCTTTAACTTACTCCTTCCTGTTAATCCACCCTGTCTTCAAGGAGGCTTTCTCTCTTTCCAATATACAGTAAGTGCCCATTTGTATCATTACATGGGACTCCGTACTCTTTCCTTCTTTGTGGTATCATAGTTCTATGTATGTACTGAACATCGCCAGCCTCCACTAGGGAAATCTCTGGGAAGGAGAGATGATATCTCTTGCCCATCATGACTCTTCAGCACCTGGTATCTAGTGGACGCTCAATAAATATATACGAAATGAATGAATAAAAATGAAGGCTTGGTGGTTTAATACGTACACATGGACAATTCCAAGATGTAAAACAAATAGATATTTAAATGTTCACGTCTGCGTTAACATCTCACTCTTCTGCCTGCCCACTGCATTCCTTTCTCCACCTGCCAAGATGCTGCTGTCCACGGGCCGGACTGTGCTATGTCATCATGTCTGGGATGGATAAGGGACTTCTAGGAAGGTTGCGTTAGAATCACAAGTTCCATTTACAGACCGTGAGGAGCATGTGGGACACAGCATCATTAAACCGAACATAACTGGTTCTGAATAAATTTGAAATTTCTTCAAAGGTCCACCTGTGTGCATGAGAAAACTCAAGCTGGGTTTGCATCTCCTTCCAGTGTAATTAGCACATTCATATCCCATGCAGCTCCCAGTGCAGTTATATGGTACGGGCCACAATCAGGCATCTCCTTGCAGAAGCCACTGGATTCCTTCCTGCATCCATCAGTCATTTCCCATTCAGTCCTTATTTTCTTGTTCATTGCCTCCTTCACTTTGTCAGTTAGACCGTAGCATGCAGGTTGCATCTTTCCATCCATCCGTCTGTCCATATGTCTGTCTGTCCGTCCATCCGTCCGTCTATCCGTCTATCCATCCATCCATCCATCTGCATTTCTAAGCACCTGGTCTTTGCCTAAGACCTCAGTCTTGCCCCACAGTGGGGCAATTCTCAGGCATTTTTCATACAGTCTCAGAGGTCCCAGAAGGGCTGAGCTGCAGTTGTCCACTGCATTATTGTGCTCCGTAATATAACCTTCACCGGCTTTCCTCAACTCCTTGTCTCACCTCTCCACTCTCTCGTGTACTCCCGGGAATCATTCCCAAACCCGTGTCTAAGGATCCGGTTTGGAGAAGACAAAGAAGGTAGCACCACAGAAAGTAGCTCATTTCTTCCAGATCACCTGACCTGCCTATGATTATTCATTTATTAGAACCAATTGTTATTGACTGTGTCTCCCTTTAGACTGTTAGTTCCTTGAGAACTGGAGCCATGACAGCTTTTATTCCTCCATTTTAGCTCTTCATCCTGGCACAAAGTAGGTGATCAACGAATCTTTCTTAGATGGATAAAAGGATACACCAGGCTCTGTCCCCATGCTAGAAATAAAACTGTTATGACTGAATCCCTGCCCTGAAGGGGCTCACAGCCTGAGAGAAGCAAATTGAAATATTTATACTATACTCGGATTATAATATGTCCTTCCTTAGTATCGAGTGTTACAAAGTCTTAGGAAAGGATACTAAATCCAGCTGAAAGGTGACCTGTGAAGGCCTCCCAGGAAGTGATCCTGAAGCCTGATCACACAGGGCACATGCCCCAAGGGGAGCAGGGCACGCACACCAAGACTCTGTGGGATTGTTGGGAGAGGCAGAGTATAATACAACAGTTGGGAAAGTTATAATACCCTCTAATTCTGAGGCTCAAAACCAAACTAATTATATTGTAGTAAATATTAATAATGGAAATTGAATAGCAGAGGCATCAGTAACAGCATGCGCATCAAGTGTGAGCACTCAGATGTGGCTTGTTCTAGAAATTAGGCTGATCTAAAAATACTCCAACGAAGGTGCTCTCGTTTTCTGGAAGCTGTGATTAGGGCAGCAGGGGGCTTGGCCTGGGAAGTTTCCTGTCAGTCAAGGTTTTCTCAGTCCCCAGGGGCCAGGAGCCTCATTCAGGGAGCAGATGCCTCTCCAGCAGAGCCTCTGAGTTCTGAATTCCGCTCCTGTCTTTTATGATCCATAACTGCAATTGTCAGCAAACTCTGTTTTCATTTGTAAGTGTACTTAACACTGGGAGAGACTTGCCAAATTGTCTATCAAGTGTCGTTATTGAGTGGGATCCAAGTTTATCTTTTGTAATATGGTGAAGCCGAATAGTGTAACCAACAACCCCAGAACCTCTGTGGCTTAATATACTGTAAGTGTTTCTCTTGCTCACAAAAAGTAGAATTGGATGTTTAATGGGTGGCCTTCCAGTCCTGCAATTCTGAGACCCAGACCTCTTCAGTCTGGTGGTTCTGCCGTTCCCTGGGGTCAGCACCCTCCCAGCAGGCTGGAAAAGAGCCTCTCAGGTTGCACAGGAGGTTGTACTAGGGAGGTTTGCCCTTGCTGCTCACATAGCACTGGGCCGTAACTCAGCTCCAAGCTCCACTGAAATGCAAGGAAGCCTGAGAAACATGGTCCCACTGTGTCCCCGGCAGGAAAGGAAACAGGATGCTGTGAGGACCTGGAGTTCTCGGCCATGCTTTTTCAGGGCATATTTTTGAAAGGATGGGGCTGTGAGAAGATAACCAAAGAAGGCATTCTCTGTCTGGTTAATGGGACGCTGCCCTCACCTTTCTTGATGAGACCATCTTTTCTGCTTTTCACCTGACAGTGAGGAGCTGGGTCTGTTGGACCCAGTGACCTGTAATTTGACTGACAAATGTGTCAATATTAGGACTTATTGGAGAATATGTGTTCAAATCACCTTTCTCACTTTAGGAAATATAAGGTCCAAAAATCAGTGTTGTTCAAGAAATGGACTTTCTTCTGGGCAAAGAAGTGACTTTAGTTCTTGGGAAAATTTCAGAGAAACTGTGTGTGTGTGTGTGTGTGTGTGTGTGTGTGTGTGTGTGTGTACAAAAGACCTTGGAAGAGATGATGTCAAGATACAGCAGGTGAGAATGTATCCCAGTATCCATGTTTTGGAAAAGTTCTATAGTAGTCATAGGAGCTAGAAGTATTTTCTCTTTATTAAGAACAGAGTTGAGTCTCTAAGGTCAGCAACTATATTAGGTTGTTACTATAATCATCTCCATTTTGAAGGTGAGTAAACCAAACCTGAAAGGCATTAAGAATTCCCCACTCCCCACTGCAAAAAAAAAAAAAAAAGATTATAAAGCTACTAAGCGACAGGGGTAGGATTGGAGCCCTCAAAATCCAGTGTGAGTGTTCATGGTCAACGGGAGCTTTCCCAAGCCTCCTGGAGGTATTTTCCCATTGCAGGAAAAATACTGTTTTCTAAAATACATGCAGCTCATGTGTAACCATTGTATACTACTGCCTGAAAATTCAAAATGAAGTGGAATAAACAAAAATCTATAACGCCTCAACTCAACTACAACCACGGTTAAAATTTTAGAAAAATGAGAACAAATAATATTTATTAACTATGCCATACCCCATGTCCCACCTTTACAAATCTTCCTTACTAAATTATTAATTATGTCCAGTCGTTCTTTATGCTTTTGAATCATCCTTAATATCTTCTCCTCCGACTTTGGACTTGTATAAGCCAAATAAACCTCAGGGTCCGTCCAGACTGTGCTTTTACTGAGAAGAAGTCTGTTTTCCAATGCAGAATAGCAATTCTGACAACTACGAACTTAGAGCTGCTGCTGCTCCTAATAGATTCATTTCAGAAAAGGTGGTGTGGCCAGTGACAGTGTCCTAGTGAAAATGCAGTTCTCTGAAAGGGACCAAAGTCACAGCACCTAGACGCTCTGAGTGTACTCTTTCTAATGTGTGCATTGTCTCCAAGTATCGTGACATCTTTCTATATGACTAAGGAATAATAGAAAGAATTGAAGAGAATTTAAATAGGGTTCAATAAGCATATCCATTCATTCCTCCAATATTAATTGGTGGGTTCTTTACACAAAGCACCGTGGCATACACGAAGGATACGACACACATAAAGTTGTGTAGTATGGTGCATTTTCTACATAGGGTCTGGGAAAGGAGAGATGGGAGCTCAGTCCTCACTCATCAACGTTATATTTCTTCCCCTTTAGTATAGGAGGTGGAGGGGACACCTTCGTATTGCCATGTGGCTGAGGCCATAAAGCATTTTGTGACTTACTGAGGGAGAAGCACAGGTGGAAAGGTAGTCAGTCCAAAACTCAGACCTGTTTCTGTGGTTTGTACTGTAGACAGGGGCATGGGGAGGAGTTGCAAATGGTTGCTCAGACACCTTTTACCTAAAACACCGCAAGACCCATCCTGCCCTGTGTTGCTTTCGTCACCGCTGGCGTAGAGGACCATGATGACAGTCACCTGGCAGACTGTTCTTCTGCATCTGGAAGTCCAAAGTGCCTACCATGGTGCTGAGCACTTTGAGCACTTGACAAGAGCTCGGAGTGTATCATATATTGTTGCACTTGTCACTTTTGAGATGATGATCACATGATTACCAAATTAACTACTTTTTAAATATACACTTTTCCACCCCACAAAAAAAAAAAAAAAAAAAATCAGGACTATGTTTATTTTGGTTCCTGAGACATTTCCATAAATTATTGAAGAAAAAGTACCAATTTACTAGCAAAATAAAATTTAAATCTTGGCACAAGTCTGCTATAACCTCAACATATTTTAAAAGGTGCCTTTGTCCATTGTCTGACTCATAACAATTATTGCCCTTTTAACAAGGAATTGATTTGAATTGGGTAGGAGTAGGCAGCATGGCACACAAGGTAAGCATAAAAGGAGCTTTTCTTCTTTCCCCATCGCATGTGTATAAATTACCTTCAGCAGGGAGAGTTTTATTATTAATCATTTGTGCCAATAAATGTCTCATTAAATCTACCTTTCACTTATGGAGTATGCAATTGTCATTATATAAATATTATTTAATTACATAATGGCTCCACTATTAAGAAATCTGTATTTAACAGATATTCAAACCATATTCATAAAATGCTCTATCTTAGGGACTATTTGAGAATTCCATAATCTTTTGATTAAAGACCATAGTGCTTTACTGATTGTATTTGAGTAAGCCATGTTGTCTTCATAATAAGGTGTGTTGATATTAAAAAATGATTAACCCATTTTCAAGGGAATTCTTCACATTCGCCCACCTTTCATCTCCATATTATGAATTATATATTATTCTTTCACTTCCATATCCTTAATACTTTTTCTCTCTTCGTAGGCAATTATACAGTGACCCATCATCGATATAGCTCATGAGATTTCTCAATTTTTTATGAACGTCCGTAAATATGGAGGAAATGAGTACAAAAGTTATAACCAGTTGGACTCTGTTATTTTTTTTTTATTTTTGGTGGGGGATATAGTTATCACACTGCACTGTTTGAATTTAAGAGGAAATTATTTTAGAGGAGTGTGGGGAGTGATGTTAGCAAGTTCCTTTAGCCTAGTATGCAACCAAGTTCTATGTAAGTTGAGGATTTGGGATGGGTAACTTGAGTGCTCCATTGATTTATTTTCTGAGAGATGGCAGGAGACTCACAGTTCAGGACATGACGAGTGGGTATTGGCTGCCAGTTGCCAAGAAGAGAGTGAGCAGGGACAGAACTGGGCCAGGTCAAGTTTACAGAACGATCTTTGGAGGGTGTCGGTGTCGAACAAAGCATGGTAGATTCAAATTCAGCCTCAGCCCAGTGCTAACATCCGAAGTAACACAACATCAGGTTCTTCAGGGAGCAGCTACACTTGAGATGTGGTTAGTGCTGCACTTGAAGCCTGCCCCAGAAAGGAGGCAGGAGGGGGAGCATGCACTTGTCCCAGAAAATATGTCAAAGAGTGACCCATAATAAAGCATAAGCCCCATGAGGTCAAGTCCTACACCTTTTTCATTCATGGTTGTATCAATGGCACCCAGCCCAGAGCCCAGCACACTAGAAGTATTTGCCAAATTGTAGGCGGAGGGAGGATGCAGCTGGTGTCATTGCACAGATAACCAGATTTGCATGCTTGGGTTTGGTACATGGTTGGAGACCTGAGGCAGACCCCCAAGAAAAAAGCCAGCTGTGTGGACTAGTCTTGGAATAAAGAAAACATCCTCAGCCAGGGAAGGTATGTGATGCTCAGGACTCACTCAAGGAGCAGAGGGCACCGATCTTAGGTGGGATGTTTGCCTCTTATTCTCATTTATTCATTCAACAGACATTTATTACACACTGGCTTTGGTCCAAACATCATGTGAAGTATTGAGACAGAGATAAAATGTCCTGATGCCTGGCTTGGAAGAACTTCTGCCCAAGATGGGAGAAGGGTGTTCAAACGCCGTTATGCGGTAGAGGCCAGCACAGGCCTTAAGGGTGGTGTGTGCAGAGGCTCAGCATAACTGCCTTCAGGACAGTGGTCTGGATACCAGGCCTTTGAGAAAGAGTTCAGGGAACCCAAATCCTCCTTAGCAGCAGGGCTTGAACGTTCTAGAAACTTCCAATTATACTTAAGGTTGCAGGTTATAGCATTTCACTAAGTGCTTAGATTGGGTCAGACACTATGTAAAAAAGCTTTCGAAATATTAATTCATTTAATTCTCACAATACTGAAGAATAGGTACTAACCTTTCCATTGGCTAGATGAGGAAGCAAAAATTCAGAGGTTAAGTCATTTGCCCAAGATCCTTCAGAGAGTGTTTGGGGATTCTTGAATTTGAACTCAGAAAATGTCAGACCAAAATCCATAAACTTACACCCTACGCTGTAGTGTGTACAGTGAAGATATCAGAAAAGGGGTGGAGAAGTGTAAGGTGAAGTTTATGGCGGTGTCTGGGGGTGTCTCATGGGACATGTGGACTGCAGTTAAGTCCAGATGTACAGGAGAAAAGCCAGTCAGTTCCATTTTAGCATGGAACTCCAGTGAAAGTGAACGTGTGAGTGTAGAAATCCATTTATTCATCCAGGAGATATTTATTTAGCATTTACAAAGCATGCAGGGGCATGAGCTAGGTGCTGGGGATGCCGTGATAAGCAAGGGAGGTGAGGCCTCTTCCACTTGGAGCACCCAAACTAAATGAGGGAGCCAGACAAGTCAGGAGGTGGTTCCAGCAGCATCCAGCAGGTCAAGTTCAGCCTCCTGTGGGTACGCAGAAGGGGGGCTCCTGACCCGTGGGAGGAGGCTGGAGGAAGCGTGACGAGGAGAGAACAGCACGGAAAGAGTCTAAAGTGAGAGCTGGGGAGCAGGCTGAGAAAGTTAGCAGGGGGAATGGAGGCAAGAGTTGAGTTGCAACCTGAAAAATCCTAAAAGAGGCAGAAGTTGGAAAGGATCTTGGGTTCAGAGGGACTTAGCTACTCCGCGGCCACTGCTCCTGGTGCTTGGAAAGGAACAAGGAAGACCCCACCAAGGGCAGAGTCTTAGTATCTCTGTGGATGATACTATCGATCACATCTGTTTTCTCAAACTCAACCCAACTCTTCCCCTCTATCAGCAATCTAGTTGGTTTAATTAAATTATAAGATGTCTCCACACTCATGTGCTTTGTGAAGCGCTTTATAAACCTCTATAATAATGAATTATGAACAACAGAAAAAAAAGGCTGCCGCATCCCCGCTCCTGCCCCTCCGAGGGCAAAGCTGAGCCTGATTCACATATTCCACTTCATCCGGTCCATTTCCCTTCGAAGACAAGGGAACATCATCACCTTGAGCTCTCTGGTCGAAATAAAAGATTGATGCGTGCTTTACTGTGTAAGATCTGGGGTCTTTTCATCCAGACATGAAGACAATTGAGTATTATGAAAGCGTGCAACACACTTGAAGAAAACTTACTTTATTCAAACACTAGGAACCTTCACCTTGCGAGAAACCTCTTCACGTGAAAATAAATAAATTAATACGCGCCTTCATGAGAAATAGATGTCATTGGCAGTTTCAAATCTGGAAGCTGGAAAGTCCAACTGCCTCATTTTAAAGGTGCAGAAACTGATGCTGCAGGAGGGGACATGACTCGCTGAACATCACCAAACATAAACGGGCGAATTCAGACCCAGGGATCTGACTCCACAGTCCCCACTCGCAAGCACAACGTTATGTTATCTCTGAACTTCCAGGCCGTGGGGAGAAGTCTGCCATTCATCCCGAGATGCTGCAGAGCACACAGAAAAGAAGGACCTCCAGAGCCGTCACTGGCTGAGCCCACCACCCCAGCGAGGGGGCCAGAGGGAGCTGAGAACACCTCTGCTGTGAGCCTGTCCAGAGACCGCCTTCTGGGACCTCATGCCTAGTTGTCATGCTTACTAGAAATGAGCAGTCGTGTGTCTGATTAAAATGGCCTGAGAAGATGATAAGGCTGCTAGCCTCCTGGAGGCAACGTCAGTCACAGTGCCCAGTGCAAGCCAGCCCCACCTGGACCACCGGCATGTGGCACCCAGGCCTCATGCTGTGCACGAGTCCACCGAGAAAGCAGAAGGCAGGGGAGAGTGGGCCCCGGAAGAGTTCATACGATAAAGACCTAACTAGATTCTACCCCAGAAACAAATCAATGGCACGATCCAGGAGAAGACATATGCGTAATTATATTACAAGTGATAATTGTTAAAACTTTTAAAAGAACAAATAATCCACAAACGAGCAAAACCCTAACATAACCTCCAAGTCCAACAAGCAGATTGTCCCAGGTATGGATATGGAAGGTGTTCTTGTCTTCCCAGGATAAACAGCTGTCATCAGCAACATATTAATATTAACAATTATATAATTATTATAATCTGCCATTTTTTTAGTGTCAAGCACTCTGCTAATTAATTTATAACTCACGAATCTTCACAGCAACACTTTGAGATGGGTGTTTTTATCTTCCTTTTACAAATAAAGAAAATGTGGCTTAGTTGGTAGGCCCGAAGTCATCCGACTACTAAATACAGGAGTAGGGGGTTCAGAATTGGTTAAATTAGGGGCTCACTGACACCCTCAATCACCTAAAGTTTTTTCCCTTTTCTGCTCCACCATCCCCAGTGGGTCAGCCTGTCCCAAAGTGGCTGCTGAATCCCAGCCATTCAAAGAAGAAAGTATGGTCTTGAGGCAGAAAGGAGTTTTTCCTCCATGGGTCTCTTCTTAAGAATAAGAAGGCTTTTCAGTACATCTGCCATCATAGCTCATTGGCCAAAAGTGGATCTCAAACAAATAACCCCAGTGGGGATATATTTTAAAAGCTCCCAGATGATTCTTGTGCAGTGTGAATAGACACCCACTGGTCAAGGCTAATTTAGATTCACTTACTGAGTCTCAGAGGAGCACAGACTCCCCTGAGACACAAGGGGCCAGACATTGACCAACTTCGGTCATGTTGGCAAGAAAGAAGGGGGTGGATACCAGTCAGCAAGCACCCCGTCTCCCACAGTCGGCATGGGCAGGGGCAGTCAGGCTGAACTGAAGATTCCACATGTCCGCCCTGCTCTTTGAGAAGGTCCCGTTTCCATCACCCACCTCCAGGGTTCTGGGTTCTGTGCTCTCAAGGGGATAATTACAGGTGCTCTTACAGATCATAGGCAATCCTGTCATTACTGTAGGAAAATTTGCTGGTGGCAGGGGAACGGCGGCTTTTCTATTAAAGAGGAATCCACTGGGCAGAAAGAAGCCTTGAATCGCCCACTGAGTCTGCTTCCAAACCCTTTCGAGGACTTTCATCTAAGGCAAGTGTAAAAGGTATATGCAGATTCTCTTAGGGGTCAACATTTCGCCAGTGTTTCCTCTTCCTTCCTTCCTTCCTTTCTCCCTGCTTTTCCTCCCTTCTTCCCTCTCTCCTCTTTCACCCTCTCTCCTTTTCTTTCTCTTTATGATGGTGACTTTTGTCGCGGTGAACTAAATTGGGTTGGGTCCTCATGCTGTGTACTCACGTTGTAGCCTCTTCTCCATCAGGGTGACAGCTCACATGTCACATGTTTAATATCTATTATGTTTAACAATATCTATGATTCTGATCAGGCTCTCAGTTCCACAGAAGTGGGCACTACTGCCTTTCTCATTTTCCTCAGCTTCTCTAGAGGTTAGCGCGATGCCTGGCCCGTATGAATTACTCAGTGTCCAGTTAGGGTTGGACTGTTGAGTCTTCCGTATCACAGCCTTGATGAGAGAGGCCACCCGCCTGGGTTGAGGAAGCTGAAACATGCAGCGCTTCAGCGACGGGTGAATCTTGTGAAAATGGGCTCCTGTAAGGTTCGGGTGGTACTACCTACTTGGCATGTCCTCTGTGAAGAGGACTTTATTGTGGGCTTCTGTCGGGGGGAGGGGAGGGATGCAGCAGATTGCTTCGAGCCCTGTCTACACCTGTCTAGAAAAATAGTTCCCAGACATGCATCAGAATCACCTGGAAGGTGTGTTAAGCCACAAATCGTGACCCCCCTACCCATTTGCGATTCAACGTGTGAGAATTTGAATTTGTAACAGGTTCCCAGGTGATGCTGACGCTGCTGATCAGGCACTTTGAGAACCACTGCTCCATCACGGCCTCCTGGAGGAGTTTGTTCTTTATCTCAGGAATTCACAAACACTCCTTACGATTGCTGGGAAGGACGACATCAGCTAGCCGACACCTCTCTTTGGAAGCAGGTAGACACCCTTCGCCAGGTCTCTGGTTAGATATCAAGCCTAGGGGCAGAACGTGACCCATGAGGCTTGGGGAACGTCCTGGAGCAGTGGCCCCTTCTCTGTGAGTTCAGGGCTGCAATTTACTCAGATGGGGGCCCACAGGGGACAGCACGGGAGACAGTCACTTCTGGCTCCAGGACTTTCACTGTAAGTCCATTCCACAGCTACTGGGCACAGAGTCTTTATCAGTCACAGAATTACAACAGAGGTTCAGCTCCCCACGCGTCACCCCTGGACCTGCCCAGCACAGCGCCTCTTTCTGTGTCCTGGGTTGTCCATCTCTGCATTTAAGTTCTCTCTGGCTTGATCGGGGTTTCCCTCTGTGCATGGTAATAGGGTATGCATTTGAAAAATAAATTTGGCAGGAATAATTATACTCTGCTTGATTTCTGAGCTAAAAATAGGTTCTCTGCATTGTGGAGAAACTGAGAAGCCAAAAAAGTCCAGGGCAAAAATATCAACTCCCTCTCCAGCAGCAGCAACACCTGGAATCAGTGCTTAATGATTTCGGAAGCATTGGCATGCAATTTAGAGGTTTCAGGAACAAAGTGAGGGAACTTCACGTGTGGTTTTGGCAGCTGCCAATCACAACAGCATCCAGCCCAGAAGCTGGGGTGCACAAAGTCTGTTGCTTATGAGCAATGTGACCTTGGACATGTTATCTCTCCTCTCTGGGCCCCAGGTTCCTCATTAGTAAGTTGGGGGAAAACTATACTTAGTTTTCATGGTCCATGTGACAATTCACTGAAAGAGTGTTTGCGATAAGAGCCCTTTCTTCGGAGGAAAGGTGGAGCTGAAGAGGACCCTTCGGGGGAGGAGAGCCAGAAGCTCTGCTGTAAAGAATGGACAAGAGGCAGGGACGCAGAAAGAAGGGGTGAGTGAAGTTTATCCACCTAACAAAACAAGGGGCTGGGGAAAATGTGGCGTACTCAGAGCTGGTAGAGGTTTGAGGGAGACATGAAACGCAGCTTGGGATCTGATATAAACAGTTTTCTGTGGTTGGTGGAGTGTGGCTGGAAGCTTTTAAACAAGGAGGGACATCGGACTTGTATTTTAGAAAATGTGGGGCTGATAGGAATAGCTTGGAAGCAGAGAACACAAGGAGGAAGGTTTAAAAAAAAAAAAAAAGTCAAACAGTGCAGAGGCAGTGGGTTGGAATGTAGGGGCATGTGAGATTCGTTCGAAGGCTTAAAAAAAAAAAAGCAGGCCTATTATTGATTAGAAAAAGCTTGAAATTGGCATATACAGATGAAGGCTGCTTTCACTGCGACTGCCTCCTTCTCTAACCACACCTGCCCCTGGCAAAACCCAGGGCTTTAAATCAGACTTGGCTCCCTCTCGGCCACGTCCCTACTGCCCTCCTTGTCGTGCCCGAGTGTTTTGGCCTATTGTCTTTTTCCATGACTGAGCTCCCAGGTTCACGCTGCCGGCTGCAGCCGAGGGAAAAGGACTGCCAAGTGGGAGGAAACCGCAGAGTTTTTTGTTTTCTTCTGCGGGAGAAAGCAAGGTTATTTTTGGCCCCTTTCAGTACAAATCAGATTTTTTTTTTTCTTTCCTTTCGCAAAGCCCTGTGTCTAGCAGGCTTCGGGCCGGAGAGTGACTATCAGAGCTCTCGTTCTGAATACCTTTGCATTTTTGCCGGGTGTCAGTTTTGTCTGCCTTGCTCGGCCTGGCTGTCTCCCGTGTCTCTGGATTGTTGGCTTCTCCCAACCGCTGCTCCCCAGCCAAAGAAAGGGACACTGTGCTCCAGGATGGGGCTCTTTGGCCCAAGAGGAAGAAAGGACAAAAAGGAAACATCCCACAGCCCGGAGCTAGCTGTGTGCCCAGTGTTTTCACAGCCCCACCCCTCCGTCAGTCTCCAGCTAAGAGACACTTGCGGCTCTGGGAGTCACACAGCTTGTGGGCGTGGTCAGACTCTCCGACCCTAGGGCCATCACTCCCTCTGCAATGGCGCCTCTGCCTCCTTTGTGGGTTATAAAGTTTGCTGGTGTCCCCTGTTGGAACCAGGAGTCGTGAGCCCAAACTTCACAGCGAAACTGCTGCGTGGGTTAGAAGCCTGGCTGAGCAAGTAACTGAACCTCCATAAACCTCATTTTTCTTGATTCGTGAAATAGGGATGTTAACAGTGGATTGTTGAGTTAATGTGAGGCTTGAACGAGATGATTCAATGGAAAACTTTGGGGACTGCCTGGGACGTGTTTAGTGAGTGAGTATGTGTGTGTGTGCTGTGTGCACATGTGAAAACCATAAGATTTTCAGCTGACGGTCATCTAATTTCGTTAAAACCCTGCTCATGGTGTTTGACAAAAGTTGCAAATTAGTTTCAATCCTTTTCTTAGAAGATGCTTTCATTTTTCTTCTTCCCTTCCAATGGAATTTTCACTTCGGGCAGTTCAGGTTACTATAACCTGTAAGAATGTGACAAATGGCAACTGAAGGGATTTTCCAGTTGAATGCCACATATCGTTTGGCCTATTTTGAGCTGGAGTCATTTGTAGATACTACTTGCAACTATTTTTCCTTCAATAAAACATCATACAGGCATGCGCACACACAAACATATATGTAAACACACCATCCTGGATGGCACTTTCTCACGTCTAGTTCTTTCTCATTTCGAAAATAAATTCCTCTGCTTGCTCAATGGGAGGCCTTTCAGAAGTTCCAGCTCCTGCTAACACTACACGACAACTGATATAATCACGATTGATAAACAGCACTGAATGAGCACCTGCTATGTTTTGGGAGCTTTGCTTATGTTCTCTCTCATCTTTACAACAACCCTGAAATGTTATACCCATTTTTTAGTTGAGAAAAACAAGGCACAGGGAGTCAGGGATCAAAGGCCCTCGGCCACAAAAAGAAAACAGGGCTGTTAACGGAAGGCACGCCGCTCTGGTTTCAAATGCCGTGGGTTTTCTGTTTTTTAATCATTATATCAAGATGCTTCTCTTTTAGGACAAGAGAGATACCCGCCTTGTTTCCTCTTGTGTCTCTGTCACTGGCACATATTTGTTCAATATTTGCAAATATTTGTTGGATGCCTACATAAACAAGCGTGCGTGCGCACACACGCAGACCACGTGCAGAGTTATTGTTGTCTTATTTTTATACAAAAACTGCGGCTCCCCGCCCAGGCTCAGTGGCCATGGATAGGAGCAGCGGCAGGTACATTGGCAGGCAGCTGCCAATCACAATGGGATCCAACCCAGAAGCTGGAGGTGCATCAAGTCTATCACGTATGAGCAGCGTGACCTTGAACATGTCATCTCTCCTCTCTGGGCCCCAGGTTTCTCATCAGTAAGTCGGGGACGATCTCAGAGGATAGCAGGGGCAGCTTTCTGGTGCCACGGAGACCTTCCAGCCCTGCCTGGGCTTCCTCATGGCAGAGAGACCACTGAGCATCCTGGAACTCATCTCCATCTTTGAATTTTAACCAGCTCATTGCTCCTGACATAAACGAATCTCTAGGGCCCTACATCAAACATTGTACATTTTCCAGGTCTGCAGAATAGCATGCATGAAGCACCCGCTTTTCTCACCAGCTCTCACACGCGCCACGTTAATCCCATGAGCCTTCACTGCACCTTGTCGGAAGCAGCACGTGGGTCTGACACCCCATGACTGCTTATAGCTTCTCAGCCTGAGTAATGGTGATCATGTGAAAGCATTTGACACCAACCCTGGGGGAACTCTTTCAGGACAGATCAGGCTTCCCGAGGCACGAGAGAGGGGGAGAGGGAGGGAGAGAGCTGTGTGAGTGTGTGAGTGTGTGTGTAGGGGCATTGCTATGAGCTTGTTGATTCACTCGTCAATTAAATGAAGGACTTTCTCCCAGGATAGTGTTTCCCAAAGTTTTCTCAGAAGAATTTTTTTTTTTTTCTGTGTTCTGGTGATACGTTAGACTGGAAAGAGAGAAGACGGGGAGGAAGAGAGCATTTCTTAGTCAAATAGTTTTGAGGAGTCTTGGAATAAACAAAGTTAGGAATTTTTTTTATTTTTTTTTTTTTACCTGTAGAATTTCTCAGCGTCTTTAAGAGGCGAACGTGCATTATGCCTTCACTGAAGATAAATATGGTGTCTTATAATTAACGTGCTCTTCTGACAACAGAATGTTTTTCCCCACCTACGGACGCTCCAGGAGGCTGCAGTTCTTGCCACGCTTTGGGAAGGGCTTCCATAGCAGAGGAACCGGACCCTGGGCCTTTAAAACGCCAAGGTTTTTGCACAGATGGAAGTCATTTTCAGTGATTCAAGGCAGGTCAGCATCAAAGGCCTCAGCCTGGGGCTGTTCTCCTCTCCGACGGCAGCTCCACCTGCGGACTCCACGGGAAGCCCCCGTCCCCGTGTGCCCTGCGCAGGTAGGTGCTGTCCTCAGGGTGGACGTTCCTGGTTTGCACAGCAGGCGCTGGGGCACCTTGAACAAGATGGAGAAGGGATTCACGATATAACCGAGCACACAGCTCACCTTCCTTTTGTGGTCTTTGCTGCTTGCGCTTAGATGTGCATCTGGGAAAGACTTAGAAAGGGGGTTCTTAAGTGTGTTGGTAGAGGTGTCGCCTTGGGGGGTCGTGTTCAAACTCAGGTCCCTAGGCCCAGCCTGAAGCAATTATACCCCAAAGGATCACAGTTTGAGAAACGCTGCGTGGGCTGAGATGGCACGTAGCCGTTGTCAGGGGAGGGTGTATACTGAGTGGACATTGGTGGCTGATGCAGGCCTGACCAGGATGGTCCTCGAGGATTTGGTGGTTTAGATACTTTCCCCAAGTGGAGCAATTGGTCATGAACCCTTACAGGCTTCCCTATATTTGTGATTATTTTTAGTCTCTTAGTGCACAGGCTAATTTTTAACTCCAAGCAACCAACTAATGTTGACTTTCGTAGGTGAGACCAAACATGGCTTAGGGGGGCCTGGCGCTGGTGGGGTTCTGAGTCCTGTGTGAGGACGGCACACAGAGGCACCCTACCCCCACCCAGCAGGCTGTCTGTTAGAGGGGGGCTCTCACCCAACACGCTCTGAGGCAGAGTGGTTGGCTCAGAGTTGAGCAGATACAGGGACTGAGATGAGAGGGGAGGGGAGGAATTTCAGAAATGCCATGGCCTCGCTTTCTAGAAGCTCCCCAAAAATCAAACCCTGGCCTCACCCTACCTTCACTCTCAGTGTGGTGGGAGACTCAGGGAGCCTGACTGAGATGCAGCCTTGGCCTTTCCCTGACTGTCTAACGTGACGGAGGTCTCAGAAAACGTTTGGGAGCTTTATTCTAGGCTTTGGGGAAGAGCGGGCGTGATTGGCATTGGTGTGCGACGACCGTGTGGCGGGCGGGCGCTCCGTCAGGTCCTCAGACGTAGCTGCGCATCGCGATCCCTGGTGGTCGTTTGTTTCGTAAATACCGGCTTCTGGATCCCACCCGCCGGTTCCGGTTTGATCAGGGATGTGGCCTGGGCGGCAGGGTTTGAGATGGACCTCCCCTCCCCTGCCCCCAGGTCCGTGGGGCGCGCGGTAGAGTTTGAGAGGCAGCCGCTGCACCGGCTCGGGGAGGGACACGGCTGTCAGCTCCGTGCTCAGAACGGAGGCTGAAATTGTCAGCGGCTCTCCCCGGACCACATCGCAGAAGCACAGGTTTCACGGCCAGTTTTATGTCATACCGTCTCCATAAAGGTTGCAAAATTCTACTGGATTCGACGGCGAGGCCATCGTAGGCCAGCCGCAGGCTTGAATGGATTGGCATCTGTAGCCATCAAACTCATCCAGAGTACTCTTCTCCTCTGCCCACGTCAAAGCCCAGGAAGCTGGAACCCGCGCCATGAGCTGAGTGACTTGCGCCACACAGTTATTAGGCCCACCCAGGAATCAAGCCGGCTAACACTGGGCCGAGCTTATATTTTCTTTTCCCTCCGAGTATGATAGCCGGAAGAGAAGACTGCTCAGGAAGTAATGCAGACAGATGTGGGGCCCTGGGGAGATGGGGTTCACAGTCCAGGGAGCAGCCAGTCAGGCTTGACACATCCTCCCTCCCACTGCACTCACTCAGACACGAGGGTGTTTGCACTCCCACTGGTCTTTAAGGAACAGAGAATTGACTCCGAAAGAAACCAGAAAGGACACGAGGGCTGAAACCAATAGGGTGTGGTTTGCACCAAATTGTCAAAGTGAAACAGTGAGGCCTGAGGACTGGAGATGTCACTCCCCTTGACTTTGCATAAGGCTTCGCACCTTCATGAACCTTAGCTTCCCCATCCTCATATCAGATTAAAAATCCCGTCCTTTATCTGTAAAGAAAGGATTACAATCACCCAGAGTTATGATAATGTGACTTTATAGATGCATATACAGTATTATATAATATCTATGTGGTTATATAATATGTAAATATTATAATTAATTTAATTATTATAATTAATGTATAAATAATAATCCTTTCATATATACTTTTTATGTTTGCTGTATGCACAGCACCAGGTTGAGCCAGAAGGCTAAACCGTCTATGAACTCCATCAGAAGCCAGTCGGAGTGGTTTACACATTACGGTACACACACTGAGTTCTTTGTAGCTGTTAAAAATGAGATCTAGCCATACACGTAAGTAAGAAAACTATCAAGATAGATCATCGGGAAGAAGAGCCATGTGCAGGGCCGTGGGAAAGGATAGCCATTTTCCATAATGAAAAGCATTTACATATATTTGTTATAAATACGTACATGTATGAAATGTAAAAAAAAAAACCCAAACTGACTCTAGCTGTGCATACAAATGTGCATATCCTTTGGTGGATGTATATATTTCCTGGAGAAAATACATTTCTAGAGAAAAGTACCTGTAACTGTGGGAAAAGAGAAAAAGGATTTTCCATTTCATTATACACTTCCACCTTTTTTCATCCTTATCTGAACTGTCTCCATGTTAATAATACGTGTGTGTCTGTGTCATGTTGTGTGTGTTTGCGTGTCTGTGTTTAAATAACAGACACAAAAGGAATTTGAGTTAAAAGACGAAAAAACAAAAGCCGGATGGACCCCAAGCCTTCAGCTCCTTCCCCTGTGCTCTGGGCCAGCCCAGCAGACATGGTTGTTTTTCCAGCTGGGAATAATTTCTTCTTCTTGCCCTAAATCCTGGGCAAGCCCAGATCCAGAGGGAGGCTGACAGAGGCCTGGTCTGAGGGAAGACAGCCCCCCATTCTGGGAACAAGTTTTGTTGTTTTAATGTGTAAGCACAGGGGCGGGCATGTTTGGGGAGTGGCCGGGGGAGCTGAGCAAGTCAGAGGAGGAGGAGAAGCTGACAATGCCTAATAAGGAAACCCACAGGGTATGGCATCAAACGTAAATGCTTTGAACTAGAACCGGAAATGTAACGCACAGGCAAATGCTGATAAAAATTCATACACAGAAACTGTAGTCCTCTGGGTGAGCAGATACTGACTTTGGGGTTGGCCCTCCCCCTCACCTGCTGTAATGCGTTGACTGGTGACCCCGCCCCCCCCCCATTATGTCTATACCCTAACCTCCAGAACCCATGAACACAAACCTTATTTGGGGAAAAGTCTTCGTAGATGTAATTAAGGATTTCAAGAGGAGGTTATCCTGGATTTCTTAGATGAGCCCTAAATTCAATGACGAGTGTTCTTAAAAGACACTAGACAGAGACAAAAGTGGAAAAGACAGGCATAGAGGAGAAGGTGGTGGGAAATGGGGCAGAGACTGAAGCGATACAGCCATAGCTAAGGACGCCTGGAGCCACCAGGAGCTGGAGAGGCAAGAAAGGAATCTTCTCTAGGACCTTCAGAGGGAGCGTGGCCCTGCTGACACCTCGATGGCAGACTTCTGCCCTCTAGAACTGTGAGAGTAATTTTTTGTCATGTTAAGCCACCAAGAATGTGGTAATTTATTGTAGTAGTCCTAGGAAACTGCCACATTTGCTGAAGAGACAGGGGTTGGAAGCCTTGGATGGACTTCCCAGCAGGAGAGACAGACCCTGACATTCGGGGGGAGGATGGGCAGGCCTCCACACCCCACCCCGGACACCACGCCAGGTCTCCAAATGCACTCTGGGCCCCAATGCTCCCTTTTCTAAAATAGCTCCTCCAGACATTGTCTGTGGGTTTATTCTGGTTTTCTGGTTGGAACTTGTCATGATCTGTTGTTATCTGTGGGTTTGATTTGATTTTGTAGAGTAACTGACTTCCCCAGGGAAGGTGAGCTCTGGGCGGCGGGGAGGAAGGGCTGTCGGTCTGGCTGTGCCGGGATCTGGCTGTGCTGGCCCTGGAGCTGCGCTCGGCGTGTAAGGGTGCCGAGACGATACGGTTTTCGTGGAAGGGGAGAGGAGAAGGGAGGGGTGCTCTGAGCCAGGTGCCCTGGGGCTCAAAGGGACCCCACTCAGACCCAGTCCCCACCGAGCTCACAGTCTAGGCAGGTGGATACAGCAGATGCTGGGGATGGTGTAATACGAGGTCAGGAGAGTGAAGAAGGAAGTGATAAGAACTTGTAAAAAGGGAGCAGAGAGATGCAAGAGATGGCCTCTGCCAGCGGGATGGGGAGGCTCGGCCCCAAGGGGGCGTCTGATGACCTTCCCAGCTGAGACGGGATCCCATGAATGGAGGAGAGAAGGCCTACTCCCAGCCATGGCCTTTATGAAAGGCAGTGAGTAAAAATGGAGATGAGGGGAGGGGTATGAGAGGCACCCCAGAAAAGTCCCAGCGGGGCCAGGCTGGTGACGGTGCTCTGTGTGCTGGGGATGAAAGGCCTGGGCCACCTGTCCCTAGGCACTGGCTCCTCCAGGAGCTTGGTCTACGAGCCTTTCCCTCCTTTAGGGCTTCCCAGATCTCAGTTGCATCAGTGATTGTGTCTGCGCATTACGTGAAGATTGTGCTAAGAAACTTCTGCATGTATATTGTTAATCCTTTTGACGCATTCGTACAGTAAGCATGATTATTCCCTTTTTATAGATGAAAACAGTGAGGCTCAGAGCAGGTAACTGGGAGAATCAAGACTCAACCCCAAATTTCCTGATTCCTGGTGACAGGCCTGTGCATTCTCCTGGGCCTGCGAGCCGCCCTTATTGCAAAAAGTGCCATGCTTTCTAGAGTAGTTCACACACAGGACTCTTGTTTGACCTGAAAGCAGAATTTGGGAGAGTCTAGGGCAGAGATTTTTTTTTTTCCCACCCATTTTCCAGAAGAGAAAGCTAAGGATCCCGGGAGCAGAGGGTCTCCCCACCGTGAGCGGCATGTCAGGAGCTGCAGACCTGGGCGAGAGCACCAGTGTTTCATGCTGAACGGTCTTTGCTTGGGATGCCTTGTATTCAGAATTGCAGCGATACAGAAACGCGAGATCAGGGTGGTGGAGATGGGGCAGCAGGAGCTGGGGCGCAGTTTTCACCAGACCCGGCGCCTCTGAGTAGGGCTCTGCCCTGGAGCCCAAGCCAGCGGGCAGTGAGGCAGCACATCCATCTCTGAAGGGCCTTCCAGGGCGACTGTACCCTCTGGGAGTAGCTGGCTGCATCCATCTTGTAGGACAATATGCTGTTTTCACCAGAGAGAGCTACAAGGCATAAATACAGATTTCTGAACATTTTTTATGAGTTGACATCATGGCCTCTGGACACCTCTTCACTAAACCATAAAAAGCCAGACAACCCTTTCCAGAAACTGCACATCCACCCATGTCCCAGACAGAGCTGGGCATCTGCAACCACATGGCAGAAAGGACTCACCCTTTGTTGGAAAAAAAAAAAAATGGCCAGTTGTCTTGGTGCAACCTTGGGGATGAATGAAGTAGTCACCAGGGGGCCCTCTCTGCCTCTCCCGCTGTGACATCTCTTTCCTTGTGCCCTATAACCAAGCCAGAGCCTGACATGCAGACCACACCCTGAGTCCAGCCCTCAGCCTCCCTCAGCTGCCATCTTCCTTCCCATCTTCCCCATGCTCGCTGGGCTCCTTTCTGCCACAGGGCCTTTGCAGGTGCTCTTACCTCCAGTCAGACCTCCCTGAGCCCCCCATCCGAGTCAGACTCCTTAGTTATACGTGTTCCTAGAACTTAGTGCTTTCACTCTGGTGGTGCTGCGGGCATCCAGTGGACAGAGTCCCTGGTGCTGTTAAACATCCTACAATGCGCAGAACAGCCTTCCCACCCCCCAGCATAGAACTGTCCTGCCCACAACTGTCAGTAGTGCTAAGGTGGGAAACACTGTGAATCCACTTCCCACTTCCTAGAGTTATGAAACAAGGCATCACAAACTGGGTGGCTTAAAGCAACAGAAATTTATTCAGTTAACAGTTCTAGAGGCTGGAAGTCCATAATCAAGGTGTCGGTAGGGTTGGTTCCCTCTGGCGGCTCTGAGGAATGATCTGCTCCGTGCCTTTCTGCTTAGCTTCTGCTGGCTGCTGGCAAGCCTTGGAGTTCCTGGGTTCATAGCTGTGTCACTCTAGTCTCTGCCTCTGTCTTCACAAGACCTTCTTCCCTCTGTGTCCTCGTGTGTTTTCTCCTTGTCTTACAAGGACACCAGTCATCGGGTTTAGGGCCCACCCTAGTGATCTCACTCAGCTACCTATATCTGCAAAGATCCTAGCTCCACATAAAGGGGCACTCACAGGTCTGGGGTTAGAATCCGAACATGGAGACAGTTCAACCCACCATGCCCTGGTTCAATGGAAAGTTCATCGGATTCATACCCCCGACCCCAGCAAAAAGAAAAAGGGCCAAAGAAGCCTGCTCTTCTTCCTCACCGCCGCCCCACCCCCGCCTTGTCCAGTCACTCAGCCACATGACCCGTTGTCTCCTCTCAGCCTCCCTTCTCCCCGCCCCATCCACTTTGTCAGTCACCTGCACCTTGTCAGGTCTTTACCTGAGGAATCTGCCTTTGCATTAAAAATCTCTACATTAGGAGCCTCGTATTAAGTGCGTTACAGGCATTTCATCCTTGTACCAATCCTATTAGCTGGATAATCTTATTGCCTCCATTACAGACACAGAGGGACAAATGCCCAAATCATGGAGCTGGGAAATGACAGAGCTCGGTCATCTGATTCTAAAGTCTGTGCATAACTCCTGTTCTGTAGGGGGGCTTCTCCATCCCATAATTGGGGTCTCAGTTCACTCCTTTGTTTCCCTAACGGGAGCCCCCCCCCCCATGCTCCCAGGATGAGGGAGAGACTGACCTCCACGACAGCCTTTTTCTCTAGGCATCATTTTTGTTCGTATTCCTCTTTCCCTTCTAGACTACGAGGGCTTCCAGCGTAGATATAATGTTTATTTCCTTTCTGTGTCCCCAGCCCCAACACCTGCCCTAGGCAGGGCGCACAGAGCCAGTCGGTGCTGGCTGAATAAATGATGCACTCACACCTTCGGCAGGCTACACACATCGCCTTGGTACTAGAACCCCCCAGCTACACTGCAGTGAGCACAGCACAGCACAGCACTGTCTCTGTCAGAAACAACCGGAAGGTGCCTCACATTAAAACAACAAAAAAGGGTTCCACAGTCACATTAGCCTGCGTAACTCTAGGTGAGCCGACGCCAAACTTGTTTCCTTCTGCTGAACTTCTAGAGCCTTAAATATTCTAATGTGCTTTGGGAATTTTGGAAGGTAGGTAGTGTTCTGGATATTGAAGATTCTTTTTTATCCATAGAACCAGCTTTTGTTTTTTGAAAAGGCCAAGGGACACTAATCATACTACCAACAAAGTTGGAATATGCTGGACTGCACCATGGCCCCTCCAGAATAGTCTCTTCCTCGGGGTTCGGAGGGGGAGGGGGTCTCCCCTCCAAAGCCAGAGATGCCACCTCCGGTGGGCTGGGCGGGGAGGGGTTCTTCCCCCTCCCTCCCTCTGGTCCTCATGCACATTCTCCTGTGACCCTGTCCGTTCTTGTTTTTGGTTGCATCAGAGCCCACATTCCTCGAACTGAAAATGAAAGTGGATGGCCTAAAGCTCCCTGTACCTCATTAACCTCTACATTATCTCAGGGAAATTATGCCAATTATCACACCAGGGCTCAGGATTGAAAAGCCACCTTGTCCGCGCCCGACTGTGATGGATGCTCCCAATTTAAGGAGGGGGAGGGCCAGCTCCCCGGTGGTGAAAAAATCATTTGTTTTGCCAGGAGATGCTCTCTCTGGCAGACAGAGTGTGGCTTTCTGGCAGGGGAGTCCTCCTAACATATTTTTGTAAAGCAGCCTATTTCTCTGGGGGGATTTTTAAAAATAGCATAAATTGGTTAATCTTTTCTTATTGTCTTAATATAGAGACGTATAGAGACAAAACAAACAAATAAACAAACATAAAAATTGCCCATAATCCCCCTACCTGGTAGTTTCTGTTGACCTTTAAAACCAATCAAAATGAAAAGTATTACAGTATAGGTCAGTCTAGGCAATTCTAGGAATTCAGTAAGTAACAAAGTTGAGGCGAATACCTCTCCCCACCCCACCCCCGTCCTCCCCGCCCCCGCCTTTCCAGGCTCAGTCTTTCAGCAGTTTTGTGGTTCCGTTAGCCGTGGTGTAACTCGTGGAGCATAAGGGTTTAGCGCAGTGCTTCTCAGGCCTGAGTGGACATTGGCATCACCTTGGAGATTCGGATTCGGCAGGTCCAGGAGGGGCTCCACGTTTGTAAATTCAACAGTTTCTCAGGGGATGCCGAATCCCTGCTCTGCCACATTCTAGCTGTGTGATTTTGAACAAATTACTTAGCCTCTCTTTGCCTTATATTCCTCTTCTGTGAAATGGGGCTAATAATTTGTGAGGATTACATGAATTAAAATATTTAACAGGATCTATATATTGCTAATGATACAGTTTTATGCCATTATGCATATACCAGCCTATAAGTATGTATCCAACTACCAGTTATGATTTTTAATGTTAACAAGAGATAATTCTACATAGACTTTAGTACTCTGCTTTATTCACAATGATTTTCATACATTTACATAAAGATATAATTAGCCATTTTGAATTCTGCTTTACGGAAAATCATAGTTTAGATGTACATTCTGAGGATGCTCTTGTCCTCCGTCAGTGACCACACTGATTATTTCCAGGCACGAGCTAATGCGAACCATGCAGCAAGAAACATCCTTGCACATGCCCTGACAAACATTTTGTGAGCATAGTCTTAGAAATGGAGTCACTAGGCCAAAACATATGTACATTTTGCATTTTCTGGTACTTGGAAAAGTAAAATATATAAATACGCATTCTTGGGAAGTCTACATTTGTTTCTAAGCCTAGTCTGCCCAAAGTACTGATGTAACCTAAGGGCAAGTAGGTTTTTTTCCGTGGACCTTCTTGTCTTCATCTTCACAATGAGGGTGAGAAAGTACACAATGTTGACATCCTGAGCTGTATCACTCAGGTGACTCTGAACTGCTTGTTCAGCATGAAGTGAGAAGCTGAGGATCCAGAACTGGTCGAAACATGTCTTCCATGCTCAAGGTACCCCACTCCAAGAGGGCGAACCCCCAAGAAAACAGATGCCTTGCTGTCTGACATGGGAGATGCATTGACAGTAATATATACAGACCAGAGATTGCACAAAAAGTGAGTCAAATGGGGTAAAGGATCAGGAAAAGCTTCCGGAGAACAGGGTAGATGTGTTTTGCAAAGTGAGCGACAGGAGGGAAAGGCACTTTAGAGATTCAAAACAGAATGGGCAAGAGTCCAGACGCTTTGTAGCAGCTAACAGCACCTGATGTAAGTTAGGTGCTCAAGGAGTGTTAGCTGAACACAAGCTCAGCCCTCACGGGGTGTGCAGCTCACAGAGAACTAATGCCTTAGGCTCTCTCTGATCAAACTAAAGGCCCAGAAATCCTTCAGATAGGCCTGCTGCATCCTAAAGATTTTACGTTCGTGAATAGCTTAGTGAATTCCTAATGAATTCACACAATCAAGACAAGATCTGCCACCATATTACCTCTAATCACCAGGTTGGAATATGAGTATTGAAATGAACGTCAGATGGATGCTGGCCTTGTGGGCAGCACCTGCACCCTGGGTAGAAGTCCCAGGACTCTGAATGTAGAATGATGATAGTCACTTCCTTCTACGGAGATTCCGTTCCCTAGCAGATGGCCCTCAATGGCACCGAAAAAGAACTGCCATCGCATATAGATATCTTTTTACCTCCCTGTAGGTTGGGTGGCCTATAGGCTCATCCCTTAAGTATGAGTTTCACTGATGATCTCACATGTGTGCTAATGTGCTAGTAAGAGTTAGGCAGGGAAAATAAAATGACCAAATTAGGACTTTTTGAGCTTGCCAAGGCTAAAGCCAGCTTGAGCTCCCTTAAGGAAAAATATAGGTGGTGTATTAGGAAGAGTGATGTTTCATGAAATGATGGGAAGTTGCAACTGAGCCTTGTTAAGGAAGGACCTGGCAACCAGGCCTGGAAGTCATAAGCAAGTCTGATATTGACTCTCTCCACTAACTGTCCCTGCTTCTCTTCATGTGCTTGACTCATTGTGTCTCTTCTATTTCCTTACAGCCTTTCTCTGCTCCCAGTTCCCACGGTGGAATACATAGCCCCACAGATCCTGTCTGCATTTTTTAGAGGACCAGCCAGAAGCTGAGATCACCAGTCCCGCTCCTGGTCCCAGGTTCAGATTCCTAGAAGATGGAATCGGATTCGTCCACCTTGAGTCTATACCTACTCGAATCAGCTGGGTGGTGAGTAGAGTCATAGAATAACTAATGATTATTGGGGGCTCTTGTGTGTCACACATATAAGATGGGAAGTCTATGATAGAGAGATGGATCATTTCAGGAAGAGGGGAAGAGGTTGAGAAAGATTAGATGTTGCTTAGTCCCAGTCTCCATAAAACACGTTGAATACCTAGATGTGTACATCCGGCTTTGGAGAAACATCTGTTATCACACGAGAATGTTGGACTAGATCAGTGGTTCTCAGCCTTGGCTTATCATTTGAATGACGTGGGAAGGTTTTAAATGTCTTACTATCCGGGCGACATTGCCAGACCAAATAAACCATGGCATCCTAGTATCAAATTTTTAAAACATTCTTTAGATAATTTCAGTCTTCAGCTAAGGTACATAACCATTGGACAAGATCAGTGATTCTCAAATGAGAATCTAGTAAAAATGGAGAATGTTCATTTAGGTTTCAGGTGAGTCATGGGAGTCTGTAGTGCTAACGCAGCCAATGTTGTCAATGCGGCTGGTCCACAGATTATACTTTGAGTAGCAAAGCACTAAATTATCACTGAGCCCTATTCTAGTCCCAGCATCTTAAGAAAGAGAGTACTCCACAAATATTTATTTTCTGCTCTGGATCAGACCTTGTGCTAAAAGGTGAGGCACAAAAATCTAATAAGTTTCTTCCACAGAGAGGTTCTCATGTAGTCCACATAGCTCAAGAGAGGCTAGAAAAAATATCCTGTGTATAGTGCTTCTTAGTTGTGTTTGGAAGTCTATCAGGGATTTTTGGTTGTTTTGTTTTGGTTTTTTGTTTTTAAGAAAATGCTATTGAAAAGGCAGCTGGCTTCCCTGACAGGAGAAAAGCTAGCTCAAGTCTGGGGTTAAGGCCATGTGACACGGAAAGAGGTGACTTCGACATCTAGCAGTTTCGGGTAATGTGTACAAAACATGGAGTCTGTCATGAAGAGAGTAGTATGGCCCTGAGCACAAAGGACACCAGAAAACTGTAACTGGGAATTGGAAAATGATCTCCATGATGATTGGTAGGTAGACAGGTAGACAGATGCTCCGTGAAGGGACCTCCTTGTTTTTCAGTGGATTCAGTGATGAATGAGCCCACTCTAAGAGATCGTGAACATGCTTTAGGACATAACTGGAGTCCCTAATAATGACAGAACCAAAGTTGTTCCAGTGTGTATGGTTTAAGTCTGCTCATATTTCATTAAGTTATTCTATGCCAGAGAGCCAGGAGAGCATGCACAAATTATGATGCCTTGTTTCTATATCATAGAGTATGCATCTAAATAGAGAGGGGGAAAGGCCATAATAAATAGTCTGATTTTTCATTCAGCAAATATCCCCTGAGTACCTACTATGTTCCAGGCATTGAATTTGATCAGTTTCAACATTGCAGTTTTGGAGATTATTCATATGATATTATTTTTTGGTGACAAGTGCAAGCTGTTTTTCTATACATAGTTATATTTAATTCTCACCAAAACCTGAGATGGAGGAGTCAGGGTGGTGATGATTTTGATGTTGGTGATGACGGTGATAGTGGTGGTGTTGGGATATATTTTCTATTTAAGAAAGAATTTTTAATGGCCTCCAAAGTGCCGAAGGACCGTAGAAGGTCCCACAAACAATAAGTAGCCAAGCTGGGGTGAGAACTTAGATGCCCACATTTCAATCTCAGCTTCCTATCCATTCAGCTATACTGAGTAACTAGAATAGTAGCTAGTTGCTAAAGTTTAGTTTTGGGTTAGCCTAAATACTTGTGGAAAGATGAACTAAAAGTTCAGGATCTACAAAATACTATGGCTTCAAGTGTAAGGTGGGGAAGCTTCAAAATGGAAACTCCCAAAACTTCACAGATTTTTCATTTCTAGCGTGCATTATTTTTTCCTGGCACGGAAGGCTGGAACAAGAATGGGTCGTAAAGGAAACACTTCACTCTGCCTCACAGATGTACTTCTGTGCCAAAATTAGCTTCTACCTTTATAGCTAATGCACATAAAAAGAATATTTAGACAGGCACTTCACCAACGTGTGGTTAGCTTAGGAAGTAAGAGGGTCGTAAGTGCCCCAAAGAAAATGCCATGCTTTTCAAATGGCTTCAAGCTCTCTGGCCTTGCAGCATCCCATATGGTAGCACTCCCGTCCCACCCCACACTGCAGCCCGAGCGAGTCTATCCAAATGCAAATGTGGTTGCCTTTCCATAAGGCTGAAAATACTCAGTGCAGAAGGAAGATCAGGCTCCTTAGCGCAGCGCACAGTGCCTCCTGTGACCTGGCCGTTGCTGACCGCTCCAGCCTTATTTTCCTTCACTCCTTTCATCTTCCACAATGCGCTGCAGCAGAAGCAAACCACGTGCGCCGCAGTCCTTCTAGACCTCTGCGCGCGATGCTTCTAGGTCGTCGATTTTGCCAGTTCCGCTGCAGGAATGATGCCTAACAGTCCGGCAAACTGTTACCCATCCTTAAGGACTCACCTTATCCAAAAACACTTCCTAGACCAGCCTCAGGCTAGAGCAGATGGACCAGTTTATGCATACTTCTATCAGAGTATACCATATCTGTCGGTAAACCCAATCATCACCACCACCACTACCCACCCCTCAGTAATTATTGAGGGTCCACAAGGTTCCAGCCACTATTCTAATCACTTTACATGTATTCTCATTTTTAATACTCAGAACAGCTCCATGAGACTTGAAATTAAATAAATTGACAAACAAATCTTGAGCTCCTCAAATGTTAACAGTGCCTAGAACTTAGTAAGCATAGCGACCTCTCAATAATTTATAAAGCTAAATTGATAATTATTTTTTTGTTCACTTTAAAAATAGTAGTTATTTTTCGAGCAGTTCTAGATTTACAAAAATATTGAAAACATAATAGTTTCCATGTATCCCACACCTAGTTTTCCTATTAACATTGTGCATTAGTATTATATATTTATTATAAATAGTGAACCAATATTTATATATTACTGTTAACTAAAGTTCATAGCCTATTCAGATTTCCTTAGTTTTCACCTATTGTCATTTTTCTGCTTCAGGATCCCATCCAGAATACCACAGAACATTTTGTTGTTCTATCTCCTTAGGCTCTTCTTGGCTGTGGCAGTTTGTCAGATGTCCCCTGTTTTTGATGACCTTGACAGCTTTGAGGAGTACCAGTCACATGTTTTGTAGGCTGTCCCTCTACTGATGCTTTTTTTCATGACTAGTCTAGGGTTACGGGTTCTTGTGTGGTAAAGTGCCCTTTGCATCATATCATATCAAGGGCACATACTATCAACATGCTTTATGACTTGATGTTGACTCGATCACTTGGTTGAAGTTGTGTTTGTCAGGTTTCCTCACTGTAAATTACTCATTCCCCACCCCCCCACCACCTTTCACTTACTCTTTGGAGGAAATGTACTGTGTACAGGCCAGATTTAAGGCGTCTGGAGTCACGCACCCACCTCCTTGAAGGCGTATCTGCGTAATTATTTGGAATTCTTCCACACGGGAAATTTGTCTCTTCTCCTGCTTTATTATTTATTTAGACGAGTATGGACTCATGAATGTTGATCTTCTACTTTGGGTTTTAATCCATCACAACTCAATTCTGTTGCTTGTTCCAGCTCTGGCCATTGGGAGTCCTTCCTCTTAGCTCCTGTGGGCCTTTGAAATATCCCCATCAATGTGAGCTTTTCAAAGGTTTTGAGCACATCCATACTTTCTGCTTCAGGCTCATCTTGTGTATTTCCTGCCCTAGTCTTGGAGTCGGTCATTTCTCCAAGAAGCCCTGCTTCCTTTTATTGAAGAATGGTCTTAGAAACCAAGATCTGGGTACTGGGTATACTCATTGCTGTTGGGGTGTTGTTTCTTGTAGGCCTTCTCAGCTGAGAAAAATATGTGTATTACATAATGTATGTGTATAATAACTCAATGCGTGTGTGTGTGTGTATATATATATATATACATATACATGTTCAACATATAAATATTTCTATCTATAACCATCTGTAGATTAAGCTAAACATAAGTGCATACTGATAACTCTGATCCATTATCACATGACTCATTCTAGCCTCCTCACCTATTGATCTGTAAACTTCCACTTCAACAGAGAGAAACCTAAGTCGTATCATCTCCTTCCGTTTGCTTAATTGTTCAGGTCTCGTGCATAGAGGCATCAGAATTGCTAATCTGTAGAAAACAGCTTTATCAACCTGAGCACAGTGCTTATGTGTAGCTTTTTTCACCTTTAATCTTACAGACTCCACTCATTTCCAAAGTCACTCAGGTCAGCACCTTTCTTGGCACTCCCTTCAGTGAGGTGGTTTACACATTTGTAGTACAGTGAGAGTCTCTCCTCACGGTCTATATTGCTTCCTAGAACTCCCCTGATTTCCTAAATAATTTTTTAATGTGCATGCATTAAGGTTCACTCTTTGTGATGTATGGTTCTGTTATTTATTCATTTTTCATCATCTATTTATTCCCCAGTCATCCATTGTTTACAGCACTATTTCATACACTCAAAAATAAGTCGAATTAACTGATATTTAGAAAATGTCTCTAACATGGCATTAAAAGTATATCAATCTACAGAGAGGAATGAAATAGATAACCGTATCGAAGCTCACCGTGAAATAATTAGTGCGATAGAGAATTAAAGTTAGCTCAGAGTCTCCTGGCCACCAGACTGATGGAAAGAAACATAGCAGCATCAGAGGACAGAGAGATCCTTTCTGGCCTGAGTGGCCTAAGCACTGAGTGGCAGTTCTAAGAGCTCTGTACGAGGGTGAGGTGGACGAAGCTTGACTTCGGATCTGCGGGCAGACTCCCAGATGAAAGAGGTTCAGATTTAACCCTAAGTCCAGAGAAAGTTGCATTTCAAATTCCTTGCGGTTGCTCCAGGAATCCCCTACACATTCACTCAAACACATGAGATTTGCTGCCAGCATTGGAACTGAGCCTTCATAGTCATCATCATCATGAAGGGCATTTGACTTTTATGTTACATTTCTGTTGACAAAATATTCCATTTGTTCTTTCTCTTCTCATTTCCACATCCACCTGGAAGTCTTACCAGGCACATGGTCATTCCCGTTTTACAGATTAGCAGCCTGAGGGGCAGAGAGGGTTTGATTTTCTGGTGACACACAGCGAGGACAAGGGACTCAATCCCAGCATCCAGCGTTCTCCTCACTCCTCTAAAGTGACTCTTGCCATTTTTATCACCCTTGACTGCTTTAGGGACAGAACCCCGAAAAAAGCTAATCTGAACCCGAGAGTGTACCTATGGGCTTCTTTATTTCTGATTCCATTGAGAATCCACCTTAGAGGGACTGAGATTTCAATAGGGACTTTAAAGTTCCCCCATAGGCGTGTTAGGCCCAGATGTTATTTCAAAAATGTGCACAGTGGTCCTTGTCCTTCTTTGAGGGGGCGGGAAAAAAAAAAGATGTTTCCTTTTGTCTTCCAAAGTCATTCATTTTTTTAAATACCCAGGAACTAAGAAGTAAAGAATAAAAGCTTCTGAACACTCAGAGCAGGTGGTGGTCGTTCTGTTCCCTCTTTATTAGCACACGCTTATTTGGAGCTTTTTCAGTCTTATTTTACACAGAATTCAAATGTCTATAATTACTTGATGTCCAGGCTCACAGCATGTTAGAAACAGCAAGAGGAAGAGAGGAGAGTGGATATTAGAAGAATTGGACATTAGGGATTTAAAATAGGAAACCATCCAGGAACATTTAGTTCAAGGGCAAAGTAGCTCTGTGCACCTCAGTCTCCGTTAACGGACCGGTTCGTTGAAGCACAAGTGGCAGAGTCTGTGCTCAGAAAGATGTTCCTAAATTTTTTTTTAAATACAAATAATGTCTTGTACACTCTAAATGGTGGTGATTTTTTTTTTAAAAAAAAAAACATTTTTCATTCAAAATGATTAAGATGAAATAGGTAAATATGTCAGTATTTAAAGTAGGAAAGCCTTAAATCTACAGAAAGCAAGATTACCCAGTATAACTCATTAACTCAATAAACATTTGCTGTGTGTAAGTTAGACATCAGGAACTGGAGGAAGAGAAATAAACAACATCAATCCCTGTCTTCAGGAATTTCAACGTCTAATTTAAGGACCTACCCCTGGGGGTCTGGATTCCTGAGGTTTTTACGGCATAAAAGACTGATGGTTAAATCCTTGCCACTCTGTAATGTCTTCCAGGACTCCTAGAGGTGAGGATCCCTGAATCGTAGACTTAAGGCTCGAGAAGAAGTGGCAAGATTCATATGCTAAGAAAAGGGAGAGGGAGGAGGGAAAGAACCCGCTACCTTGCTGAATTTGAGCAGATAAAAACAAAAACAAAAACAAAAACAAAAAAAACTCTTATCCCAAAACTTCCACTCTGTGGATCCATGTAAACTTAGCCAAATGCAATGAATAAAAGGGTAATTTTACAGATATCATCTCTTTCACAATAACTTAGCAATATAGGTGTTATTGTCCCAATTTTGTAGAGAAGAAAATGGAGGCCCCTAGAGAAAAACCACCCTACCCAGGATTGAACCTTGGAAAACCATTCTTGGCTGGGGCTGGATGTGAATCTGGGCACTCTTCAGCCGAAAGAGGTTGGACTGATCAGAAAAGTGTCAACAATAACAGGTTACTAACATGCTACCAAAATATCTTTAGGATTCCCTTTCCGAGAGAGGCTCGTGCTAACTCCTCATTCATCTGTGGCTGGGTTTCTGATACAGTCCCATGTAATGCGGCCGCTCTGTCAGTCAGGGGTATGGCACGCTCCAACTGGGTAACTAGAGTAGAGTTTAATAGAGAGGCTATTTACTAGAGGTATAGCACCAGGTAGGCATGGGTTAGCAAGCCGTGTACACTACGAGACGTGTACGCTAACCCAGGGCTAGTAAAGGAGGAAGGAGAAGGGCATAGGGATTGGGATCACGAGAGAGAGAGCTGAGAGTAGAAAGAGTCCTAACGGGAGATGCGACCTTCCTCTGAGGGGTTTAGTCAGCCATCGTGAGCCACAGGGAGGGAATAAATGCCACGACCTCATCCCTTTCTCCTATCGTTTTCCTGATGGTTTCCCCATTGGCCAGACTCACCTGGAAATCGATGGGGAAGGGACCCCCATGATGTAGACGATAAAGTTCTCACAGAGCAGAGTGAAAAGGGGAATGTACATCTAGAGAGGCAACTAAAACATTTCTTTCCCAGCCCCCCTTATACATTCCAACATGGAATCAACTTAGCTCAGTATGAAAGGATGCTTTGCCATAAAAATCAAAAGCAATCTCATCATCCTTCTCATGATCCTGCTTAGTACAGCCCTCCAGGTAGCTAAGAGTATTGACTAGAACTGGCTTAGAAGTCGGGATACATTTGCCATCCTGGCCCTAACAAGCCTGGACTGTCTTCCTTATTTTTCTTTGGTTAGATTGGATTGTTTTGATGCCAACAATACTTTATAACTTCTTGCGATTTGCTAGAATCACGGCCTAGATAACACTTGGTGGATTTAAAATAAGGAGACAAGTAATGTTGTCATGAAAGACACATTAGACTTCACTTTAGAAATCTCTATCTTACAAACTGGGTGACCTCAAACAAGTCACATGCCTCATTGGAGCCTCCGATCTCACCCAGATGAAATAGGAGTAATGAAGTTACCTCTCAGAATGATACAGTTTTGACGGGCTAAGAGTACAAAGCAAATACACAAAACCGTTGCATCATACACAAGAAGGTGAAGATTTTTCAGTTCACTTATTATAGTAAGGCATCATAGTCATCAAGAAATCCAGCTCTAGGTCAGAAAATGGCTTTGAACCTCGCCTCCAGAACCTCCTAGCTGGGTAACAATGAGCAAATGTCAATATTCTCAAACCTCAGTTTCCTTATCTATAAAATGGGACTAACAGGAACATCTCCCTCACAGACAGCTATTTATTGGTTCGCGATAAATACTCAGTAAGGATAACCATGGGTGTTAGTTATTAGTGCATTCCCATATTTGCAAAGGATGCCTTCACAGCAGTGGGCAAGTCCATAAGCCATTCATTATCTCAACAGCACTTACTGTGCCCAGTTAGTCTTTAAGATGTATGATCTAGCTGGAGACAGGCACATTGTAGGCACCTCTACTTCTCCTGAGACCACAGCCATACACAGAATTAAACTCCTGAGGGCTGCTCCTTCTGAACATTCCTCCTGAATTTTGTTTACCCAAACTGCAGAGAACTGTACTTTCGTCTTGTGATTTTCGATGTGAGCTGATTGAACTCACTGGCTGGGGGGTCAGAGGTTGGTACATCTCTTGTCTGCTGCTGACTTGCTGGCTGACCCATATGTAAACCTCAATTTCTCTAGGTCCCATTAAACTCCATAGATAGATAGAGAGATGATAGGGTGTACACTAGACAACCCTCTCAAAATTTCCATTTCAAAGACTCAATGACTCTATCAGCCATTCTTTGAAAGCAAATCCATTTGCTTTCAGAGCTCCTTCATCACTCTTCACACATGGAAGAGCTCAAAAGAACACACAGATATCGAGTGCCTACTATGTGCCTGCCACCAGATTGCTATTTAGGATATTTTCTGAAGCAAAAGGTATTTTCCTTACTTCCGCAAACCAGCCACATGCCACGTACCTCCAGCAGAGTAGAACTAACAGGAATCTCACCTTCGTTAAATCCTGAAATGGACCTAAAGTCCCCGAATTCCAAATGGACACACATGGCTGAGTTTTGGTTTATACTTAAATTTCCTAAAATGAGAAGAGAGAATGAGCCGAGTGCGGGCTTCAGTCTAAAGAGCCGCACATGCGTCCTCTGGGCTCACGTCAGCCCTTTCATCCAGTTGTTATAGTTGCTGGGACAGGAAGGGAACAGCAGGGGCCAGAGTTTCCCCCCCACCCTTAGAACAAGAAGGGGGACATGCAGCAGATAAGAGGCGCCTGGGTGTTTCAGCATTTGGAAGCGGAAATAGAATTGCTATAGACATGCCAGTTTGATCTGCAAAGCTTAACAGCCCTTACCCCTGCCCCCCATCTCTTAATTCTGATTACTGCCAGACTGAGCTCTCTATCCATGGGATCTGAATGCTCTTTGTAAGAAAGGTTTCATGGTGAGGGAGGGGGGCTAGCGGCCTTATTTTACCAGTGGAGGCTATTATCTTGCAACAGCTGTTTATAGTTAACTGCAGCCCATAGTTACAGCCTGAACGTTGGAGCCTTATTTAGTGCCTGTGGATTTGCGGTGAACGGAGTTGGGCTTAACTCTTTCTTTCCCCTGTAGTCGATGACTACCGTGGGCATTTGGAGTGGAGAGGATGTTCTGCTAACAGAGAGTGGAGTTAGACAGGAGTCAAGTAGAGCAACCAGTTCTGCCTAGTGACAGTAAATATCAAGGTTTCGCTATGTGCGAGGGATGTGTTGAGTACCTTGTGGACATTATTTCGGTGCATTTGGGCCATCAGTGCTCTAACAGTGGTGTGACTCTGCCCGGGCTCGGGCAGCACATGCTGGGATCCAAGTCCACATGAGTCCAGTGACAAAGCCAGAGCGCTTAACTCCCATATTGTGCTGCGTTACGCTGTCTGTTAACCCCGAAGCATCGACTGAGGATAGTCTATGTGCCGGACTCTCCGCTATGGACAGAGTCCCCAGTGGGTTCTCAGGCTGGCCAGAAAGGTGAGCAAATACGGGCGATTCTCTGAGAATGGAGAAAAGCAGTGGCAACTACAGAAGCGTCTCACCCTACCTAGGGTGGAGAGAGTAGATCAGAACTCAGAGGGGTGTAAGGAAGGGGGAGAGTTTACCTTAAAAAAAAAAAGTGAACAACTAATTTCAAGAAAGGAACACAGCTGTAAAAATAATTAGAAGGAAGCGGGATGGGCAGGCCAGAGAGGGGCTGCACAGACAGGGCCGTGGCGGGGACCTCCACAAGCCCCAGAGCACCGCGGCTGCCCCGCCAGGGGCTCGCACCTGGTTCTCCAGGAACGGGCAACACGGTCCTCACATCTGCATTTTAGCAAGACGAAAGATCACTCCGGCTGCCGTGGGAAGGTGTTTTGGAGCGAGCAAAAGAGGGGATGTGAAATGTTAGAACATACTGTGAAATCCAGGAGGAGGAACCAGGCCAGGGCTGTGGAGATGGGCAGCTGACACTTAATTCTAGAGATGAGTTGCAGGGAAGAACACACACAAATGGTGTTCGGTTCCCTTGGCTCACTGAAGACTAAAAAGAGGTTAAATTTTCCAGTAGGAAGGTGGAAGGAACATTGCTCAAACCACGAACTCAGCCCCAAATGACATACATTCCTGAGGCTTACAATGCTAATCCGTGGCGGCGTTGGGGGTGGTGGTGAGACGGCACACACTCACACACACACGCACTCACACACACACACACACCTCACACACCCCCTCCTCACACACACACACACACATCTCTCTCTCTCTCTCTCTCTCTCTCTCATTTTCTCAGCACGTCTGGAATTTTTGTTCTCCCTTTGTTTGACTCCAACATCTTTCCTGATGACAAAGAAAACCAAAGTTTTTGAAATCCGCTGTTAAGCACAGAGAGAGGCGGAGTCGGAAGGGGGGGGCGGCGTTGGCTGACTCCTATCTTTATTCTCCGCCTTGGTACCCAACAATTCGCAGTGGGAGAGAGAGTGGCTTGCCAAAGGGCTCTGTGTGATGGGGCTAAACTAGAAGAATATGTAAAGTTCAAGATGAAAAGACAGCCCCTGCCACTGAAAACTGAGCTGGGAGCTAATGGAGCTGGGGAAAGGGGCCTTTATAAAGAAAAGTGCTTATTTGCAAACTCGTTTCTCTGCAGCAAACGCTCCCAGGACCTCTGGCAAAAAGAATTCCTGGACACAGGCCTTTCCATTGAGCTGTTAGTGATCTGTGGTTAATCACCTCTGGCCAGGCTCCCCTCTGCAGCCAATCTGTGGGATGTCTGCAGAGGTCCGAGGTGAAGGTTTTGCCCGTGTAGTTCCAATATTCACCAAAGTTAAAGGCTTAACAACTGCAGAGCTAGAAGAAACCTGACTTCTGCTCTAAATTCCAGGTTTTCGCTGTGGCAGGAGTGGCAGGTCAGACAAAGCAGGGAGAAGACAAGGCCACCAGGAGAGGCCTGTGGCTCAGCCGTGGTCCATGACCAAGTTGTTGCTCCTCATGCTGTGAGGGTAGTCTAGGACATGTGACTGTCACTGCAGGAAGATCTGCCCTGATTACGAGAAGTGAGAAGTTACTGCCATTTAGGCACAGATTTGCTTCCACTGGCCAAACAGACTGAGGCCGCTTCCCTAGGCTCCCATTATTGCACATCAAAACAACACACACCTTTCCCGAAAAGAGAATGTATTTGTTAGGTTAGTCAGTGCTCCCCCAAAAGTGTGTGTGTGTGTGTGTGTGTGTGTGTGTGTGTGTGTGTGTGTGTGTGTGTGTAGAGAGAGAGAGATTAATTTTTAGGAATTGGCTTATGTGATTGTGGGTCTGGCAAGTCTGAAATTTATAGGGCAGGCTGGAGACTCAAGTCTTGAGTGCGAACCTCAGTATACAATAGGCTAAAAACTCAAGCATGGCTTCTAATGTTACAGTCTCGGGAATTTCATCATTTAGAAACCTCTGTCTTTGCTCTCAAGGCCTTGAGGTGATTGGAGGGGGCCCACTCACATTATGGAGGGGGCCCACTCACATTATGGAGGGGGATCTGCTTCTCCTAAAGCCTACTGATTTAAGTGTAATTATATCTAAAAAATACTTTTACAGCAACATCTAAACCAGCGGTCCCCAACCTTTTGGGCATCGGGGACCGGTGCTCCTATGAGAATCTAATGCCTGATGATCTGAGGTGGAGCCGAGGCAGTGATGCTAGTGCTGGAGAGTGGCTGCAAATACAGACAAAGCTTTCCTGGCTCGCCTGCCGCTCACCTCCTGCTGTGTGGCCCAGTTCCTAACAGAGCACAAACTGGTACCTGTCCATGGCCCAGGGGTTGGGGACGCCGGTTCTAAACTGTTGTTTGACCAAATAGCTGGGCACTGTAACCTACCCAAGATAGTGCATAAAATTACCCATCACAGAAGTTACTCCAACAGGGTCCATAAATGTGCCCGTAGTGTGTATTGTGGGATCCTGACGGTGAAGTCCCTGTTTGGGATTTTTATCCTTCCTTCTCTGACTAGTTTAACGCATGCCATTTCAGATCTATCTGTATCCTACCCATCTCTCCATCCCTGACCTTAGAATTCTAGAGGAATTAAAACCTATGCCCAATCCAGACTTCTTACCTATTCTGAAATTTAAATTAAAAGCAAATCAGTAAATCATGAGAAGATACGCAGAAGCCAGGACTCTGCTTCTAGACTGTCGATACAGTAACTGGCACGAGCCCCTGGCAGGAGATGTTGAGGAGTCTAGAAACTCTTCATATTCCTGTGGCTTTTTATGTTCTTTCTTTGTTTAAACCAAGAGACAACACAAGGGGAGAAAAGGTGTAGGGAGATACAAATTCAGAACAAAAATCAAAAAGCAGTAAAATGGTACTCCATCTTATTCCAAAAGATAACGTATCGCTGCCTCATATTCTAAAGGCCAGCTCACGTAAGGGAGTGGGCAGTCTATCCTTTGGGTTGGGGATAAAGGTCCATCCTGGGGTTTTCCAGATCTCTAGTGAGCATGTTCTGGGAGTCCTCATTTTCTCTAAGAATAGGTCATATTTATAAATACAGGTGGAAAGTCATGGTATAGGCCCTTGACTTAAAGATTATGTCCTAAGACCTTGGAAAATTCATCTTCATATTCATGTTCCAATAGCACATAATTTACCCCACAGAATTCAGTAACACATAGCTAAAAATTGGAGTGATCCCACTAGTTCCGTAATAAGAATCACTCATTACGTGATGAGAAGAGAAAACCATTTGAGTTGTAGATACAGGTAGTCAGGTTAAGGACACTTGCAAGTTGAGAATCATGATTATTCCAGTGTCACAGTAAATATTCATGGACAGGCCTCAGAGAAATTACATACTGTAGAGCCTTGAGGCCTCTTGAGTACAGTCAAAACCTAACTTCCTTCTGTCAGTGTCAATGCCCAAGACACCTCAGATACCTTCTGATGGGCACGTCCACTAGCCAAGGTACTCTCAAATCTGTGCTCTTCCTTCTAGCACTCCTTGCCATTGTGGTGGACAAACACAGGCTTAATTGCTTGTACGATGGTCTTTCTCCTCTGTTGTATAGTGAATTATGTAAGGACAAGATCTGAGTTCAGTTTAATGCTTGACATACTGAGTAAGCTATAGTTCCATGAATACTCATTAAATGAATGAATAGATCAGCCAACCAACCAATAGTCAAGGTACTACATCCCTCAGGTGTGACTGGATAGGAATTTTTATCTACATGGCTATGTCTACTTCCAGTTGTCATTGATATGAATAAAACCTTAGTTTTCCTCTACATTGCCTTCCTCCTTTCGGAGTATATACTTCGATAAATTGCTCCATACTTTCAGGAATATTTAGAGGCTGCCACATATGAAAGACCATTTTCTAAGACCTCCATTCCCTATGAAATTAATTCCTGGGAAACCATCATCAGTGTATGTATGGTTGTCAACTACCCATCTTTTATCTTCCGTTTCCATAAAATAGTCTTTTTAAAGCTTGAAGAAAATCTATGGTGTTTGTGTTTCTTCCACATTTACTTAGGTCTTTCAAAATGAAGGTGTCTGGGAGCATATGTTAAGTGAAAGATATTGATCAAAAACCCCCTATAATGTCGTGTTCCTCTATTTGTTGTCCTCATCTCGTGCCACTTGCCACCATTACATAAAAATACAAATAGCAATGTGGTAACTAGACATTGGGTCTTGAGGAAGGCGGTTAGAATACACAGAGAACCAGAGAGACATGGTCTCGGCCTTTATGAGTTCGCACTCGTTAAAAGATAAACTGAGACAAATTAAAATATTTAAGAGTTTATTTGAGCAAAAATCAATCGGAATTGGAAGTGCTTAAGAGCGTCCTGCTAACAGGAGCCAGGGGAAAGACGTATAGAGAAAATGCAGAAGCAAAGGAAGGAAAATATTTGATTGTCTATAGCTTATAGCCTCATTCGCTCTTCGTAACGGGTTGTCTTTAGTGTTTTGATTTTGTAACTTCGAGGCATTTGCAGGCTTAGGTTTTGGTTTGCTTACGGAGGCCTCCACGGATTAGAGCCACATCACTCTAATGGCCTCCTTGTTTAATTAACACAGTAGACGTGGGAAGGCAGGCATTAAGCGAGTATGTTGAGCATAATGAAAGTTAACAGAAAGGATTTTAAAAGTGTGATGGGAGCATAAATCATAGAACTGAATTAAACTGTGTCAGGATAGGCCAACTTAAGAACAGGACATTTAAGCCGAGAATTAAAGGCACAGGTAGGAGTTAGCCAAGTGAACAGAGTTGGGCTGGGGGCACCTTAGAGGCAGAAGGAAGACAGGTTACGAAGACTCAACACGGAGGAAGAACATGTTGTAGTCAAGAAAATAAAAGAAGCTAGAACACTGGCAGAAGGGGAAGAGTTCTGCCACTGCAGCAGACACAATTTTGTGCCCTTCAGTCTTGGATGCTGTTTCCCTCCTCAGTCTAGTGCACACTTGGTTCAGTATTTATCTGTGTCCTGAAAGTTTGCTCAACGACGCCCCAGTGGAATCCTCCTCCTACAGCTCTTCACACAAAATTCGACCAAGGTGCTCATCAGTTTGCAATTCTGCCATATCACTGTGTCGTCTGCGTGGTGGTGGCCTCAGTGCACTTCACTCCCTGGATACAGCGGCCCTCACAGAGAGGAACTCAGTGCTTTTCTCGAAATAAATTGAACTGTTTGATGTAGCAACTTTTAGCAGGGAGCATACCCCAGAAAGTGTCTTGCCCCCAATCTCACCTAATATCGGGTCACTTTCTTCAGTCTTTCTGCCTGGCAGCTAGGCTTTCTAGCTAATTATTGTCCTCAAGAAGGCCCACAGAGGGCAATGAATGTAAGCTTCTGAGTTTAGGAATATCTAGTATCTACACAAGAACATACTGGGAGAAAGTTTTAACTAGGGTACAAAGATTAATAGTCTGGGCTTAAAAATTATTATGAAGATGAGAGGGAAGAACGAGGTTTGAATGAACAAAGCCATGTCTAATAAAACATTCTTTTGGTATCAAAGGCAAGTGATGAGCAGTGGGACTGACACTGAGTTTATAAACATCATAAAGTGTCATGGATATGGTGAGCGGGGAAACCTGTCACAACAAGATGAGGCCACAAAGATTAGGTCAGCGCTGAAGATCCGACAGCATTCTCAGGGTTGCTTCAATGGCGGGGGGTGGGGGCTAGGCCCAGTGACGAGAGCTCCCTGCCTGGTCCTCAGACCCAGTGTGCGCCTCTTCAGCGGCCTGGGCTCTGGGCCCGTCCTCTCTTTCTCAGTAGGCAGCCAGCCCCTCGGTCTCTTCCACGCTGGAGTTTTCCTTTGGGCTCATCGTCCCTGGCAGATAATATGCTCAAAGGCAACTGTGTGTGTGTGTGTGTAGGATGAGAGTATCGATAACAACAATAACAACCACAACTGTAACAACAGCAGTAACGAGGCATTGTTTAAAAAAATCTCTTCACCTCTGTGAACTGCCTTGCTCTCTTGGCAGATCTTAATGTTCACAGGGTGCCATCAGGAAGGGGCTTAAATGGTAGTGTGTACACATAAAAGATCACTGGAAACAGAAGGAGGCATCACGTTGTAGTAGAAAAGCATCAGTTTTTTCCTCAGGTGAATCTGGAGCAAAGCTGACTTTATTATATTCATTCACTCATTTGATCGTTTGTTCATTCCTTCATCGGCAAATGTTTATTCCATGACTTGACTTAGAACACCCACCATCAATAATACACCATATTTGCTATCTACCTCTAAGCGTGCTTACAGAGTTGCCAAGGTGAGAAACACTTGAATTGCAAGTCAAGGCATACAGTCCTTTGATGTACAGCTTGTATTCGAGATCACTGTTTGTGTTTTCTACCACATAGTATGAAGAGATTTACTCTTCCATTTGGCTGTCTTGGGGAATCTTGTTGCATCTCAGTGTTTAGGATGCAGAAATGCTGTTGTCTAATTTTTTTTATGGAGCCCCCTGGAGTCATCCAGTAAGAATTTTGGCTTTGACAAATACTTTATATTTTATCTCAGACCATTCTAAATATACCTTCCAAATTGCCAGTATTCTATCAGGAATATTTGTAAAATGTGGTGATAAATAATCCAAAATGCAATTTTATTTATATGGACACTATACTAGACCTTGAGCATAGAACCCTAAACAAGAGCAGTCCAGCTCCTGCCCTCCTGTAGCCCAAAGCCTAGAAGGGAACACAAATGCTATGTAAGAAAATACAGTAAGTGCGAGTGTTAAAATAAGAGAAGAACAGAGGAATGTGCAAACACGCAGCAGAAACCTAACTCAGGTTAGGGGTCAGTGACATTTAATAAATATTTATGAATGTGTAATCTGTAGCGATTCAGAGGCAGAGGTGGAGTCAGGAAAGGAAGCAGTGGGACCGAGAGTGTTCCAGTCACCTCGGTCTTACCAAGATGGGGTGTTAAGCCTGCCACCTAAAGCACAGAGGTTAATACCAGATGCTCAGGTTCAAATCACACCTCCGTCACTACTCTGCGACTCTGGGCAAATTACATAAGCTTACTGGGCCTCAATTTTCTCATTTGTAAAATGTAAAACTATAATGTCCCATCTTGTCGCATTCATTTGGATACTCAAATTCAAGCATAAAAGCCTCATAGAAGAGAGCATGGCTCATAGTGTCAGCTGCATAAACATTAGCAATTACGACCATGATTAGAATCATGATTATTACTATTGTTAATATTGCTAGCTAGGTAATTTCGGAAGAGACGTATAAACACGCAGAGCCTCAAGTTCCCCATCCATAAAGTGGGAATACTAATAGCTTCATTGTTGGAGGTTTATTAACCAAAATGGTAAAAAGCATGTGCATCTTACAGGTATCCTGTCGATGTTCAGTGGATACTATCTGGTATTCATAGCAACAGCCTAAACCTTATAAAATGCCTTGGCTTTGGCCCTGGCTGCTATTTTCAGGCTATGTTCACATGTACATACTGACAGGGCTTCCTCCTCCAGGTTTGCCCAAGGCAACAAAGCTCATGTAGAAGAAGACAGGTCAAGTGTGCCACCCTCACCCAGATGGAGAAGGGCCACCCTTCACAAGTCTTCCTTGCTTGGCAAGGGCCATGTTAGCGAACCCAGCACTACCCGATGCCTGCATCTTTCCTTTATAAATCGTTTAATGATGGTGCTTCCGACATCCCCAACCCAGAACAGTTTCCCATGTCTCTTACTCCAAGTATCACATTCAGCAGGGGGATAGGTCACCAACAAAGAGGAGGTGGACACAACTAGGAAACACTTGTGCCAACGTCTGTCAAGAGAGCCGCGATGACCTTTCAGTGTCTCCCCTTGGGCTCTCCTTGATCCAAGTCTGGGAGGCAGAAGACTGAGCTGCTCTGTGCAAAAAGAATCCATCACCCAGCCATTTTCCCAGGTCCCATTAAAATGCTGACACCATTAATCTGACTACTTTACTTCTCATTATGCAGAAATGTGCTCTTGATCAAAAGTCCCCTTGTGTAGCAGACTGATTCATCACCAATAGCTGTGGGCCACACACCAGAAATTCATAATCAGCTGACATTATCCACCCAAATCATTCCCAGGATTTGAAAAGCTCAGAACCATGTCTGTCACTGGGAAGAAGCAGCCACACCGGATGCAATTTGCAAATAGCCCTGTCAGTTAAAACAACGACGTACCCTTTGAACAGGGTTAAATGAAGGAATGAACCATCTCCCTTTTATGTGTTTGGGTCATCTATTTCCTGAGAGATCACTCGTATTGACTCCACATGGGGTCAATTTTGAATCTTAGCATCTGGTATTAAATTCTGTGCTTTAGGTGCCAAGTTTGACTTTCACCGCTCACTGGGTGTGTGACCTCGGTCCAGTCACTTACATTCCATCCTCGCTTCCTTATTCTGTCTCTAACTGCCGCATAGAAGTGACCTGGATTACGTAAAAGTCTCTGTTCTCTGGGCAATAACCCCTCAGTTACTAGCAAGTTGGGTGTTTTTTGTTTTTGTTTTTGTAATAAACAGGGTCCTAACCAAACTTGTTAATAAAACTGATAGCTACCTAATTCCCTGAGAGGTGATCAGGTGCATGTGTGTGCTTTGTAAGCATCACAGTAGTGATTTTTACAAACTGCCATAATGTCACAGGGTTGTTATGGGAATTTAAAAATTAATACATATAATCATACCTATAACTTTATGGAATCAGTTGGAAAATGTAGAGAAAATCTATGATTTCTTAGAAGAATATAAGTTATCCAAGTTGACTCAGGAAGAGAAAAACTAGAATACTCTATTACTTTAGATAATATTGGAAAAGTAATTTAAAATTTATCACTGAAAAAGGCAACAGGATAGACTAAAGTTGACTTTCATACATTTATAAAACAGACAATTCATATGTTATAGAAGCTAGTTCAGACCATATAAAAAAAGGAAAACTAACCAGTTTAATATGCAGCCCGTAAAATATCAAAATCTGATGGGGGTAGTATTAACAATGCAGAGCACTTTTACTTATGAATATATAAGCATAAATGGTAAATGAAAATGTTAACAAATTGACGGAGTGATATACTAAGGACTAATAACACCTATGAGAAGCAGCAAAGATGGCAAAGGTTTATTTCAATTCATGAGAAAAGAATGGATTATTTTTAAATGGTGTTGGCACAACTAGCTATCCACCTGGAAGGAAACAAATGTCCAAGACCGTATACAAAAATATTTATAAACATTGATGTCTTAAATGTAAAAATAGAATTCTCTATAAAAACCAAGAAATAGACATAGAAAATATAAAGGTAGGGAACACTTCTCAACCAAATCTGAGAACCCAGAAACTTTAAAAGAAAATAGACACATTAGTTAAGGTGGAAAATGAAATTTCATAGAACAATATAATATACACAAAGTGAACATGAAAATAATATTTCTCAAATGTCTTTGCATTGCATATGACACCAAGATTACAATATTTAAGTAATCTTACATATGGACAAAGAAAAACTCCAAAGGAAAAATGGGCAAGTTTATGAGTAAACACCACACAGGAGAACAAGTATAAATGGCTCACAAACATTTAAATATGTCCAGACTTAGAATGAGAAGTATGCAAATTAAACTAACAGTGAAAATAATCATTTATACCTATGAATGAGTTTTTAAAATTTTAAAATAGCTATTATTGTGTTATGATGGATACAGGAAAATGGGTACCCTCATGATTACTCATGGAAATCAGAATTGTTAACTTGTATTGTGAGTAACTTGGAAACATTTATGAAATACACATACTCTTCAACCCAATAATCCTAATCCTGGTAATCTGTCCCACAGAAACAGACCTCCATTTTGGGAGGATACTTGTGTAATAATATTTTGAGTATTATTCTATATTAATATATTTGGAATCAAAATAGATATTGATATATTTGGAATAAAAGTAAACATGTACATAAACATATACAACACATAAATACATATACATTAAAGTTATAACTGCCTTCAGAAAGGTAGTCATATAGTTCATATTTTTCTGTATTGTGCTTTTCTAGTTCAACAGTACCTCATGGATATCTTGTCAAGTCTAAAGGTATGCTTATAATTCTAGTTAATTCTGAAGACTGTTTTTGGTGTGGGAAGATAATTTATTTAAGTATTCCCACAGACTCAGATGGCTTCACTGGTGAATTCTACCAGACATTTAAGGAAGAATTAATATTAATCTTTACCAACTCTTTGGGAAAAAAAAAAAAGAGGAGATAAAGCTTCTCAACTAATTCTATAAGGCCAGTATTACCCCGATACCAAAACCAGACAGACATCATAAGAAAATTACAGACCAATATCTCTTATTATATAGATAGAAAAATCCTCAGCAAAGTACTAGCAAACCTAGCAACATATGTAAAGAATTATATACCATGACCAGGTGGGATTTATGCAAGACTGATTTAACATTCAAAAATCAATAAAATACACTATAGAAATAGAATAAAGGACAGAAACCATATGATCATCTCAATAGAGGCAGAAAAAGCATTTGACAAAATCTAACACTGTTTCATGATGAAAGCACTCAACGAAATAAGAATAGAAGATAATTTCCTCAACCTGATCAAGGATACCTGTGAAAAACCCACAGTTAACATCATACTTCATGGTACAAAACAGGGTCCCTGCCTGAGGTCAGAGAGAAGACGAGGACGACTATGGTCATCACTTCTATTCAGCGTCATACTGGAGATTCTCACCAGGGCATTAAGATAAGAAAAAGAAATAAAAAGCATCCAGAGTGCCTAGGAAGAAGTAAAACTATCTTTTTGAAAGTAACATGATCTTGTACATAAATAATCCTGAAGAATTCACTTAAAAACTCATTGGAACTAATGAATGACTTTAGCAAAGTTGCAGGATAAAAGAGCAACATACAAAAGATCAATTGTGTTTTTATATACTAGGAATGAAATATCTGAAAATGAAATTAGGAAACCAATTCGAAATATAATAGCATCAAAAGAATAAACTAGGAACAAATTTAACAACAACAACAAAAAGCGTAAGACTTATACCCTGACAACTACAAAACATTGTGGATAGAAACAGGTTATCAAAATAAATAGTGAATTATCCTATGATTCTGAATTGGGAGCCTTAATATTAAAATGTCAATACTCCCCAAATTGATATAAATTTAACACAATATCTATCAAAATTTTAGCTGCCTTCCCCCCCTTTTTTTTTCAGGAATTGGCAAGCCGATCCTAGTATTTGTATAGAAATGCAAAGAACCCAAAATAACCAAAACAATCTGGGGCGGGGGGGGACCAAATTGGAAAATTCATATTTCCCAATTTCAAGACTTACAGCAAAGGGAGAGGAACCAAGACAGTGTAATAATAGTATAAGGATAGTCATCTGTGGAATAGAATTGAAAATCCAAAAATAAACACTTACATTTACAATCATTTGATTTTTGACAAAGGTGCCAAGACAATAAAATGGAGAAAGAATAGTCTTCAATAAATAATGCTAGAACAACTGGATATCTACATGCAAAACAAACAAACAAAAAAGTCCAACCACTTCTTGACACCACATTCAACAATCAAAATAGATCACCAACCTAAATGTAGAAGCAAGACTATAAAATTCGTAGAAGAGATCATAGGATTAAAATTTCAAGACCTTGAGTTAGGCAATGGTTTCCTTGACACAGCAACAAAGGCACAAGTGACAAAAAAGATTGAATTTGATCGAAATTAAAAACTTTCATGCATCAGAGTATACTATCAAGAAAGTAAAATGACACAGACTGAGAGAAAATATTTGTAAATCATATATTTCATAAAATACTTGTATACAGAATATATAAAGAACTCTTAAAATTCAATAATAACAGAACAAATAACCCAAGTTAAAAATAGGCAAAGAGTCTGAATATATATTTCTCCCAATAACAAATGGTCAATAAGCACATGAAAAGATGTTCAATAACAGTAGTCACTGGGGAAATGCAAATCAAAACCAGCATGAGACACCACATCATGTGGTTATAATAGAAAAGAGAATAACAAGCGTTGGCAAAGATGGGGAGATTTTGGAACTCATACAACGCTGGTGGGAATGTAAAATGACGCAGCCGCTTTAGAAAGTAGTTTGGCAAATTTCTTAAACTGTTAAATGTAGAATTAGCATATGACCCAGTAATTCCACTCCTAGGCACATACTTAAATGAATACGTATATCCAGACAAAAACTTGTACATGAATTGAATGTTTATAGCAGTATTAGTCACAAAGTCAAAAAGTGGAAACGTAGGTTCAATAACAAATGGATGGATGAATAAAGTGTGATATATAATAAACAATAAAAAACAATTTCAGTGAACCTTGAAATCATGTTACGTGTAAAGTCAGAAAAGACCACACATTGCATGATTCCATTCATATAAGATGTCCATAATAAACAAATACATAGAGACAAAGTAGATTAACGGTTGTCTAGGAATATGGAGAGAGAATGGGAGAGGCTGCTAATGGGTACGGGGCTTCTTTTAGGGGGTGATAATTATGTTGTAAGATTGGACTGTAGTAATGGTCGCACAATTCTGTACTAAAAATGTTTAATTGTGCACTTTAAATTGGTAAACTATATGATATATAAATTATATCTAAATAAAGCATTAAAAAGAAAAACTGGGTCGGAAGTCCAAAGATGAATCAGGCCCACATTTGGGGCCTGGTATTATGGAAATGTCTCTCTTCACCTATGAGACTCCAGGCTCTTTACTTGTTCCAGTTTGCACTTAAACATGAAATAAATAAGCCTTTTTTTCTTTTACTGAAATTTATATTACATGAAGACCACCATTCTACTCTAGAATATACAGAAATATCTCATTGTAAATGGTATGTCCAGCCCCAAAATCATAGGTAGAAACAGCCAAAAAGCCTGTTTTAAAATTTTAGAAATAATAACTTAATGGAAAGATATATTTATAACATCAACAACCTTGATGCCAAAATGAGAAAATTAATTTAAAATGATGTGACGGGGCTGGATCAATGAGAGAATTTTAAAGCCATCATTCATTCATTCATTCACTTAAAATTCTTATGTATTGATCAGATTCCTTATATGGTAAACTACAAACTTCTATTCTGGAATGCACTAACATTCAATGTTACAAAATTGAATTTTAACTCAGTGACTTCCTTCATAGAGCTCAACACTGGATATTACTTTTTGTCATTAATATTCATTTGGGAACAAATTATTGACTCAAACTTAATGCATATGGACCTTTTTTAGAAGTGTTCTAGAAAGTTAACTAGCACGTATGACTAATACTATAAATACTGATTTGCAAGTAAGATCTTTCTGGAGTTCTGATCTGTGCGTAGTCACCTATGTGCAGCCACCACACCTGCGATGTGGTCCCCCTCTTCTGGCCTCTTTAAACGAGCCAGACAGGCCAGCGCATGATCACACTGGTATCACATAAAAGGCCACTAGGGTGTTTTGCTTTCAGAGTTTCTCTGCAGCATCTTCTGCCAGCATGTCCTGATCTTCCTCCCCAGCTTCTCTAAGTTAGAAACCCTATTCCAGTTTCATGCCCTGGCCTCTTGGGTTAACATTTTGATTTGAGACTCCAAACCCCATACGCTTCTGCTGTTGAATATTTTGTCTGTAAACCATCAGTGAGTGATATCTGCGCCTCAAAACCTCCATCCTTCTCATTGGAATGGAGACAATAAGGGTAATTATTATTAAGCATAAAATGTAAGCCGAGACTGACTTAGATGCTCTGTATAGCTTAGCTTTCATGGCCATTCTCTCCTATAAGATTTCAAGGGGAAATACTTTAAATGTTTTAGGACCTTGCATACAGTTGATCAACTCATATGGACAGAATTTGAGTACTTCAGTGCTGTACCAATGTTTCTCTCAGCCTGGCCAAAGAACACCTGTACAGTCACCTGGACAGTCTGTTAAACACACAGACTCTCGGGCTCCAGCCCTGACTCACTGAATCAGACCCAGTGGATGGAGGGTGTATCCCAGAATCGTAATACTTCACAATTTCCCTGGGTGATTCAGATACACTCAAATTTGAAAACCACTGCATTATTCTTCTTTGAGCATTTAGTACAGTGTTTCAGCAATTTCCTAGTGACCAAAATGCATATGATCAGCATCATTACCACAGTAGATGTGGGAAGATTTTCTTATACTTTTCAGTCCCCATTTGTTATATTTTTTATGATGCGTTACGTACTAGAAAATCCAAAAGGAAAAAAGAAAAACTACTAACCAGAAATTACTCATATGTCTGCAGGACCAGCTGACTAGAAAGATGAGCTCAAGAATCTGGTTTTTCCTAGTCATTATTCAAACATCTGTAGAGGATCCCCACTCCCCAAAAACTTACATGGCTGAGCTGCTGGCTTGTACCAGAGCTACTGAACCCTCTTGCTAATGAACGAAGTTGGGTTTCTACTCACAGTCCTTCTGCTCCTATTCAGACACAGCTCTACAGGCATGGAGAGGTGTTGATAGTCTTCATCCTCTTGAGAACAAGCCTTCTCAAAATGGAAAGGTTTTATTCGGTGCTTAGTAGAAAGGGTCCGTTTAGGATTTAGCTAACAAGCTGTGTGTACTGTACCCAAATTTAAATTCCTGCGACCCCAGCACAATACCTTGTTAATGGTGAATTGCCTCAAAAATATTTACCAGATGAATGAGTCAAGATACTAATCATTTATGTATGAGTATCAGAACTGGAAGAGACGTTCGATAGATTTGATTCAGACTTCTCCATCTCCTTTTACAGTTGAGAAAACACGATCAGTGGGATCGTTGACCAGAACTCACGTCCTTTCCCCAGTAGGACGAGGTCACTCCATTTCTTTCTCCATGTGCCTAACAAAGAAAAATGAAAGACAGGAGAGAGAAGATGATGTTCATTGAAAGACAGGTGGAGAGAAGAAAAAGGTGCAGAGGATAATTTCAAGCAAAAAAAAAAAGAAATAAAAAAATCCTCACCAAGCTAAAAGTGTTGAAGCTTTAGAATACCCACTCTCAGAATAAAGTTCCATTCTCACTGATATGACAAACATGTTCCCTACAGGAGAAGTTTAACACATTATATAAATATCCCAATACACATGTGCAGTGGTAGTAATAATTAGTTTTCTCTCCTTTCATCTCTGTTGTTTCTGCCTACACATTTTTCCTATTTCAAGCTTCGATGTAACAAATGCATCTTTCAAACTGGGAGCCCACGCCTCGTGTGTACGAACACAGGTCCCTTTACCGCCACGTCCGGTCAGTCCAGTTCGCGGGAACCCAACAATGAGGCGTTTTCCTCTCTCCCTGACCCCAAAGCTCTAGCAGAATTCATTTAATTTCCATGTCAAACGTAATCTGTAGATAATAATAGGTCACTCCTAGCAATATCATTCCACTCGCCCTGATCACCCGTCGTGCTGTGGGAGAATGTAATAGACAGCTAAGGCACACAGATAGCATTAGAGGAGCATTTCGTTTTGGGGATGCTATGAAGAAGGATCTAAAAAAAAGTGCTGGCAAATGTCGTAGACAATGCCTCCCTATCCTAAAATGACTCAAGAAACAAAGGGGAGGCTTCTCGTGTGCAGAGCATCTTTGACGGTCTCGATGTCGCCTGCAAAATCCCCATGATTTTGGTGTTTCACTGGGCATGGCTGGAGCACTTCACTGCTCTATGAGGTCTGATGAAGCAACTTCTTGGGGGAGAAGCTGAGAGGAGCCAAATGATTGCTTTGGCAGGTGACAGTCGCCCACTAATTAGTCATTCTTGCTTTCAGATATTTCCAAAATATTGATTACAATCCTTAGATTCCTCCTTCTAAGCCCAAAAGGGAAGCAGAGGTTCTTTCTGTATAGAGTGAGTTTCCTCAGTACAGAAACCTACATTCGCCCATGCGTGCTACCTTCTTTTGTTTTTGAGTTGGCAAAATCAGGAACTGATATATCATAGAAAATGAACACCAGAACGAAACACCAAAAGTTGGCTAACACTGTTGAATTTATTTCATAACATTTTTTTCTCGTTACGAAGATAATCCATGGTCATAGTAAGTTATTTGGAAAAGGCGAAGAGAGCAGGAAAAAAGCCCACCCTCCAGAGAAGCCCTCCGTGCAGAGAATGAAAGTGAAATGACCTATTCTCAGAAGGGACAACACGAGAGGATGTGTTTACAAGGTTTGGAAACTGATGCCTGAAAAGAATGCGCGTGTCCCTCTTCACTGCATCACTGATGGGCTCTGTGTCATCCACTGGTGCCGCCCACGGACTGAAGAGATGGGGCGGCTCAGGCAGGGGCTCCCAGCTTCTCTCCTGCCCCAAAGCAGAGCGGCCTGCTGGGCCAGCACCACGGTTTGAGGCCAGACTGCCAGACTCTAGAAGAGGAAAAGAGCTGGCTCGTTCCCTGCTCTCATGCTCCAGTTTGGTTTGGGAAGATATACTCACAATTTGGAGAGAGAGCAAGATGGAGAAGTTCAGAGATGCTGGGAGAAAGCACCAGAAAGAGCGAGATCAGGGGAGAAAGGAAAGCAGAGAAAGATGGAGCGAAGAAAAGGCACAGGAGAGAGTGACGGGAGAGAGAGGGAGTGAGGGACCGACCGGGGAGAGGAGCAAGACAGAGGCAGAGTCCCCCGGGGTAGGGGGTGGAGGAAACGGGACAAAGTCTGGCAAGGAGGACTGAGACAGAGAAACCCAGAGTGCGGCCAACACAAAGTAGAACTCAGCATGAGTTCTGTGCGGCTCCTGGAGAAGGAGGGCTCTGCCGACAGCCCGAGCCTGACCCTGGGGGCTGTGTGTGAGTGTGTGACGCATGAAGGGGTGTGTGTGAGTGTGTGTGCATGGGACAGGTGTGAGCGTGTGGAACAGTGTGTACGTGTCCGATGTGTGTGCTCACATGTGGTGGGGCTGTCAGGGCCAGACGGGGCCGTGGACAGGCCCGGGGTCTGAAAGCGTTCTCTGCTGACGAAGCCCTCTCCCACGTCTTCCCCTGCATACTGTGAGGACCTCAGTAAGCCTCAAAAAGAGCTTTTCTCTTTATTCTTCCTTAAAACGCACCAGTTCTTCCGCCATTGCAAATCAGTCGTCAGCAACTCGATGACTTGTAACAACCGGTCACTGGTCTGTAACCACGTACCAAGATGTAGCATGGGGTCATTTTAAAGGGGACCGCTGCCAGCCTGAAAGTGGTGCGAGGGGACTTTAGGGTCTTCCACGGTTCCCTGGAATCCGCAGACGAAATCAAAACACCTCATGGCCGAGAAGGCCCTTCCCACCCAGGCGTCTCTCGACCTTTTCCGTCTTACTCCCTAGAATGGGCTCTCAAACGCCTTTCCCTTCGGTTCTGTGGGACCACGTGGAGTTTCCTTGGCCTGTATTCCCACTCATCCTTCCTTCCCTTCAAACCTCCTACTTACCCTTCAAAATTCAAACCAGGCATTCTTTCTCCGAAAAGCCTCCCATGCCAGTCTGTTTGGGATGTATGAGATACTCTGTTTTAATCCTCTCTTGAACATCACCAGAAAATACTGAAGTCATTGAGATCAAGGAATCAGTTTCATTAATGTTGTGTCATGAGACATAATATCTGACACTCATGTAAATACAGGATGGAAGGAAGAGAGGGGGGAGGGGAGGAAAAAAGAGACAAAGGAAAAAACAAAAAAGAAAGAAGAGAAAAAACAAAACAATACACCAGCTCTCGTGTTCCCTATGTCTTGGTCCAAAGTCTTATCTACCATTTCATGACTATTTTGGCATTAGCTCTAAATAAAATAAACTGTGACTGTATAGTTTGATAATTAATGAAAATTCAAATTCCAGAAGATTAGTTCCTATGGAATTAATAGGACTACAGTGAGGAGTTATTGTAGAGGTATCACAAGCTCAAAAACTGATGTTTGAGGTTGGATGTCGAAATAAAATTACCATAAGAAGATGACAATAAAATAGTTCATGTTATAGAGTTCTACGGTCTTTAAATAGCATCCATGGGTAGTATGTGGTACTCAAAAATACCCATAACATTATGCGAGGCAGATACTATTGTTTCCATTCTACAGAAGTGGAAATGGAGGTTCAGAGAGGAAGTGATTCCTCAAGGTCACCTTGCAAGTCACTGGCGGAACAGGAGACTGTATGCAAACCTCCGAACGTCACATCGTTAAACTTCACTTTCCATACACACTGCTGAGCTACTTTGCTTTAAATAAAAAGGCAAGGAAATTTGCCTTAAATGCTGCCCAGGATCTGACCACCCTTCGGGATTTTATATTCAGCTTTCTGTGCAAGTTGTTACAGCTCGGCATTTACCCAATAATCTTCTCCAAGGGAAAGAATAACAATAGTTTTCTTGGGCTTATACTTTTTTCCTAAGATCTCAAAATTACTGTTTCCAAAATTTCTTCCCTGAAGTTCAGAGTATATAAAACAAAAGCGTATAAAAGAGAGAGAGAGAGAGAGAGAGAGAAAAAAAAAAGCCATTCGTCCCATTAAGCCAAAGACACCTCATAACCAAAAGTCAGCTTCAAGTGAAGGTCTGGTCCCTAAGTTAAATTCGTGGAAGGCTTTTTGCATTAGTACAGGGAATTTATGCTAAAATATTTATTCTTTAAATATCCCCTGTACTTTGGAACAACAAAATTATTCCTTTCTTTGTCCATTCAGCTGATTAATCATTTAGTAAACATCAAGCTCCTACACTGTTCCAGGCATTTTTAATACATAGGACTTGTTTATGAGCTTGAAAATCTCAGATCTGAGGGCATCCTAAATCTAGTGGAATCTCTCATCCCTCTGAGTTCCATTCTTGAATTCACTTTCTGTTTCCATGCCAAGAGATTCTTCTGGCCAGGTTTGAATTACTCTGCTGATGAGATGCTCATTGCTTCTAAAGGTTCCCAAAGTTCAGTAGGTTGCTACTTCTCCTGGTCTTTTGGGGGTAGACAGACAATTCTCTGACTCTTGGGGCATTACAGAAACACGAGGAGGCCAACTCATTAGGAGACTCTGAAAGGTTCCCCACTGGACTAGCAGACTCTAGTCTGTTTTAAGACAAAAGAGACCCAACCATAATTAAAGAGTCACACAGATTCCTTGTGGGTTTGTGCCTTTGCACATTCAGAAGGACACTAATGAGGTGGAGACCCCTTGTATGCCGAACTCCCAGGGCACGGTGGGGGGCTACCTCGGAGGATTCCTGTCTGCGGAGCAGCGGTGTTTTGGCCCCCTCATTGATTCTTTAAATGGTTCTCGCCTCACTAATAAAGCCCTAATGGCGGTAGCTGCCCGCTTTTCTCCATCCGGGGGCTCCGCTTCCCCCAGGGCAGGGGGCTGGGCATGAACGACTCCTTTGTCTGCATCTCAAATGTTTTGGCAGCGCTTCTGAAAAACAGTGGTGAGTGAAAAACCACACGTCTGATTGTTTTCTCTGGGATCAGACTGATTTCTTCAGGGCATCCCCCGCACACACGTGGTGCTTCAGGATCAATGCTCTCCCTCAACTTCCCAGCTAATATCTCGAACTTTATTTTCTTTTAAAGAAGTGCCAACATACACACAGTTATTTTCGGAGAGAACACCTTCTCTACCCAAGTTTAGTTATCTAACAGGTGAAAACAACAGGTGTGATTTCCTGTCCAATTGAGAGGCGCACTGAGCCGAGGGGGGTCACTGTTTACGTCAGGGAAGGGACGAAATCCTCCGGGACAGGGCTGCAGTTTCTTCACTGAAGGAACAAATGAATAAACAACTGAATGTAGAAGAAAGGAAAGGAAGAGGGTGTCGGAAAGTGTTTATTCCAAAACTATACGAATATTGATTGGGTGTTTACCTCCTTCAGCCATTAGGTCAGGATATCTCCACTGCTGACACTTGGGGTTGGAGGATTCTTTGCCTTAGGGGCTGGTCTCTGCGTTGTAGGGAGCTCAGTAGCATCTCCACCTCTACCTACTAGACACCAGTAGCAACTCTCCACCCTCAGTTGCGATCAGAAATGTCTCAAATCTTGCCAGATGTCCACGATGTGGGGGATGAGGGGAAGGGAGGAGCGGGCAAAATCATTCCTGGTTGAAAATGCACTGAATTAGATGAATCAAAAGAATAAGCGTTTTTGGAAATGTTAAATGAAAGTGGGCTCTAGAGTTGGCAGCTGGGTAAAAACTTGAGCTTTGCCTATTCCTATCTCTGTGACTTTGGGCCTGTTACCCCTGAACCTACCTCATAAAGTCCTGAGGATTAAATGAGAACCCACACATAAAGTGCTTAGCACAATGTCAGGTCCGCAGTGACCACGCAGTGACCATTCGCTGGTATCGACGTCGTCTTTGGGGTTATTTCTGCCATTCAACACAAACAGAATCTTTCCTGAGCATACGATGTTCTGTTCATGCATCTGTTGGGCTCATTTAGTGCTGCTCATGTCCACATCAATTGTGGAGTTTCCTGCCTCCATATTTCAGACTCAAGAACAGCAGGGAGTGAGGGCCCTGGCATCACCCATGACCTCTTGGCTCCCTCCTAGGGTACGCACATGGTAGGGGCTGAGAAAGAAAGACATTTCCCACGGAAGAAATGGCTGCTGACATTTTAACAAGCACATTCAGCAGGCCATTGACCAGCCAGGGCCATAGGTCAGATTCCTGTCTCACATTTTTCTTCCTCCAAAAGGAAAAGCCCCGTGGCGCTAATGGATACCTTCAGCCTCTGGTTGCAGCCTGGGAAGAATGAGGTGTCCCAGCAACCTGCTTGTTACAAAGGCTCCCACACATCACACAGATGTGCACACCGACAGCCCTACTCTGCACGGCCCAAACCCTGCTCCCAGACCTGCTTCCTCTCCAGCTCTCAGTGGCTCTGTCTGCTTTCCATCAGCTTCTCTCCATCCTCACTCTGTGTTCTGATCATTCTCTCTGCCAGGAGATTTGCTGCAGCCTCCTCACCACCCCCATCTCCAGAGCATCCTCCAAACCACCAACCAATATCATTTTTCTAAACTGTAACTGTGACTGTCACCCCTACTTAAAAATGTTTCATGGCTCTCCATCTCCTTTAGGCTGAAGTCCTCAGTTTGATGTACAAGGACCTGAATGTCCTGTCCCTTGCCCACCTCCCTTCATCTTTCAAGAGCTAGTCATTGTCTCCACCACACTTACTGTCGGCTCCTTGGTTAAAAAACCCCATGCAATTCCCTGAAAAGGCCCTTTACCTTGTCAGAGCCAGTTCATCCCGTCAGCACTGTAGACAGGATGCTCAGGGCCAGTGACATGTTCAAGGGCTTGCAAAAGCGTTTGAGGTCTGGAAGACACAGATGTATTATTGGGTTACATATTTGAAAAGAAAACTGAGAAATCAAAATGAAAAAACATTTAATTAAACATCCACAAAAAAAATATATAACCAGTCCGCTGTAATTCGACTCTTAAAATCCTATATAATGTATTTAGTTATATAAATAAGTTATTTTGCCAAAACTGTAAAACGAAAGTGTAATATGAACTCTGTGTATGTTTATTTGATACAAAATGAAGTAGGGTTTCCATGGACATCAGGAGAGGCTTGAAAGTGAAAAGGTTTTAACATGTCTCTTTCAACCATAGATTTTTGCATGTACGCTTTTTTCCAGTTTTATTGAGATATAACTGACATATAAGTTTAAGGTGTATAGCATAATGACTTGACATACGTATATATTGTGAAATGATTACCAGAACAAGTTTAGTTAACATCTATCAACTCATATAGTTACAAAAAAAAAGCGTTTTCCTTGTGATGAGAACTTTTAGGATTTACTCTGAGTAATTTTCAACTATACTATACAGCATTGTTAACTGTAGATCATAGTGTATATTATATCACCAATACTTATTTATCTTATTGTGGAAGTTTGTATGTTTTTAACACCTTCACCTAATTCCCTACCCACAACCCCCTGCCTCTGGCATCCACAAATCTGACCTCTTTTTGTATGAGTTTGGATTTCTTTTAGATTCTACGTATAAGTGAGATCATACAGTATTCGTCTTTGTCTGGCTTATTTCACTTAGCATCATGCCCTAAGTTCGACCCAGGTTGTCAGAAATGGCATGATTTCCTTCTTTTCTATGGCCGAGTGGTATTCTATTACATACATACATACATACATACATGCATGCATGCATGCATGCATGCATGCATCACATATATATCACATATATATCAGTCATATATACTTTATTCATCTGTTGATGGATACAGGTTTTTTTAGCTGTTATAAATAATGCTACAGTGAACACGGGAGTGCAGATATTCCATTGTCATAGTGATTTTATCTCGTTTGGACATATAATCTAAAGTGAAATTGTTGGACCAGATGGTAATTCTACTTTTAATTTTTTGAGGAACTTCCATACTGCTTTCCATAGAAGCTGTACAAATTTACAGTCCCACCAATAGTGCACGAGGGTTCCCTTTTCTCCACACCCTTGCCAGCATTTGTTATCTCCTGTATTTTTGATGATAGTCATTCTAACAAGTGTAAGATAACACCTCATTGTGGTTTTGATTTGCATTTCCCTAACGATAAGTGATGTTAAGCACATTTTCCAAGTACCTCTTGGCCATTTGAATATCTTCTTTGCAAAAACGTCTGTTCAGGTCCCTTGTCCATTTTTTCATTGAAGTTATTCGGTTTGGCTTTGTTTTGTTTTTGCTATCAAGTTGGTCAACCACAAAAGTAAAATAGCCGGTTATTTTACCAGCAAAATGGGCTTATTTGGGAATAGCAGAGCATTGCAATTCAGGACAAGCAGGCTATGGCACACCAGGGGCAAGTTCAAAGAGACAAAGGAAAGCACAGCTTTTATTCGGTTTAAGGAGGAAATGGGGGAAGGCTGTCTGGAACAGAAGTTCACTGGAGAAGACTAAGACTGCAGGGTCGTGGCAGTTTCTCACTGGCTGCAGGCGGTAGACCGTGCATTAATTGTTGCTGGAGCAGGGAGGGATCTTCCTTTCCTTAAAAGCAGATGAAATTCCTATGTAAAAAATGCACCCCCACCACCCCCGCCCATGTCAAAATAATTCTTCCTCTCCCTCTTCCTATTGGTTATGTGGGCTGCAAGTAATGGTATGTGTGTGTGAGAGCTCCCCCTTGAGGGCTTGCTGACTTCACTTTAAATGAAGTTTCCTTTATTTTCAAAAGTACTTTACATATTTTGGGATATTAACGCCTTATCAGATATATGATTTGAAAATATCTTCTCCCATTCTATAGGCTGCATTTTCATCTTGTTAATCTTTTGCTGTGAAGCAGCTTTTTAGTTTGATGTAGTTTCGCTTGTGTATTTTTTATTTTGCTGCTGATGCTTTAGGTATCATGTCCAAAAAGTCATTGCCAAGACTTATATCAAGAAACTTTTTACCCGTGTTCTCTTCTAGGAGTTTTATGGTTTCAGCTCTTACATTTAAGTCTTTAACCCACTTTGAGTAAATTTCTGTGAAAACTGACTTTTCACAAAAAGTAAAATTCTTTTACATGTGACTATCCAGTTTGCCTAGCACCATTTATCGAAGAGACATATTTGGCTCCCTTGTCAGATATTAGTTAACAGTATGTGCATGGGTTCTTAGGCTATCGATTCTGTTCCATTTGTGTATGTGTCGGTTTTTATGATAGAACTCTAATCTCTATTATATCCTTCCTTCTAACTCTGGACTTATTTTGTCCTTTTTTAGTTCCTTGAGGCATAATATTAGGTTGTTTATTTGAGATTTATTTTCTTGATATATGTATTTATATCTATAAACAGTTCTCTTAAAATTTATTTTCAGTCATTATTGCTCTAAATATACTTTCTGTTCCTTTCTCTTTTCCTTCTGGGATTCCTATAACACATTACTGTTTCCTTAGATGGTTTTCCATACGTCCCATAGGCTTTTTTCACTCATTTTATTTTTTCCTCTCTGAGTGAATAATTTCAAATGCCATGTCCTCTAGACCACTGATTCTGCCTTTTGCATGGCTGAGTCTCTATTGAAGCTCTCTTAGAAATCTTTAGTTCAATCATTGTATTCATCTCTAGAATTCCTATTTTGTTGTCTTTATTGTTTCTGCCTTTGTTGAACTCATTTTGTTCACTGTTTCCATGATTTTGTTTAGTTGTTTATGTGTTCTTATAGTTCACTAAACTTATTTAAGAAATTAGTCTAAATCTTTTGTCTGAAAGTCCATAGAGAAATGGAGATTTCTTTAGGGGTCAGTTTTTAGAGATTAGTTTCCTTTCGAGATATTGTGTCTACCTGATATTTTTGTGATCCTTGACTCCTTACACTGGTATCTGCATATTTGAGTAGTTGGTCTCTTTCTCCAGACTTTACTGGTTCACTTTGGTGAGACAGCATTTTTCAGTCAGCTAGCTGAAGGTTCTGGGCGTGTCAGCTGGTAGAATCTTTGTGCAGTTGGAGCTTGCTGTCACTGTCTATTTTTGGAAACGCCATCGCTTGAGCTCTGAGGTCAGGGATGCTGATGACTGAGAACATTTGGATAAAGTGGCTGGCTTGGCTCCCTGCCCAAGCAAGGCTGAGTTTGGGCTCTGCGGTTGCCTTGATACTCTGGTCAGGATTTCTAGATGGTCAGAACTGGATAGTATATTCAACAGTGGGTGAGGATATGAATTAGCTTCCCTGCCCAGGCAGGGCAGCAGAATGGGCACCAAGGCCAACATGGCTTATTGTTAGGGGATCCAAATTAGGCAGGACAGCATGTCAAACTCTGTGATCAGACGGAGCCACTGGCTTTGCTCTATAGACAGGGGGAGCCACTTGTTCAAATGCTCTCCGTTCAAAAGCCACTCACTGTATAGAGGGCTGTAGTATGGGTTACATAGCTTCCCGTACGCTGTGGTTAGGTTTTCTGGTTGGCTGGCCTGAAGGCTATATTCAGCGGTGGGTGGAGCTCTGTATTACTTTCCTTGCCTGTACAGGACATCATACAGGCCCTAGGGCCAGCAAGCCTGTTTTGGGTACCAAATTTAGTAAAACTGAGCACCACATTCCCTGACACGACAGGCTACTGCCCTGACTCTGCAGATTGGCGGGGCTGACAGCTGGGCTCTCCTCCCAAGTGTCACTGTAATCAAAATTACAAGGAACTCTGGTTAGGCTTCCTGCTCAGGTATGGCTGGCAGCTGTATTCAACATTGGGCAGGGCTATAAATTAGATTCCCTGCCCAGGTGGGGCTGCCAGAACAGGCTCCAGGCTGGCAAGGCTCTTTGTTTGGGGACCAAATCAGGCAGAACTATGCACCAAGCTCCCTGGCTAAATGGGGCTACTGGCTTGGCTCTGCAGATGGGCAGAGTCGCTGGCTGTGCTCTCCACTTGTGCTGTTGAATTAAGCAGCTTGCCAGGTGCCACAACCAGATTTCCTGGATGGGTGGGAATGAGAGCTAACCTCAGAAGTACTGAATTCATTTATTCTAATAGATTTTTTCTTTGTGCATTCTTTAGGGTTCTCTCTATATAGCATTATGCCATCTGCAAATAATGACAGTTTTACTTCATTCTTTCCAATTTGGATGTGTTTTTTATTTTTATTTTTTCTGTCTGATTGCTGTGGCTAGGACTTCTAATACTAGTTGAATAAAAGGGGTAAGAGTGGACATCCTTGTCTTGTTACTGATCTTAAGAAGCTTTCAGCTTTTCACCATTTAGTATGATGTTAGCTGTGCGTTTGTCACATTTGGTCTTTATTACGTTGGAGTATGTTCCTTCTATCTCCACCTTGCTGAGTTTTTACCATAAATGGATACTGGTTTTTGTCAAATACCTTTTCTGCATCTATTGATAAGATCATGATTTTTATCTTTCATTTTGTTTATGTGGTCTCACATGAATTGATTTGTGGATATTGAACCAAACTTGCATCTCAGAAATAAATTCCACTTGATCATGGTGTGTGATCTTTTTCATGTACTGTTGAATTCTGTTTGCTAACATTCCATTGAAGACCTGCATCTATTTTCATGAGGGTTATTGCCCTACAATTTTCTTTTTTCGTAGTGTCCTTGGTTTTGCTATCAGAGTAATGCTGTCCTTATGAAATGAGTTGGGAGCCTTCCTCCTTTAAATTTTTTAAGAATAGTTTAAGAAAGATAGGTATTCTCTTTTGAATATTTGGTAAAATTCACCTGCGAAGCCATCTGGTCCATGGATTTTGTTTGTTGGGAGTGTTTTTGATATCGATTCAATTTTGTTAGATGTTATTGGTCTATTCAGATTTTCTTCCTGATTCAGCCCTGGAAGATTGTTTCTAAAAATGTATGCGTTTCTTCCAGATTGTCCTATTTGTTGGCATATAAATAGTTCATATTATTTTCTGATATTCTTTGTATTTCTATGGTGGTCATTGTCACTTCTGTGGTGGTCATTGTCACTTCTGATTTTATTTAAGTCCTCTTTTTTTCTTGATAAGTCTTGAAAGTTTATTAATTTTGTTTATCTTTTCAAAGAAACAGCTCTTGGTTTCATTGATCTTTTCTATTGTTTAATTTAGACTCTATTCTGTTTATTCTCACTCTGATCTTTATTATTTTCTCCCTTCTGTTCATTTTGGGCTTTGTTCTTCTTTTACTAGTTTCTTTAGGCATAAATTTAGATCGTTTATTTGAGATTTTTTTTTGTTTCTCGAGTTGGCCAGTATTGCTATCAACTTCCCTCTTGGAAATGCTTTGGTTGTATTCTGTAGATTTTGGATCATTGTGTTTTCATTTTCATTTGTTTTCAGGTCTCTTTTGATTTATTCCTTGATCTTGTAAACTCATTCATTGTTTAGTAGCATGTTATTTAGCTTCCACGTGATTGTGTTTTTCAGTTATTATAATTGATTTCTAGTTTATACCATTATTATTGGAAAAGATGTTTCATGGTTTCAGTCTTCTTAAGTTTATTGAGACTTGTTTCATGGCCTAACACATGATCTAGCCTGGAAAATGTTCCATGTGCACTTGAAAACAATGTATATACTCTTTGGGGTGCAATGTCCTAAAAATATCAATTAAATCCAGCTTGTCAAATGTGTCATTTAAGGCCACCATCTCCTTGTTGATTTTCTGTCTGGATGATCTATCCTTTGATGTTAAAGTCCCCTACTATGACTGCGTTACTGTTGATTCTCCCTTTATGTCCATCAATATTTGCTTTATATATTTAGGTGCTCCTATATTGGATGCGTAGATGTTTATAAGTTATATCCTCTTGTTGGATTGATCTCTTTATCATTATGAAAAACCCTTCTTTGTCTCGTGTTACAAAGTTTTCGTTTAAAGTCTATTTTGTCTAAGTATTACTACCTCAGCTTTTTTTTTTTCCATTTCCATTTGCACGAAAAATCTTTTGCCATCTCTTTATTTTCATTTTGTGTATTTTCTATCTGAAGGCAGCATATGTGTGGAGGGTCTTCTTTTTTTTTTATCCATTCAGCCACATTGTGTCTTCTGATTGGAGCATCTAGTAAAATTACATTTAAAATAATTACTCATAGGTATGTAGTTAATGCCATTTTATTGTTTTCTGATCGTTTATGCAATTCTCTATTCTTTATGCTTGTTTATGACTTTCTATAGTGTCATATTTGAATTTCTATTTCCTGTATATATCTCTTATAGATCTTTGGTTTCTGGTTACCGTATGCTTCATATATCCCAGGGTATGTTTATAACAGTCTATTTTAAGTTGATGGTCACATATGTTCAAACACATCCTAAAATCACTATAATTTTAACTTCCCCTTCCACATTTATGATTTTGTCATTATTTTTCATTTATTTTGTGTGTTTATGTGTATCCTTTCATTTACTGATATAATTACACGTGATCTTACTACTTTTGCCTTTTAACCTTTGTACTAGCTTTATAGTTGGTTGATCCACCACTTTTACTAAGTATTTGCCATTGTCGGTGAGAATTTTTCTTTCCTATATTTTCTCATTTATATTTTTGATCTTTTCTATTTAAGTCCCTTTAACATTTCTTGTAATACTGGTTTAGTGGTTGTGAACTCCGTGAGCTTTTTCTTGTCTGGGAAACTCTTTATCTTTCAATTCTAAATGATAGCCCTGTTGGGGAGAGAAATTTGGGTTGTAGGTCCTTGCGTTTTCATTACTTTCAACATCTCATGCCACTGCAGTCTGGCCTGCAAAGTTCCTGTTGAAAAATCAGCTGACAGTCTTATGAGGGCTCTCTTGTACTTAACTGCTTTTCTCTTGCTGCTTTTAAGATTCTCTTTGTCTTCAACCTTTGGCATTTTAATTATGATGTGTCTTAGTGTGTGTGGGCCTCCTTGAGTTTATCATTTTTAGGACTCTGTGTGCTTCCTAGGAAGACTTGTATGCCTATTTTCTTTGCCGGGTTCAGGAAGTTTTCCATCATTATTTATTTAAATAGGTTTTCAATCCTTTGCTCTCTCCTCTTCTTCTGGTACCCCTGTGATGCAAATCTTGGTATGCCCAATGTTATCCCAGAGGTCCCTTAAACTATCCTTACTTTTTGACTCTATATTTTGCTGTTCTGATTGGGTGTTTTCCGCCACCTTGTCTTCCAGATCACTGATTCAGTCCTCTACTTCATCTGACTTGATCTTAATTCTCTCTAATATTAATTTCCTCTAATGTATTCATTTCAATTATTTTCTACATTTTTTAAAAATTTTATATGTCCATTTTTATGTTTCATATCTCTTTGCTAAAGTTCTCACTGAGATCATTGAGCATTCTTAACACAAGTGTTTTGAACTCTGCATCTGGTAGATTGCTTGTCTCTATTGTGTTTAGTTACTTTTCTGGAGCTTTGTTCTTTCATTTGGGACATGTTTATTTTTCCCCTCACTTTGGCTGGCTCCCTGTGTTTGTTTCTATGGATTAGGTAGATCTGCTATATCTCCCAGCCTTTGCAGAGTGGCCTCATGTGTCTTGTGAGGCCCAAAGGCACAGTCTCTCTGTTCACCAGATGCTTTAGGAGTGTCCCTGGTATAGGTCATGTGCATCCTTATGTCGTAGTTGAGTCTTGATTGCTGTTGGCACATCAGTGAGTAGGACTGACCCTCAGGCTGACTGGCTGTGAGGACTGGCCATGACTACAGCAGACAAGCCGTTGCGTGCGGGCTGACCCACAGAGTGGTAGTTGCTTTAGCAGGGCTCTGGTGCCAGCCGCGTTTGCCCTCTGGGTGTGTCATTTGTGGAACTGGTTGGGTTTCCTCTTGTGTAATCTGAAGCCAGCCACCAGGTGGTTCGGTTCTGGAGGTCCTGGGACTAGCTCTGGTGCAGGCCAAAGTCAGCCACCATTTGTTCCTAGCTTGGTGCTGCCTACCTAGTGGGAGCGACAAACTGAGCTGCAGTTGGTTGGTACTTATGCTGAGCTTGGAGGTGCTTGGGAGAGGCTACACTTTGATCTGAGGCCAGTTACCACCAGTGCCAAGCTTGGGACCCTTTAGTTGGCACCACAATGTGAGCTGAGGTCAGCCGCCTCTTGTACTGGGTTTGTGGCCCCTTAGTTGAAGCTATGTGCCAGGCCAACACGGGCTGCAGCTTATGCCAGACTCGTGGCCACTTTATGGGGGGTGCAATGCAAGTCGAGACCATTCATACTAGGCTTGGGGCCACTTAGCAAGAGGTACAGGGCATGCCAAGGGCAGCCACTGCTTCTTTGGAGTTTGTGGACTTCTGAGAGATTTTAGGAAAGTGCACAGCATGAGTAAGGCAGTCTGCTTGTGTGGAAAAGCCACTGGAAGCAGCTCAGGCTGGGCACATAAGTTGGTGGAGCAGGATCTCAGGGAATCACTAGGGTGGGGTTAACGGTGTTACCCAGGGTAATGGAGAGCTCAGATTTACTGTTCACCTGCACCTGCTGGCTGAGTGGCAAGAGGGCTTGACAAAGGAGCAATGGCACCTGCCAGTGTTTCCATCACCAGAGAAAGCAGCCCCAACTCCTGCCCCTCCAGCTTTTGCCCTGAAGCATCAATTCAGTTTTTCCCCATATACCGTGGTGCTCTTTGTGCTGCCACCCCTGCATTGGAGTACAGAGCAAGTGAATCTGAGTGAGCAAGTTCATGTGTGGCCCCTCAAGAACTCCTGGGGCTCCAATAGCCCTTCATCTCTCTCGGATGCAATCCCCGCTGATTTTCACAGCTAGATGTTATGAGGACTTCTTTTCCCAGCACTAGTGCCCTGGGCTGGGAAGTGGGCTATGGGGTTGGGACCCCTAGCTCCTTGCAGGGAGACTTCTGCAGCCAAGATATCCTTCCCAATTCTTATCCACTACATGTGAGTGTGCCACTAGCCAGTTCTGCATCTCTGCCCTTCCTACCAGTCTCGTCGTGGTTTCTTCTTTATATCCTTAGTTTTAGGATTTCTGTTCATCTAGTCTTCAAGTGGTTCTCAGTGACAATTATTATACAATTTAGCTGTAATTTTGATATGGTCATGGGAAGAGGCGATCACAGCATTTATCTACTCCACCATCTTGACTGGAAGTTCTCAGACACAATTCTAAGATTTTTACAATGCCGTCTTGTCTAGTTGTTAGTTGATTTCCTCATAAGGGGGACTGAAGTCGAGAATAACCTCTGTCACCATCTTGATGATGTCATTTTCTGCATGTTTTCTCTCCTGCAGAACTTGTCCTTCAGAAGCTCTCCTAGGAACATTGTTTCTTAGACTTAACTTAGGCATTGTCTCCTCTAAGAAGCTACCCTGAGGTCTGTCTCTCTCAGCCAGCTTTCTGTGTTCCCTTTCAGCATTTCTTATACTGTCTGTGAGTCTGTATCTCTCACCAGATTTGGGGTGTTGATAAGGGAGAGGGACTGTGTTTTATTCATGTTTAAGCAGTTCCCTAGTGCCCGGAACTTAACGTGCAATGAGTAAGTATTAACTACGAACAATGATAATAACAGTGGTGACAGTAGTTATCTAGGTGCCCTCAACTGTAGACCCAGAACCTTAAGTCTCAGACTTTGAGAAAATTGCTCTTTTTGCTGTTGCTTTAACAGGACACCATGTGCTCTAAGTGTGGGTCAGGTCATGTCACAAGTAGCCATTAGCTGGACAGGTAGGTCATTAGTCATCAGCATGACCAGCTTTCTCTCCCCAGACCACCACATGGTAATAAGTGAGACAGGCCTGTCTCAGATCCTGCTGCTCTCTTGGTCACTAGTACCTCCAGGACCTGGCATGGCCCCTCTGCCTGTGAAGTAAGATCCCAAGGGAATTTCTCAGGCTTAGAACAAGGGACCAGCTATACTGGGGCTGAGGTGGCAATGAATGGCTTTTGTGGCTAAAAAAAATGTGTAAGGTAAAACTCTGAGTAATTCAGGCACTGTGTGTCCAGCCATGAAGCATTCCTGGCTGTAGTCCCTAAGCAGACTGTAGAAATTTCACAAGATGCTGTTTCTTTCTCCCTTTTCAGGGATTGTGGGAGGAGAAAGGAGAAGCATGTTCTTGGTTCATGAACCAGATGCTTTGTTTCTGTATCATTGCTCAGAAAAAAAATGAAAGGAAAAAAAGAAGTAGCCTTGGGCAGTGGAAAAGAAAAGGCTTTTGGTGTAAGTCAGGCTTGGGTTTAACTCCCAGCTCTGCCACATACAAGCTGTGTGAATTGGGGAAAGGTGACGTAACTTCGCCTAGCCTCAATTTCCTCCTTTGTAAACTGGGCATGACACAAACCTTCCCAATTTTGTACGAGTTCTGGAGTTTGTATATTTAATAGCAAGCATGAGGGTGTCTTAACTTCACATTCAGTGACTGGTGCCGTTGTAGATCGTACGTGCTGGGTGAGGCTGATTCTGCCTCCAGCACCACCATACTCATTACTTTACCTAAAATTGATTTTCCATCTTTGGAAACAAAATCATAAGAGGTAAAATGCTTTCCTGAGGAATCCTGCTTTCTAGGACCCTGCTGTAAAGCAAACCATGGCAATGGACACATTGCAAATACTGGGAATAAATTTTATTTTGAGTCTATCTGCAGTTAACTGAAGATAACACTTACTCATGTGAGAGAGGCTTCTAGAGAGAGCGAGACATCAGAGAAAGCCCTGGAGTGGGAGTCCGAACACTTGAATCATGATCTCAAAAGTACCACCTGTCCGATGGATGGCCATGGGAAAAAATAGCAATAATGAGTCTGTACAGTTTCTGGGAATTGCACTATTTATAAAGTGCCCTAACAAACAGCACATTTAGTTGCTTTAATGGATGTGGCACTTCTGTGACACACTGGGAGGTATACCAGTCGTAACGTTCTACACTGTTTCACTTTATTTTTTCAGTAACTCTAAGAGGAGTGTCTTCATCCATAATTATTCTGGTTAATTTAAGGACTTTTTACCTCAGAGAGGTTCAGTGAAAGGTTATACAATCAATAATAGGTGACTGATTGAGGAGTTGAACGCCCAGGTCTGCCTGATTTCAAAACTGACATTCTACCCCATTGGGATCCCTAGGCCATAGGCATAGGGTTCTCAAAACGTTGCAAAATATATGGGACCCAGTTAAATTTTCACTTAAGATAATTTTTTTAGTCTGTCTGAAATATGTTGGCGTATCCGAAATATTACTTGTGCTTAAACATATTTGTTATTTGTCATAAATGAAAACGGGGCGTCATGCATTTTATCTGGTAACCCTGCTTAGGAGGCTGGTGTCCTATGAGCAGGTGAGAATTGCTATAGCAGAGCCTTTCTGGAGGGACCTGCGGTGGTTTTCATGGAAATGTGTCCTTCAGAAATAGTGAGCACTCTCTTCTGTGGTCGAAGTCGTTGGCCTTTTAGAAAAACACAGGGAAGGGAAATATCCGGAGGTGATTTCGGGTGTGTTTTCTAGACTGACTCGATATGGGTCTAGATATTCTAAAGAGGTGCAGAGCACGAATTCCAAATCACAGTTGACAGTGACATGTACCATGGGCGGACACCGTGGCCGGGGAAACTCCGGTTTACCCAGAAGCTCTCTCACTCTGACCACTCACACACAGGTCTCACCTGGGAGCCAGCGTGAGGACTTCACCTGTGAGCCTGTACTTACTGAAACTTTACTGTAGGCAGCCGCCAGGCTGGCACTTAATTTACGGTATGTCACTTAGTATCATGCCAGTGCTGTGAGGTTTGATAACCCCACTTACTGACTGACAGACTGAGATAGAGAGTTCAAGGCCACAGGTCATGAGTAGCCAAGCTGAATCTGATGCAGTTCTGTCTGAACCCTATACCAGCATTTTGCTGTGTCGTTCATGGGAAGGCAGGAGTGTCACGACCTGATGACTGACTTTATAAATGTTCGTTGAGTAGTACTGTGTAACAGTTCAGATTGTTCTTGTGCTACCTGAATGTTCTCCTGTTCATTTGCACCTATTTTGACTCAGTCTTAAAGGCCTATCTCAAACCCTATGTCTGGTACAATTGCTTCCTACCAATCATATTATTTTGTTAGGAAAACTGATCTCCCATGTATCAATCGTACCCTTATTCATAGCACACATATTTCAGATTTGGGGAAATAACAATTCTTTTATCAAGCTGGTAACTGCTGTGGCCATTGAAATTCAAAGACGCTCATCCATTGCTTTTTGGTGGCATTGATTTGCTGGGTTTTCCCTTCTCACCCACTCATAGTTCAGTTATCTGAGTGAAAAGACTGAGCTAGAGCTATAAAAACATGATTGCATTGCTGCGGTAAGTTCTCAAACTCAGATGGTTATAACCTGATGTGGGACATTCCAATTTTAACTATCTACTGCTGTTTTTATTTCATAAAGCCACTAAAAACATCCTATACTGCTTTTATATACATCACTACTTTTATGGCTTTTGTGTCATAATAAAAGGCAGTCCATTGGAAGCTTAGGTTTTTTTTTTTTTCCCCCAGTAGGAAAAAAATAGCCAACTTGAAATAAGACATTCCTGTCTAGTTTCTCTGCCTTCTAACTTTGTCCCATGCAATCAGTCTATGTTCCTCCAGGCTGCCAGACTATTTTTCCCAAAAAGCTATTTACAAGGCATTGCCCTATTCAACCTTCACAGGGTCCCTATTGCATTTATTCATTAGGAGGTCCTACGTCTATAGCCGGGCATTTAAAGAAGCCCAGTGACTGGCCTTATAACTCACCATGTTAAACGAAACACCTAGTGTGCTCTCACTTCAGCATCTTGAGTACTTACGGTTTTATTCACAATGTGCCTTCTCCACAACTTCTGGGAAATGCTTCTGCCTTGCTCCTTTCCATCAATTTAATTCTTAAAAACCCAGCGTTCCACCCACCTTTTCCAGGAATTCCTCCCTGAGATTGCTCCTTCTCCTCACCCTTGGCAGAACTTACTGTCTCCTCTTTTCTTTCAAGACATCATTATGCCATCCAGTGATTTTGGTTGTTACTGTGAGTTCTCACTTGTGTGACCCTCCAAATCTAGGTCCAAAGTTCCCTTAAATTAGGAAGTAGATCTTTTTCTTGACCCTGCACTGTGCCTCTGGTGCACCTTATGTTGATACATTAGAACAGGAAAGGACTGTAGGAGGAAACTCATCAGATCTGTCCTTTTCCAGAGGTTAACTGACTTGGTCCGCGTCACATGGAAGCTCCGCTGAAGCCCATACAGTGCACTTTCCAGGAATGAGGAAGAGCGAGATGGACAGATACACGCCATGCATGGTAAGTAGATATCAAACGTTTGATTCAAGGAGGGAAGTGGTAACTAATATGTCTAGTTAGTAGTAGAGATGGAAGTTACTCTCTAGTCCCACTAGACTCAGCAAAAGATAACCCACCAAGACGTTGGCAGAGCAGCCAAACAGGTTCTGGGAGACATGAGGTCTCTGAGCAGCATTAGAACCAACCAGTTACAAAGGTATGCGTTTAATCAGGGACCTGAACTCTCCTACTCTCCTCCCCAGTTAATTCTCTCCCTCCTGCTTCATGGTGTTTGCCATGCAGACTCCCAACCCACTTCACTACTGGTCAGCCTGAGGACTCGTATATAATTAGCAAATATATACTGTGATGTGTCCATTAGTTACCAATATTTATATCGCTGTGGAATCTCAGAAAATCACCTATCCAGGCTCTGATAATAATCGACCCACAGGAAGCCCTTAGAATTTTCAGACAGTTCTGATTCCTATAAAGTCCCTCATGGAATAAGGTCGGTCGCTTTGTTCATGTCAACAAACAGTTGTTGCTATTGGATGGTGTGTTTGACGCACTGCCACACACGGAGATTACAGCAAAGACGTGGCCCCTTGTCTTCAGGGCGCTTTCAGTCCAAACAAAATCCTACTCCATGTCATCTTCTCCTCCCGTTAAATCTTGTATCAAACTGAACGTTTGGATTATTATTGAATAATCCACACTATAGGCATCTAAAACACAATTCTTTCCTTCCCCATAGCATCTCCTCTCTTAGCTAACCATTATAGTACCCTCCAGTTCTTGCTAACAGGCTGTGATCTGAGTGCCTCCACATTCCTTGTCACCCCTACATCTGCCTGCCTCTCCCCCTTGGGAGTATGCGAGCTCTAAACAAAAGAGCCATGTGAACTCAGCCTTCAATACTGATAGAAACTCTTCAGTCCAACAGTCCCATATTAGAGGTCATACTCTAGGTTAGGTGAGTTAGGGCCAGAGCCTTCTCATTTATCCCTAGCATTGGAATAGCAACGTCACTGTTACCCAGAAGCCTAAGATCCAGCTTCCGGAGTGGGTGCTGGCTGTCCCTGAGTGGTACAACTTCAGGTGTCCTCGACTTTACCATGTCAGTCCCTCTCACATCCATCCTCAACATGGGTTTCACACATGCTCACCTGGCGTGGCCTGTTCTGAAAATTCCCATGATGCCCCTGATGTGTCAGAACCTCCTGAAAGTAATGTCATTTTGATCCAAATACAGGCTCGCTCTTAGCCACATAGCTCAAATGATAGTATTCCTGTAATAGGTGACTGTAATCTTTAATGAGAAAAATGTAATACTTGTTAATTTTGCATTCTACACATGTAATAACTAGTGTTTTATAGGAGATTAAAATAAGAGAAAGGCTGGAGAACAGTTTGTATGTGCTTACCTATTAGCAATATCTGCAGTCAGAATGATTCGTTCTGATCTATCAGATCTGATCTAGTGAGAATGTGAGAGCAGTTATCTGCCCCATGTAAGAAAAGCCATGGCCTCTCAGTGTTAATACCAGAGAGGGTCTGTCGAGAAGCTGGTATCTTTGAGGTCTGCCTCACATTGGGTTTTCTCATGCCTATGCTTTTGCCACCATCAGCTTGACCCCGTGAAGGCCTGTGACATACCCACTGTAGACACCGGCTCTTTCTCTTTAGGTGGTACTAATAAAACAAAGATGGATCCTTAAGGTAAAATTTTAATAGAGATTCACAATTAAGAAGGAAATCACAATATAACAACGTGAGCTCTATAGTCAGGCTGATCTCAAGTGTGAATTGTGGCTTGGCCAACTTTTATTTCTGTGATCTTAGAAAAGTCATTTCACCTTTCTGTACCAAAACTTCATATTAAAATTAAGAATTATAGCATTAACCACAGTGGAATGTTGTAAGGATACAGTGAGAACATGCTAGGTGCCCAAAGAATTGGCTATAATTATACAGAACAACAGTCATCTTACAAGTAAGGCCTGCTCCAGGTTCCCCGTAATTGTTAGTCTATTTTTATACTGTAAGTATCATCCAAGCACCAGTCTTTCAAGAACACACCTCAAATTTCAGACCCCAAAAATGATACTCTTGCCCTTCTCATCTCTTAAAATGCAAAGTATTAAACATATGTCATTTCACCTGTCTCCATAAAATTTTCAAGCAGCTGCAGATGTTCTCCTCCACCAAGTGCTGGGTTTTGAGTCAGAAGGCCCGGGTGTGATTTCTGTGTCCTTTGCTGATTAACAGCGGAATCGGAATCAACTGGCTTCACCTCTCTGAAGAGAAGAGAGCTGTCTTCATCTGCAAAGAAGAACAATGACGGGTGACGGCAAGACATCCACCTCACAAGCTCCGTCAGGAGGATGGTATGAGGTATTATGTGATAATGCTTAAACTATAAAGTCCCCAATTAGTCGTATGATTGTAGGGACTCAAACTTCATGGCATGGAGAAGTAGCTCAAGGTCACCCACACTCAGACTGTGCCCACAGCTGTCAAATTGGGAATGATCAACCTGTACAACCTTAGGACTTTTTTAGCCTTTGGCCCAAATCTGGTCCAGTTTTAAGGCAAAGCTCCCACATGCCCTCTAGACCAGATGAGCAAAAGCACACTGATTTTTTATCACATATGCCTTCAATGATACTTTTCCACAGTGGCTGTGTAAGGCTACAACTGTTTCTAGCTTATTATAGTCTAGTAGAATGACCTTAACGATATTCTAGTTTTAATTAGGAGGCTAGTGTGGCTCAGAGTGTCTACATAGCTTCTCACTCAGGGCAAGGTAGAACATGAGCACGAAATCGCCAGATCCCTGGGCTAATGCTTCAAGGTTCATGTAACTGGCATAAATAAGTCACCTTCATCCACGACACCGGAGGCGGTCGTGGTCTCAGGCACTATGGCCTCATACACGTCTTAAAATGGGGTTCACAGGTTTTACCTGAGACTGTTACAAATGCAAGATCTCAGGTCCCATTCCAGATCTACTAGATCACATTCTGCATTTTAAAAAGATCTTCGGCTTACTCACATGAACACTAAAATTTGAGAAGTGCACCTCTGGATTATTTCATGCCTAGGAAAAAATGTCTGATCCAGAGAAGCTCATCAACCCTCTGTCTGCTCACCTTTTTCTGATAAAGAGGTGGCTCTAAATTGAAACAGAACAGACCTGACTCTAAAATAGAAGGGGAGACCTGCCTTACGCTCTTCCTATGTTATATTTCATTCTCAAACATCAAGAATCATTCCATTAATTAACTTGGAAAACAAAATTACTTTAAATTACAGTCTAGTGCTTAAATAGCAGCAGTGCTAGAAACAATTTCTTGAAAGCTTCCTATGGTCGCACAAAGGAAGTCATTCTTGAAGAAAAAAATAAGAGCCCGAAGATAATTGCTTTTGGTTGGCACTCATGCAGGAAGTTGCCAAATGGCTGCCTTGACCCATTCTGTCTAAAAGTCACTTTCCAGCCATAATTAAAATCTATGATGGCTGTACCATTAACCGTGTCATGACACTGGTCCAGGCATTGAGAATTTCCCAGTTAAAACCCATCATGCATAGATCTTATCCCATGGAAGCTGGGCGAGGCTCCGTGCACACATGGCGGGTTCAGGAAATTGTCCGAGCTGGAATTCTGGTACCCAAGCCCATGTTTTCAAAAATACGTGAACGCTTCTTAGATCGAGGGAAAGACTGGAAATTGAGGTGCGGGGGAGAGTTGATTGTAGCCCTATGTGTTAGCTCCTTCCTATTCTTTGCACCTGCCTGCCTGATCAGTGATCTTTTAAAAGCACAAAAGTGGGCCATACCTATTACTGTAATTTTACATGTAAATTCTGTACGTGGTAGCTTATCCGTGGCTCTGAACATCATAGCATCAGGGATTATTCATTTCTTTGAGTGACTTCTGGTTCCTGTCCACATTTTTTCTTTAGGTTCAGCAAGGAGAGAACCTCTAGTTTGAGGCCTGAGAAACCACCCTGTAGCTTCAGGAGTCGGCCTCCTCCGGCTCTTGTAATTGTCCCTTTCTTCTGAGACAAACTTATCTGTTGCTATTCACCAAGCTCTGAGGGAGGAAGGAAATGCCTAGAACATTACAAAGGCGAACAGGTGACACTAATGACTAATTAATGACACTAGTGACTAATATAAGTGCCACTTCCTTATATCAACCCAAATATTATTTTTTTTACAGCACACACATCACCCAGTTTGACCGTCATCACAACCCCATAAGCAGGGCAAGTCTGACACCTTGAATTCCATTTTACAGAAAAACACAAGCCTGAGGCTCAGAGAGAGAACAGACTTGTTCCCAGTGAGGTCGCCCTCTCAGTGCTTTCTGAGAAGCCCTGGTCTGAACGACTCCATCTCCGGGAGAACATCTGACTCAAGAAGCACATCAAACCCGTCCAGATCGCTCAAGGCCACCTTTGCTGAAGAAAGAGGCGATGTGTGTAGTCAAATGGGCCCGGAAGGCAGATCTCAAGGAAAGGCGTTGCTTGCAACAGGGCCACCATGCGTGGGACACATGTAAGGGGAATTTTTAATCTTCCAGGCTGTGGGTTTCTCTCGCCTTGTCAAGTCACACACATACAGCTGATTTGACCACTAATACATTGTGAGACCTTCAAAGCAAATCCCCACAAATGGAAGTTGCGCTTTAATTATTCAGCAGCAACAAAACCCACCATCAGGTCCCAGGTCTGCGTCACCCTGGGGCCCTGCAGCATTCTGGCATTTACTTTGGGCCTCCGGTAAAGACATAACCACAGGATGGTATGTGGAGGAGGGCCCCAGACCGAGGTGGACAGAGGTGAAGTCCGGGTAGGGCAGGAGGCTCTCCCCGAAAGGTGATACCTGAGGTCAGTGATGAAAAACGAACAGAAACTAGTCCAGGAAAGGGACATGGAACTGGCTTCCCAGCAGAGAGCAGCTCTGTAGGATGCGGCGGGACAGGCAGTCTCAGGAAGGGGCTTGATGGCCATGGTGGGGCGGGGGCAAAGTCCCTCCGCAGAGGAATGTGGGGCCACCTCCAGTACTCTGAATGCCACCTGACTGCCTCCCTGCCACATGCAGGCTGCAGCCCCAAGCAGAACCCCGCGGGCTCAGGAAAGACAGCCGGACGGAGCGGGTGGGGAGGATGCCGGCGTCGTTTCAGTGGGAACTTCCCGAAGTGGGAGAATATTTTTGTTCTAGTTTAGAAGGCTCTAAAGGGCTCAGAACAGTCTTGGTGGCATGCGGGCCAAGAGACGGTGACTTCTCTGCAGCATCAGGCTGCCCTGGGACCCGGTGGGCGAGGGGCGTGGATGCCCAAGAGAAGGCACCGAACAGGACCCTGCCCGCCCCATCCCCTGATGAGTAAAACACAGGCCTGCACACATTCCTCAGACCAAACGCCACATGTCCCTGTCCTGTAAATGGAAGTTCTTTGCACAATGTCTGTAACACGCTTCAAGTGAGCGTGAAAGAGCAAGCTGACAGTTTTGGGTCATGGGCACCATCCCTGGGGGCAGACGCAGGCAGTGTGACATGGGAAGACCGAGGAGGAGGTGGGGGCCTAAGGAGGGCTGGGAGAGGGGGTTCGCCCCCCAGGGTGACGATCAGACTGTTCCTTTGGGGATGCAGGGAAGATGGTGACAGGACGGAGAGGCAGCAGTGGAACAGAAGGGAACACGGCTTCCTCTTCTCCACTGGGGAGGCTTCGGGAACGTGAGCTAGGACGCGGATCTGCAGCTGGAGGCAGAGCTGCCTGGGTTCGAGAAGAAGAGTGAGGACAGGCATCAGAGGCATAGCAGCAGCCAAGTCACCCGAGCCGTTGTGACAGAAATAGAGAAGGTCCAAGAAATAAGGATGTGGAACCTACGGATTCCATCTTCCGTGACTCACTCAGCGGGTTGTCTCCCCAATGCCAGAGCCCTCTGCACCTGGGGTGAGCTCCATCGTTTCATTACCACACACACGCCTTGTCTGTTGAGCCCTCCAGCTCCACCTGGGAACCTGGAGTCCACAGGTGCGCTCTGACAACACTGAACCTTGCCAATCCCACCTCCCTGAGGAGCGTGAGACTGTCCTCCACTGGCAAGGCTGAGGGAGAAGGACTCACGCTGGGACAAGACTGTCGATGTGTGCCCAAAGCCATACTGACACTGACTCAACTCCCCTACGACTGAGCCAGCCCTGAACATGGACGCTGTTATGGAGGTAGCCAATCTCCCCCGCAGACAGTGGCCTCATCCTTACCCTTCCTGCGTGGGACTCCAGCCTGACTGCGTGAGCTCTCCATGTCCTAGTCCCTAATAAGCCCTCCTCCCTCCCTCCCTGCCAGCCTCCTGGAGGCTCCCACAGGCCTCAGAGTGACACACCGGTGGGGGCTGTCCAAATCCACCCACCTCCCCGCTTTGGCTCCCACTTGCATCACATGGTATGTCGCCCTCCCTCCCGAGCTGTCATTCATAGGAGCCTGCCCCTGTCTGGGCCCTCATTCTCATCACTGATAGAACTAGCGATTTGGCAGTGCCAACTGAGCTCAGATTCTCTTTCCATGTGACAATTTTGAGGCCACCTCCACCCCGCACACTGGGAATTCTCTATGGGAGGTCCGTTCATGAGACACGGAGACCAAAGCTATACAGCCGCCTCCTAAAGCTTGATATGGAGGGAAGCTAACAGAGGAAGAAGGCAGAATAGGAGAGTGGGAAACGCCCCCATCGGGAGAGAGACATAGTTTAAATTCTGCCTCTAACATGCACCGTCGTAAGATGTGAACAGTTTTCTTAGGGATGATAACGACGTCATGAGAGCTACTTAAATAAGTTCTTACCACGATACATGATGACCTACTCTGCATGCGGCCTGATGTGAGCACTGTATAAACTTGACACCCCCTTGAACCTGTGTCATCCCTAGAAACTAGGGTTGGTTCCCATTTCATAGATGGAAGGAGTCAGGCTCAGAGAGAGGAGACCTGAGCAAGAGCACACGGTGACTTGGTACCAGAGCCAACAACTTCACGTTGGTCTGGACATCTCCAAAGCCCACAGCCTTCTCTCCCCGCCCTCGCCCGTGTCCTCCCTCTTTGCCTCTTCCACCCATATTGGGAGGAAATGTCAAGTATAATTCCTGAATCTTGAGCTTGGAAAGTCAGGCCAAGAAGTGCAGCAAATATAGTACACATGACATATCTAGTGGGAAGCTAAAAAATGTCAAGTTTTGAAACCATGAATTATTTTCCTTCTGTTTCCTCAAATCAGAACAAGCCCATCTGCGTGTGGTTTTCCTAAGGCAATATGCTGAGAACTTCTTCCATCCAGGTCTGTCCCACTATCTTAAGCCTCCCATGACACTATCTGAAGCAGCACAGAAAACATGAGACTTAGAAAAATGGAAGCTACCTTGTGCTAGATTTCATAAGCCCTAGCAAGTCCTTGAACCCCAATCCAAAGTACCCAGCCTAACTGCAGATCTCTATGCTTCATTTCATAAGAAAACATGGCTTCATTCCTCGATCGACCGATACTGGGAAAAGTAAGCGAAGGAAGCGTGTTCAGCGATCGCCATCCATTTTCCCGTTAGTCCTCATAGTACCCAGGCAGGATACGTGCTGTTATGGCTCCCACTTCACAGATGAGGCTCAGCCAGGTAGAACAGTTTCATAATCAGTGACTACTAAACACCAAAGAACACTCACTTGGGCAAGCACATTAGTGGGAGAGCTGGTTTGAACTAAGGCAGCTGAACTGCAGAACACTGGAGCAGTGACAGACTCTTTAGAAGAAAAATGTAATCCGATTTTCCCATTTCCAAGATATAGAAACTGAGTCCCAGACAAAAAGATGTGCCCTGTAATCAGTCTTTAGACTTATCCAGTTAGGCTCTTATTTACTTATACTTCCAATTACACATCATTTCTTAAGCTCTCTAAGAACTAATTACCGGTAGGAGATGCCTTCAGTATCCTGCCCAGATCCTTTCTCCTGAGTGGGTGCACCCATCCCCCAGCTGTGAACTCCGCTAAAAGCTCACAGCTGTAATATTCTCTGGACGATTGCCCTTGACTAATGCGAGCACATGACCAGAGTAGGCTGCAGTTATTCCCATGCTGTGCCCTCCACAGTGAGCACATGGCCAATGAATGACTGATTCACTGGGGCCCCAAAGCTCAAACCCGTAACTTCACGATAGGACAACTTTCCAGAGCTCCGCATAAAACCAGGCTAAAACAAGTCTCCATTCGAGAAAACACCCTTCCTCAGCTTAATTTTTTCTTCCCTATTCTACCTCCCCTGTCTTTTCCTAAAAACACCGCTTCAGTAAGTCACTTGCGCAAGATTCATCCCTCAGGCTCCACTTCTAGGGAACCCATCCTAAGATACCATCTAAGGAAGGAAGGGGAACATCACACAGGCAAAAGTCAGTGAGAGTGGACAATGAAATCACTGCCTTGCAACTCCTCCCTGGAGGCTGCTACTAGAATGTTTTATAGGTGCTGCAAATAAGAACTCAGTGCTAAACTTAGCCCCATTTAAACTTAATGGGACTTTAAAGACATCTGGTCAACTCCTTCGTTTTAGCAGTGGGATGGCTAACACCCAATGAGGGGAAGCAACTTACCATCTCACACAGAATTCAAACCTAGATCTATTCCCCACAAGTAGTATGATCAGACCAAAGACATTCTCATTCCTACTATGGAATGTATGTCACCAGCTCCAACAGGTGGGAGAACTTATTTGTAGTGATATGGCTGCTCTCCTACATATAAACTATTGCTTAAAGAATGAAATTCATGCTCCTTGGCCTGATGGTAGGTACTTAAACATGGCAATGCCCTCAAGCCTTTGTGCTTGACATCCATGCTCCCCAAGGTGAACTGAGTCCCATGTCCCCTCATTTGCAAGCATGATGTACACTGGTCTATACTAGAATACACGCGCGCGCGCACACACACACACACACACACACATAATTACCACATAAAATACAACTGTCCAGTTTAAATATGAATTTCAGATAAACAACTTACATTTTGGTACAAATATGTCCCAAATACTGCATGAGACGTACTTATACTAAAAACTATTTCTTGTTTATTTAATATGGCATGTTGTTTATTTCCTCCACCTGAAATTCCCTACCCTGTAGAGTCTTATAAAAAATCCTCATTATCCAAAACCAGTTCAAATTGAACCTGTTATGGACAGCTCTCTCTCTTTGGGGCAGAATGCCACGGACTCTGCTCAGCTAGAGGACCACTTACAGTATTATAATGTGTTATCATGAATGGCTTCAATTCTGGGCTCCCAGCAACCGCATGACGAGGGTCTTGGCTTCCATTCATACATTTATCCATGCACACAAGCATGCACTCACTCATTTATTGAATTGTATGTACTTGGCATCTTTGTGTCCAGCACATGTGGGTATAGGATGCACACATCAATAAATGAAATAAGACATGATCTCTGCCATGATAGGGCTTGCAACCCAATGGATGAGGAAGGTATTGAACAAGTAAATAATTGATTTTAAATTATTATCGGTCCTACGGAAGGAGCAGACCAGGTACTCTAATAGAGAATAATGATGTGGAAAGTAGCTGGAGTGGCCATAGAAGGCCCTTTAGGGAGATAATATTTTAAATAGAATCTAAAGGATAAGAAGTAGCCAGTTGTATGAAGAACAGAGGACGGGAGTTTTCAGTAAGAAAGCACAGCCTGTGAGAAGGGCCTGAGGCCAGAAAAAGCTTGTCATTTTGAACTTATTGGAGGAACGGAGTAGCCAAGAGAGACAAGCATGAGATAAGCAGGGAGCCATAAATAGTGGCCAGATCATACAGGACCTTACCAACCATGTTAAAGAGGTTAAAGTAAAGTGGGGGCGGTGGGGGTGGGGGGGTGTTAAAGGGTCTCAGCCTGAGAAATGACACCATCAGATTTGTATGTTTGAAAGATCATATTTACTAATAGAGGTCCCCACCAGAATTAAAAATAGAACTACCTTTTGACCTAGCAATTCCACTTCTAGGTATTTATCTGAAAAAAATCTAAAACACTAATCCAAAAAGATATATGCACCCCTATGTTCACTGCAGCGCTATTTACAATAGCCAAGATATGGAAGCAACCTAAGTATCTATCAATAGATGACTGGATAAAGAAGAAGTGATACATAAATACAATGGAATATTACTTAGCCACGAAAGAGAATATCTTACCATCTGCAACAACATGAATGGACCTAGAGGGTATTAAGACAGAGAAAGACAAATGCCATATGATTCCACTTATATGGGGAATCTAAAGAACAAAATATACAAACAAAACAGAAATAGACTCATAGATACAGAGAACAAATTGATGGTTGCCAGATTAGGGGGCTGGGTGAAAAAGGCGAAGGGATTAAGAAGTACAAGTTGGTAGTTACAAGACAGTCATGAGGATGCGAAGTACAGCACAGGGAATAGATAGAGTCAATACAGTAACAGTTATGTATAGTGTGGATACCACACTATCGGGGGATCACTTTGTAAATTATATAAATGTTTAATCAGTATGCTGTTCACATGAAACTAATACAAATATTGAATGTCAACTATAATTGAAAAATAAAAATTAATAAAGATCACATTTACTGCTGTGAGCCTCTTTCGCCTTTGAACCCGCAACATCTACACCGGACGCACTTAATAAACATTTGTTAAATAAATGGGTCTGTTCCCTTACTTGACCCTGGCTTTCCTCATTGGAACTTCATCCTGATGTTCGTTCATACAGGTAGAATGCTGTCTCGCTATATGTCCCCACTATTAAGAAAGTCATCAGAGGGGTATTTCGAAATCTCAGAATGCCTGTTTACTTTGGAAGGACTTTGGTCTACAGGAAGAACTGAGATATAACATAGCAAACTTTCACCAAGTAGCATCTTGGCTTTTAAATTAAATGTCAGCACTGGTTTTCCACTGGGAATCTGGCCCAGGCTTCTGGAAGGGAAGTTCTGATCAATAACATCGGCCAGACCCCCAGTATGGGGAAGAAGAGAAACTGCCGTCAGGGAATGTGGGGAATGGCGGTACCTGCTCCCAGTGTGCAGATGCTAGGACACGGGTGGCCCATCCCAGGGTGTGTATGACCAGCAGTGGGCAGGACGGGATCTTTCCATTGCTCTGGAGGAGAAAGTGATGGAGGGAAGAAGGATGTGCTCCACTTCCTCACAGTCTACCCTCTCCCTGCAGTGAAGACCCAGCACTGAAGGTCTTACAGGGCTTAGGACCTAGCGCATAGGTACCAAGAAAGGTATTAAGTTCCAAGGTTGAAGGAGGAAAAGACAGGAGGGGAAGGAGAGTCTCTTTTCTTCTTTATTTACTTCTTTTTGGCCAGGAGTTTTCTGGACTCAGTAAAGCCCGTATCCCTTACATCAGGACTCTAGGGTATCCAAAACTGCCCCCAGTGTGCTGAGGTTTTATGGTTTACTGTTCCCCCTCTCTTTATCAACCCATCTCACCCCAAAAATACCTTAAGGTCTTCTGGTCCGCCCTACCCCTCCTGTGCACCAGCGGAAGGCTCCACATCCTGCCCTGAGCACCACTTGCCCTGCATCTAGACCCTCCTCACACCTTGGCCATGGTCTACTTCATGCTACAGTCAGTTACATCCCATGGACATCAGCTCCCTTGAGAACAAAGAATACCAGCTCTCCCTCTCTGAATACCCTGCGAGGCCAAGCCCCATTCTTGGAGGAAGCAGAGAAAAGAGGCAGGAGCAAGACCTGCCAACTAGCATTTCCAGGAACATCTCATTTCATTTTCACGGTGACCCTATACAATGGTCATTCTGCTATCTACATTTTTTCAGATGAAAGATCTGAGGTTCAGAAAGGTTAAGCGAAGCCTCCAATCACCTGGGTATTAAGTGACGAAGTCTAAACAAGTCTAAGCCCATGGAACACCAATGCCGATGCCCCCACCCCCAGCGGTCAAGCCTACCCCAAACAAAGCTACTTAACTTTTTAAGAATATTTGCCTCCCTTTCCTATCTGCAACACACTCTTCTCCTGCACTTTCTGCAAAGATCATTTGTACCCACATCTCACACCTCTCCCCCACCCTTCCCTGAAATCTGGTGTTTAATGGGAGTGAGCTTGCTAAGCCTCATGCAAACATGACAGGAATGTGGGCACTGTCTGGATTCCAAGGGACCAGATTGGACCAGAGGCACCAGAGCAGACTACATCTGCTACACGTGCGATGAGACATTTTAGTCTTCACTCCCTTTGACGATCTCATCTGGAACGTTCACAGTCTCAGGGAAGGCAAACATGATAGTCACCGGCAAGGATTTTCTTTTGTGCCCTTCTCTGCAGGTCAGAAGTGGTTAACTATGGACAGAAGTCTCCTTCTGGTACCCATTGCCAAAAAATAAAGTCTCCTCTGCAAGTCTGAGACAATTTTCAGGATCAAGCCCCCGGTCCCTAACTACAGCTGTGGTCTGTAAGTCTACGCACAGGTGGGCTCTCACTACACAGAGGGCCAAGAACGTCCGGTCTCAGGACCTTGGCAGGAATGCAAGCTCCACACCCCTGGTAGTGCTTGGTGGTGCCGTTTCCTCTACCTAGAATTTGCTCCTGTCTATGTTTCCTTGTGAATTTCTTCTCACCCTCCAAAATCTATCTCGAATGACCCTTTCTTGAGCTCTCTCTGAATCCCTGTAACCTTTTCAGCAGGATGAATCACTTCCGAATGTGACGAGAACATAGCATCTTGTACGAGCCTCTTATCATCATTCACTCGGCAAATATGTATGCTTCACCTGCTATGTACTAGCTGTAGGGATACAGCAATGGACCGAAGAAACCGAACACCTTCCTTCACGAGGTTTATGTTCCGGTGTATAAACGGCCCTGTCATGCGAGCCTCCTCCAGTACACTGTGCTGCCAGCAAAGAACCCTTAACTCCCATCTTTGTTTCTCCAGGGGAAAGTATGGTGTCCAGCACTTGGCAGACATTCAATCATTGTATTTATATTCAGCTGGGGAAGACGTATGTCATGACTTGCCAGGAAATCTGGCTCTGCCAGAAACAACCTGTATGATTTCTGACCAAAACCAGTTCCCATTCTCAGGCGTAGTGTCCTTGCTGAAACTGAGAGCCAGCGAGGAGGTGCTCAAAGGGGTTTCCTGGAGCCATAGGCTTCATATGAACCGTATAATCCACAGTGTGTTTTTCATAGAAGGAAAAAATTAAAGGCTCTGGGCTGATCTTAACTGGATTTAGACCCAGAGTTACCAGGAAGTCCCAAAGTCTCAGCCAGTTCCTTCTGATCTCAAGCCCTAGCAATCTGATAGCCCATCTGCAGATCAATCCCATTGATCTCGCTCTGTAACGAAGCCACTTCCCGATAATGTGGCGGTGCCTGCTGCGGCTGACTGCCATTCTGTGTGGCTGTGTGCTTATGCAAAGACGGGGTGTGTGAGGCATGCACTGGTCATGACAGTTTGTCCCTCTCTGTGTTAATGGTGAGACAGTGATATTTCTTCCTGCCACAAAATAGTCATACACAGGGTGTGAAGAAAGCCCTGAAATCTCACCAATCCATCTTCCAAATAGGGGCGACAAGGGCATCTTGATGGCTACTGTGAACAGGATGGGACAACCCCTTAAAGTCTTTTCTCCTCACCTAGAAAGACTGATGGATTCAGACCTAAAGATGGTAAATGACCAGAACCATTTCATCAAACACCTTCAGACCACAGGTGTATGGAGAACCTTCTTCTGAGGTTGAAAGGGGGGTAGATGGTCAAGGATAGATGGGCAGGAGCGGCTGGACCTCACAGAATGAAACCTGAGGTCCTGATCTCCACCCTCTAACTCTTGCCAACTCCCGCTGGCGACTCTACACTCGCCTCAGGGGGACGCTGTGTCCCCCCTGTAAACTCCATGGCCCAAATGTGGACACAGGACCCTCCCCTTAATTCTCTGTGGCACGACTGAAATAGACAGAGCTAGAAACTTCAACTGGGACTCATTAAGGACTTGGGGATGACAGAGAGAAATCAACTCGGAGGATCACGTAAGTGAAAATCAGGCCACTCGACATAGATTCAACTTGGTCTCTGGACTTTTAGTGGCGCCTCCATTCTAGAACTGGGTTCACCTCCATGAGGTGCCCTGGAAGTCACACCACTTGGGCACCCACAGCCCGATGTCTGCCCTCTCAGAAGTCTGGGCAAAAGAGAACGAGTCTCAGGATAAAAGGTGAGTGTTCCCGTCGCCCACAGGGTCAAAGGCTCCCTTGGTAACTAACGCACATTATTCTGCAGCTGTTTATGGCATTGACAGTGTTTCCTGGGACACCTGTCCAGATTAACGCTCACTGATCTTTCTCATTCATTAAGTAGCTCCATGATGTACTACAGTGCAGACACACCAAAATACCGCCATTTATTCGATCATTCCCTGTTGATGAATTGATGGCATTCTAGTTTTTTCCAGGGGTTTTCCTTTTGTTTTTTCATGCATGCAATGCTACAATAAACATTTATAATAAAATCTTTCCACTTGATTTCTGAAGGATAGTGTCCCTGAAGTTGACCAAGCCATTTTTCACCAGAAGCTCATATTATTTCCTTTTAACCGCTCTTGGGTGAGATGAAAACCTACTGACGTGGTCAAGGGTAGATGCCAAACCCCTGGCTGGCGCCTGTTATTCTAAACCCACATGACAAAATGACCTTCTGCCCTTTTGGAGTCAACCGTTAGGGTGCCTGTCCGGACACAATGGGCAGATGGCGGGCCTTCAGGACCACTCAGGACACTCGTCCCCAGCCATCCCCTTCCAGCCTTTACTCATGCTCCACAATGGTCCCTCCTGAGCTGGGTCTTAGAGATGCCTTTAGAGAAAAGCCAAAAGCCATCAACCACATGACAGTAGCAGCAGGAGGAAGACGGTGCACAGAAAGAGCTTAAGACTCAAAGAGCTGGCCACAAAGGCTCATGATGAGGATTCAGAGGGTACAGAGCTGGCAAGGCAACGGGGGCCACCTCCACCCTCTCATCCTCCAGACCGACTGTCCCATTGCATAAGCAGACTCTCTCCAGAAACTGGTCCTGGGGGCCACCTGGACAGTCGGTTCTGGGAGATCTCACCCTTCCTTCTCCACCTCCTCACTGCCTCTCGCCTTTGATTCCCATCCTGGATAGCAAGCTGCAAGTGACCCTGCAAACCTAACTTTTACAGCAGCGGTCCCCATCCTTTCTGGCACCAGGGACTGGTGCTCCAATGAGGATCTAACACCTGACGATCTGAGGTGGGGCTGAGGCGGTGATGCTCGCTCTGGGGAGCAGCTGCAAATACAGATGGAGCTTCACTCTCTCGCCTGCAGCTCACCTCCTGCTGTGCAGCCCGGTTCCTAACAGGCCACAGACCGGTACTGGTCCACGGCCCAGAGATGGGAGACCCCTGCTTTATAGGCATTAGAATAACAGAGAGGGTGCAAGCACAGATTCTGGACCCAAACTGCCAGGCTCAAAGCCTAGCCCTGTTCCTTTCCAGCTGTGTGATAAGACAAGTTATTTACACGTTGTATTCTTTTGGCCTCAGTTTCATCATCCATAAAATGGAGATAGTAACAACTCAAAAGGATGCAAAGATTTAGTAATAGAATTTGTTTCCCTTCAAATTGGTGCCCAGATATAGATATATTTTATATACAAAGTACTTAAAACAGTGGCCCACAGTAATCTCCCAGAAAGTCTCAGCTTTTACTATTGGCCACATACCCATCATCAGGCCAGGTCCCCCTGTAACGCTGCAGCCTGAGACACAGTGGAGCACTCTCTGTTCCCTGCCCATGGCGCGCTGCCAAACCCCTGCACCCTTGCCCACGCCTGTCCCTCCCCTCAGACTGACCTTCCCCCATCCAACGCCTGCTCGTCCAATTCCTTCTCTTCAAAAGCTCAGTTCAAATGGTACCCCCATTATAAAGGCTTCAAGATTCCCACCTATCCTCTAAGACCCCATAGCTTTCTCTCCCATCTTGCCGTACAGCAGCCCACCTCCTCGGCCTAATCGCTCTCTGCCTTACATTACGGTCATGTACGCCCTTGACTGTCTCTCATTCGAGTCGCAAGTTCCTTGACAGCATGGCCTGGTTGAAATTCTTCTGTCCCCTTCTCTGTCTGCCACAGTGTTTGACAGACACACAGTGATATTAAACGTACGCAGTGATACTAAATGACCAAGTGCACGGTGTCATCTTAGGGACCCTCTGCAGTGACACCATCCCTGCCCACCTCGGACTTCCGATCCACTGCTGCGCGAACACTGAGGCGTCCTCTCGATCGGTAGGTAGATGGGTAGACTCACCGTGCCCTGGGGACGACCGCAGTGCCTGGGGCGCGGCCGGATGGCCGCGGCATCATGAGAAGTTTGAGGCTCAAGCTGGGTCGTCGCGTGAACACAGGTATCGATCATGCTGGCTCAGAGCACATCGGAAGCTACGGCCCTCCTGCGGTTCCGTGCCCACACACCTCGCCAGCTCGTCACCTACCTCAGAGTTCAAGTTTTAATTTGAAGTGCAGTGTCTGACCCAACTGAAATGGAATCCGGGGAAGGTCGAATCCTATTAAGTCACCAGACCATAAAGCAGAACTAGGTATAAAGTTGACAAATTGCTTCTCCCCGTGGCAGCAGCTGTGAAGCACACACAGCAAGGCTGGGCTCTGACCCAGGGAAGGGCCAGCGATTCCCTCCTTTTGCCCAGGGACTGGTCTCAGTGTGCCACATCCTTCCCCACGCACGGGGATTAAGCGTTTAACAACTAAGTGTTTAACATGGGTCCTTGTATTTTACTTTCCAATTTGAAGAGAACCTGGGTGTACCAGGGCCAGCTGGCCTGCGGGATGACAAGTCCACCGCAACCCTTTAACAAAGCATTTCTGCTGGTTGTGCACGAAGTTAAAATTGCACAAGTCCCAGAACCCTGCCCTTTCCCTCCCAGAGAGTCCTGGGTGGAGCCAAGGGTGTCAATCACACGCTCCTGAAGAGAGTTCCCCTGCCTCCACCGGAGTGTGCACCATGCTCCTGTTTTTATGCTCTGCCCCAAAGAGATTGCACCCATGGGCGAGGCAAACATTGTGGACATTTGATCTATGTTAGCCCCCAGAATTCTCCCTACAACCATCATGTCAGTATTATGGTCCCCACCGTAAAAATGGGCGAAGAGAGGCCCGGCAACGATAGTTACTTATCCAAGGGCAAAGAGCTAGTACGAGGTCAAGCTGGATATAAGGTTCAGTCTTCCTGATTGCAGATGTTTTAGTCCATCACACAACACGCCTCTCCTTGCTGCCTCCAAAGCCCCGACTTCGGTCGACAACGGCTTCGATGAAACCTAAAAAGCAGCATTCTCCACCTGCGGTGGACCTTACTGGCTTTCGCAGCGAAGTCATCCATTCCGTTGCAGGGTCTTTCAGTGGACTTCACAACTTTCCAGAAACACGCTGCTCCGAGTTTTGCAGACAGCTCTGCTGTCGGCCCCTGGCTTCGGTGTTTCTCCCGAGCCCCCGCCCATTCCACCCAGACAGTGCCTGCGCGCAGCCTCGGTGCCACGCTGACTGCCCCGCCGCCGGCCCCTCGTTCTCATCTCAGAGCCCGTGGTCTAGTGAGCTGCCAGAGAAAGCTCCGTCCTCTGAACGGCAAGCATCATTGCTCAGATAAAATTCTGAACTGGGACTCACACGCTATAGCTAGGGGACACTTGCTCCTACGTAAGCACACTAGTGAACCTCTGTAAGTGCCAGTGTCCCCACTTGTCAAAGGGGATACTGTAACCGTGCCTCCCTCCTTGGAATGCTTTGTAGATAAAATTCTGGTCCTGTCTCATGCATAGAAAGTGCTTCGGGCAGTAACTACAACAGAGCGAAAGCTCAGTACATGCTGGCCCCATCCTCCTCCCCATCAGCTGCTCTGTCTGGTCCCAAGTCGCCAGCGGCCACAGGGCCGGCAAGCCCACCTTTTGCTACTGTGAAAGATAAAGGGATTGGTTGAGGAGGTGGCGGGGTAGCCCTGGGCCCTCCGCGTACTACTGAGAAGCTGTGATTTCCTTCTTACCTTGGACCCAAGACGAGACCCAACATCAGCTGCTCTCCTAAATGCCTTGCCTTCTGATTTCAAGCCATTCGCACTGAAAGAGACTAATGTGCCCAACTTTCTTCCTTTGGGGTTCAAATCTTTTCAGGGCATTCATATTCCTCATGAAAGACGCTCAAGAGGACCCGTCCCTCTGGCCCTCTAGACACTGGATCCACTGGGAAAACCTTTATTTCTCAAAGAAAATAGAGACAGAACTTGGGCCACTGTTCTAGTGCCTGGATCTTTGTCCCTTTCCACTTCTTCAGTGAAAGTCAGTGATCGCCAAAGGCAACCGCATCCATTCTTTCATTCACACTCATTAACTTGTTATTTGAATATATTAACTCTACCCAGGAGATTCCAAATTCTGAGTTCTTTCAGATATATATCTTAATTAATTTTTAAAGCTTAAAATTTATAATAAAAATAATATTATGAGTCTGATTTTTCTACCTTTTCTGCTGCACTCTTCGCATTCCTTTATGCCGTCAGAGTCTACCAAAGATCTGTTATACACCAGGCACTTTGCTAGGTATCAGGAATACAGACAAATAAATCCAGTGTGGATCCCAGAATTAGAATGGAAGTGTTTACATGGTGCAGTGGAAGCACAGATGAGGGTAAGCTCGGTTCTCCCTTAAAGAATGACGATCTGAGGCCATTCCACTCTTGGAAAATGCCTTCCTCCGTCAAGTTGTGGCTCAGAATTCATCTCCTCAGGAAAGCATTCTTAACAAACCATGGCAAGTTTCAGAAAAGTACAGAGAATTTCAAAGACTCAGGGTCACTGGGTTCCATCCAGATTTCCCCGACAGGTTTTAGAACAGATCCCAGTGAAATTATTCATTCCATTCTGGGGAGTTTGACCTGGGAAGTAACTAGCTCTGGAATACAGGCATTTCCCAGATGTTCTCCTGAGATGAAAAAAGAGGAGGAAACTAGGGAACTTCTCAGCAGCCTAGGGAACGTAAACAAGCAACTTCCCAACCCTTTGGGGTTTCTATCCCAATCAGTGATCTTGGGAATTTCATGCAGACCACACTGTGCTGCACCCCCACTCTCACTGTGGGTGTCTTCATTTTGTATGTGGGGGATGGGCCGTGGGTTCTTCGCTGGGGAAAGTTCAGAAAAGGCATTGTCGTCTATGAAGTCAATTATCATATTCAACTCTGAAGAAAAACAGCCCCTTGGGTATGAGAATAATTAGCAACCATTTCACCCAAGGGGCTGTTTTTCTTCAGAGAGTAACAAAGGGTTCTTCATTCTCCTACATGTTTCGCTATTAGTGCTTCATTTAACGCCAGAGGCATCAAGAACGACCCGCTTCGCACCCACACCATTCCCATGACTGCACAGGCACAAGAATTCAGAGAGAGAGATGAGGAAGACTCTGATCTTTGCTTAGTACAGTTTTCAACGTTCCTAATCGGATTTCAGAAGACATGATTATTTCCATTCAGTGTCTTCTCTACTGAATGTAAAAGGAGAGACTCAGGACTCGTGTCAACGTTCCAGGTTCTCACGTGATGAATCTAAAGAATATCACTTCTTATGGGCAAGTCCAGCGGTTTATGAACTCACGATCATGCCTTCCACCAATGGGACAGTGGGCCCGAGATTTACATATCAAGTCAAAGTCTGTATCCTGAGACCCAGTTATCGTTGAACAATCCAAAGCACCCAAGACCCAAGTTCATCATCTCTCCCCTCCCTATATCTTCCCCACTGCGGGTGTCCCCATATGGGTGAAGGAGGTCACCCTGTCATTCACTTCAGAAACCTGAGCACCATCGTGCATCTCCTCCCCCTGGGTCTTCAAGTCTTATTGAATCTCTTCTTAAAATCATAATACCTGCGACCTTTTCTACACTCCCACCCGAACAACAGGTTTAGCTTCTTATCACTTCAGGCATGAATTCCTTGAGCATCTCCCTAAGCTTTCTCCCACCACAAGGCTGACCTGTCCTTCAAACTTCCCCAACTGCTAAAGTAATCTTTCTCCAATGTAAATCTCATTAAGTCACTAACTTCTTTACATGATTGCTCATTCCCAAGCCTTTTCTAGTCCCTGAAGAGCCCTCCATAATCTGTATCCAGTCCTACTCTCTAAATACACTCTATGTGCTGCTCTACGAGAGCATTTACGTCGCTTCATCGTCAACTTTCTTTTACTATTTTGATTTTGTTTTCCCTGGCAAATTCCTCTCTCAATCTGAGAATCGCTGTCTTAATGAGTGAAAGTATTATAATTATTAATACACAGCCTTACGTGTCCAAGTATATTAGTGATTATAATACTAGGAGTTATTTTCTATTTGCTGCTCTTGCTGGTCATTTCATTACTATTCTTCGTTCCTTCTCTGACTTCTGCTAAATTGTTTGAGGTTCCTCTGCTCTGCTTCCCCTGACCTGAATAGTAAATGGTTTTGGGGTGTGTACTCTATTTTGGGGTGTGTACTCTAGATCTATTTTGCTAATTGTTACCTTATGCTTTTGATAAACATATTTGAACATGATTATTCTGAACAATTTTAGAGATAATCAGCATCATTATTCTACACATAACAAGAATCTCAGCATGCTTTAAATTCCATCTGCCTCCTTCATACATCCCCAGCACTCTGCATTTGGAATCAGCTGAAATATTTTAGTTAGAAAAATAATTTTTAAAAATCAACACATTTAAGAACAGGGTTTTTTTTTCTGGTTTATTTTCTCACAATTGTTTATTTTATTCCACTTGTTCCTTGGATTTTCCCCCTTTGCTTATAATTCTTTTTGAGGGATCTGCACATGGCAAACTTTCCAAATCTTTGCATATCAGAAAATCTATTGATTTTACCCCAAAACCTGAATTAAATGTTTTTGGGAATAGCAACCAGATTCAAAGTTAATTGTCTGCCTGACATTAGAAAACGTTGTTTCATCATCTGCTGCACCCAGTGCTACTCTGAGAAGTCCCATGTCACCTGATTCACATCCTGTCACAGGTCATTGGTCCACCTACCCCACTGTGCCTCACCCCAGAAGCTTTTGGAGTTTCCTAAAATTTCACCATATAGAGTCTTATACGGATTTAATTTTCCATTTATTCTGCCTGACATCTAAGAATGTCTTGTGATCTAAGAACTTACAGGATTCTCAAATCCTATGAAATCATCTTTTATCATGTGTTTGAGGTATTGCTGGGTTCGTTCTCTATTCAACTCATGTGCTGATGCTTCTTTTTCCAACAATCTGGTTTTTAATATCTTGGATCTCTAGCTATTTTGTCTGAGATTATGAAGAACTACCAAACTAAGATCTAAAAGGTGTTCTCATTAAGTAGAAAAATTATGCTGAACTGAGCTGTTACCTGGATTGACTAGGTTTAAAACAAATGTGTTAATTTAATAAATCTAGTTTTCACTACAGAAGTTCCTAAAAGGCCTGGACAATTGAGCATTTAAATCCTCAGATGGAGACAGGGGAGGCAAACTACAGCTCTGGATGACTGTCTGACCACATTCTTCTGTGGCTGTCTATCAAAGACCCCTCCCCAATCATACCCTTGCAGTCAAGGCACCCCTGGTCACACGTGTACAAACCTTCGAGACAAGTGAATGACTCCAACGTACCCTAACAAAACAAAACAACAAAAAACAATGTCCCCACACGTGTCCACATTGCATACACTCAACAGCTGAACCAGTGACATGTGATGCAGATGAACCAGGGAGAGCACAAGCAGGTCTTCGCTTTGTGTACTCCGTGACCTTGGTACTTACATTCTCAACTTAACGGTTACATTACCCTACGGTTCGCATTTCATACCTAGTCTCATATGGAAGACATGTAGCTAGTGAATGACTTTGAAAGCCTTGGAAAAGCAATGAGCTCCAAATAACAAAAGCACGTGTTAGAAGATGTTATTAACTCCCTAGCTATCCTCCAGAGTGTTAACAGCACCCGCCCTAGTAGTAGGGAGTCTGATGTTGGTACAAAGTTCCTGGGTCTTGACTTTGGGGTTTTCATTGACTCCAGAGTCACACGTCATGTGTCTCAGAAAAGACAACAGTCACCTGCAAGATCTCCTCATCACTCTCCTGCTAAACCAAAACTCTGGGGACTCCAAGGGAAAGGTGGAAAGACTGTCAGACTGTCAGCCCTCTGCAAGGTGGACACGGCGACATCCGCCTGAGCCTGTGATCTAGTCCCTCCGATATCAAGGGCATGCAGTCTGGAAAGTTTAATCTTTAAAAAAAAAGAAAAACAAAACCAGGTGTTATAGTTCTGGCTTTTGTAACCCTTTCCGGTCAAGGCGTTACCCCGCCCCTGACAAAAGAGGAGAAAGTAAAAACGAAGCTCAAACAGCCATAATTTTCTAACGTAAAAGAAAGAGAAAAGAACTGATATCAAGAAATCTCATGTTTATCTGTTGGCTTCACACACACACACACACACACACACACACACACACAATACACACTGACCAGAAAAATGTGGAGGTTAGGGGCACCAATGCCCATACAGTCAAAAATCTGCATACAACTTTTAACTCCCCCAAACTTAAGTTGTCCCTCAGTATCTGCAGGAGGTTGGTTCCAGGACCTCCTGCGGATACCAAAATCCTCGGATGCTCCAGGCCCCTATACAAAATAGCAGAGACCAGTGCATAGTCAGCTATCTGCATCCAGAGACTCCCAACCATGACCAAAATCAATACAGGTGCTTACTGAAAAAAAATCCAGGTTTAAGTGAACCTACACAGTTCAAACCCATGCAGCTCACGGGTCAACTGTAGATAGAGACATAAAGAGATGGACGTACATTTTCTCAACATAATCCTTTGAGGTAGATGCAATTATTTCATTATTGTATATGTGAATTCAGGCATAAAGTAATAAAAACGAAATCCCTGTATTCATCCTTAGCCCTCGACTAAGTAATAATGTATTCTTGGTTATTATTTTTCCCATCTGATGGCCTGGTACGGTATCTGTTTCATTTGCCCCAGTATCCCTCTGTCTAGCATAGAGTCTGAAACACAGGAGGTGGTCAATGAAACTTGACGCCTGTCTATAAAGCCTCCCATTCTTCATTATAACTTGTGTCATTGTCAAGAGCTGTCATACCAGCTCTTCATTGACTCAATGAAATTTCACTGATCACCTACTATGTGCCAGACCCTCTGCTAGGCAGAGCAATACAGGAATGAATTAAACGAAAAGCGTTCTTGACCATATAATGAGATAAATAAGAATACATTATTACTTAGGTGTGGGCTAAAGAACGGTAAAGGTCACTGGGAAGGAGATGAGCTCAGAAGTGGGAGAAGCGGTGGGTGGGGAGAAGGTGATACCTAACCCTCCACTGACATCAGGGTTAGGGAAACATCTCTGTCAAGAGGACATCACAACCCTTTATCACTCCCGCACTCCTCAAACTCCATGATCACGACTTTGTTGCCTTTGGAACGCACACACGCACACAGCAGATATCGTATTTCCTACGTCTAGCGTTGCCAGATTTAGCACATTAAAATACAGGATTCCAGTTATATTCTAATTTCAGATAAACAATGATATTTTTTTTTTAGTATTTCTCATAGAACACACTTATACTAAAATATTTCTCTTTGTTAATCTGAAGTTAAAAATTAACTAGGTGTCTTGTATTTTAACTGTCAAAACTGCTAGACACTAAATAATTTTAAAGTTAAATAGAATAAAATGCAGATTTTATTAAAATAGAGGTTGGCGACTTAAGTTTGGGTGTTAATCATATATATATATATATATATATATATATATATATATAAATTCTCAAGAAGAGTTAACTTTCAAAGAAGAAAGCAGAATCTGCTAACCTTTTTATCTTTAAGGTTAATTCAGCCTACAAAGACCACAGGACACCAAGTCTGGTACAAAAGAAACACTCAATATCAACTATGATTGTTGAATTATTTTCATTATTGCTGGTAGTGGGCTCGTTAATCCACTATGCCAATATCTAATGCATCTTATTATTTTCCATGCACTGTATTGAGTTTTTCACATACATGGCTTCTCTCAATCCTTCCAGCATCCTTATGAGAAAAATATTATCCTGAGATTACTGATGAGGAAACTGAGGCTAAGTGCTACAGTATCTTGTCCGAGGCATGAGAAACCAGGTTTCAACCTAATTCACCTTGATTCTAAAGCCTGCAGCCTCTCCATCACGATAAGTGCAAACATGGAGTGTTTGGGTTTTCATTTAAAACCTCACTGTAAAGGAAAATAAATTCATGATAGCTAATTCTAATTAAGCAGTGCTAAATATACCTAGTGTACTTTTTCAGTGAGACTTCCTTTGCTCTGTGTGGTTACTTGTGACAGGTCACCCACCTATCTTCTTTGCAGACATAAATAACTCCAAGCCTAAGGAAAGAGGCGTGGAAAGCTGCAGAAGGAACAAAGGAACTTTGGTATGCAATGCCAAGCCTGCTACAATAAACAGGAGCCCAGCACAGACAGCAATGGATTGCAGGCTTTAGACTCTGCTCTACTGACTCAAGACTAAGAGAAGGGCAGACAAAGGGAATGAATCATCATCCCAGGCCACAGACTGTCCTTGGCTGCAGGGAGCAGGTACTACTCCGAGGTGAAACAGATTCAAGTCCTCTGAGACAGCCTTAAGCTCCTTGCCCTCCAGGCCGTTGGTCCATCCGCCAAACATTAAGGGACCAAATGAGAACAAAATCTGTAAAGTCCCAGGTTGTTCATCCAGTATCTGAAAGTCCCCAGACACAATGGGAGACAGAGTTGTGACAGCCGGCAAAGCTGTTCTGCTGAGTAAGTGTGGGTAATAAAAACACCAACAAAATCTACATCCCCAGTGTATCATTTCCTCAGCTCCCTGTAATGTTCATATGATATTCATAATTATGCTCATTTTGCTGCTGAGGTCCCAGAAGACCTGAGAGGTTGGCTATGCTGCTCTCCCAACATTTTACAGCACATTTGCAGGGGAGTCGGAAACAGAAGCCACGTCCACAGCGAGTACTGGAGGTGCTGGATTTCATGCTAGCCTTTAATATCATATTTCATATCTTTAATGCATATTGTCATGCATCTGACTGTCCATATGTCCTATCCTCTCTTCCATTACTAAAGATAAGCCTACCTAAGGCCAGGTCCTCCACCGATGTACCAAAATCCATACTGCTTTTTCTACCCAAAGACATCATTCCAGTATCATCTCTCGTGCCTTTGCTATTTGACCATCCTCATCAACATGTAAACACAAGCTGCCTTATGTACGTCCCCACGCACGGATATGTACATGGAGAGGGCCTTACATCGCCCTATCTCACTCCAACTCCACTTCATTTCTCTATTCCTTTAACATTAAAAAGATGGATTGCCAAGTGGATATAGGATTGGAGAGGTGAATAGACATGAGAAGGCAAATCTGTTAAAAGGGTCATTACAGAATCTTGGTTGGAGATAGATGGGTGACCACTGTGCACTTCTTTCAACCTTTCTGCCTATTTGAAAAATTTCAAAGTAAAACATTGGAGGAAAAGCTATTTCCTTTCGACTCCTTTCCTCCCATCCTCTCCTGAAACTACTCCATTAAGTCTTTCATCGCCCTTACCTTGGTCAAAGTTACCAACGACCTTCACATTGCTAAATGTATCGGTCATTCTCCTATCCTCTTGGTCTATCGGTAACGTTTGACCCACTCCTTCCAACACTTCCCCCCACCCGCCCTCGGCTTCAAGGATATCACTGTCTCTTAGTTTTCCTTCTAGGTCATTGCCTTCTTCTCAGTCTCTTTACCTGTTATTTCTCCCCTGTCCAACATCCAAAGAGTCGTGAGGCACAGGGCTTATTCTTTAGACTTCTTTCCTATTTACACACCCATGTTGAGCTCACCTAGTCTCATGGCTTTAAATGACAGCTTTGCAGAGGACTTCCAAGGACTCTATATCTTTAGCCCAGAACTTGCTCCTGAACTCTGGACTCCTATATCCAACTGCCTATTCTATGCTTCTACTTGGAGGTCTAGGAGACATCCTAACCTTAAAATATTCAGAGTTGAGCTCCTAGATTTATTCCAGCACCCCCCAGTCTCACTCACTCTTATCACCCTGTGAGCAGACCCAGTCTAGACAGCTGGAAGACAAGACCTTAGAAGAAAACCAAGGCACCCCACTCGACATTCTGTCAAATGTAAGACACTTGAGCGAGGCCGTTCTAGATGAGCCGGTCACCAGCCAACAAACGGCTAATGACAGAGGCATGTGTGGGCTCGGGAGAGATCAGATGAGTCAGCTCAGCCAACCCACAGAATTATGAGACCAATAAAAGGTTGTTTTTTTCTTTTTAAGTCATCAAGATTTGGGATGGTTTGTTCTTGATGAAAAGTTCTGGAATATCTAAATTGTTCTAGATAGAATGTGTAATTTTAAGCAGAAATAGTTTCTTGAAGAAAGACAATTACCGAATTCTTTAAATGCAGGAATTAGGAGCTGGTCTTGTCAATTGCCCTTACTTCCTTGAACATGGTTCCTTAAACTGCCCCAATTTTCTCCTCCAGGAAAGTTTTCATGATAAGACAGCTTCTTCAAAGTATCTTTGAGCTTCTTGGGCAAAGCTTTTTGAACACTCACTCGAGGTTACTGAGACACCTGAGCTGATACACTCCCCTCTCAATAAATTACAGAGGATAGAGGTCTACACGGATGTGTCCCGTCTCTTTATTTTATTTAATGCCATGTGATATTCCCTGGAAATAATCTGATCAGTGTGGTTAGTGTGGCAAACACACCTCCATTTTGTATTGATGAACTTTTTAGACTGAATCAAAGTATGCTGAATTATTAAGAACTTAATTTTTGACTCTGGGTTGAATGAAAATAGGTTTTCAGAATTTATATTTCTCAAAACCTTTCCTAAGCTTTGTTAGGAAGCTCTTGAGATCTACCAATTTTGGATTTCAATCTGTTAGAAAGAGTGGTCCACGGGCTTAGCGACCACAGTCCCCAAATCCTGACCCGGAGCAGTTACGTTGGACTTAATGAAACAGCACTAATGAGCCAGCGGCCCGGTGAGATCACTAGAGCAGCATCAAAGATTCCGGAGGGCCTAGGAACGCCCCAGCGATAACTACTTCCACGCCTGCTTCCTCTCTCGTCAGCTTGGCTCCTTCTCTGACACTCTGACCACACGCAGGAAGCCAGCCCCGTGGGACCCCCCGCGGACCCCCTCTCGCCTGGCCTCACTCACATTATTCGCCTCTGTGCCCCCGCATCTCAGCTCAGCACATCTGGTTTGCTCTTAATATGGTCTTGCCACTGTGAGTGTATCAGCCATCTGCCCTACTGGACCGATACTTCTCGCGGTCAAGCTCTGGGTCGTATTTACGTCTGTAGCCTTGTGCCCAGCACAGCACTGGTGCTCCAAACACAGTTGCTGACTGAATGAAGTAAACAGCTCCATGTCTCATCGTCAACGACCGATCTCCCCCAGGAAGCTTGACGACTGATGAGAACCATGCAAGTGTTTGTACTGTCACCGCCGTCACCGCTGCCACCATCATCATCACTCACTTCTTTTAAGGAGCTGTTATTTCCAGGATTTCATTTGTTTCCTCCGTCTTTGTTGTATAGTAAGCAGCGGGAAACTGGGCAAAAGTCCAGACTTCCTGGCTCTAAGTCAGTTCATCCTTCTTCAAAACATGATTGCCGTTAGCCTGACAGAGGCCCAGAGAGGTCAACACAGCAAGAGCGGCAGAGGTCCGGAACAGCACATCAGAGCTACCGCCCCAACACGTGAGGGGAAGAAAGTTACCATTCAGAAAACAGCACCTCTCTCTTATCACTGTCCTCGTCACTCTCATTTCACCTCCTTTAAAAAAAAGACTTTAGTTTTGCAAGCAGTTTTAGGTTCATTAAAATTCTAACAGAGACAGGTATAGAGATTTCTCAGATATTCCCTGGCCTCATACGCGCCTAGCCTCCTCCACTGTCGACATTCCCCACACCCCCCGAGTTGAACATTTGTTATAACTGATGAACCTGCGTTGAAACATCATAATCACCCGAACTTCATAGTTTACCACAGGGTTCCCTCTTGGTGTTGGACACGCTATGGTTTTGAAAAAATTGTATAATGACATGTAACCATCATTAGAGAATCTTATATAGGAAATTTTCACTGCCCTAAACATCTTCTCTGTTCTGCCTATTCACCCCCACTCCTCCCCAGCTCCTGGTAGCTACTAATCTTTTACTGTATCCAGCTGTGTCTTTTCCAGAATGTCATATAACTGGAATCATACAGTATTAGTCTATTCGGATTGGCTTCTTTCACTCAATGTGCACTTAAGTTTCCTCCAGGCCTTTTCATGGCTTCATAGCTCGTTTCTTTTTAGCACTGAGTAGTATTCCATTGTCTGGATCTACTACAGTGTATCCATTTATCTACTGAAGGACATCATGGCTGTTTCTAAGTTTGGCAATTACAAATACAGCTACTATATACATTCAAGTGCAGGTTTTTGTGTAGATAAAAGTGTTCATCTCCTTCGGGTAAATATCAAGGTGTGCGGCTGCTAGATTGTGTTGTGAGAGTATGTTTATTTTTTTAAGAAATTGCCAAACTGTCTTCCAAAGTGGCCCTGCCATTTTACATGTTTCACCTTTTCAAAATTCTCACAACACTCCTATGAGGTCAGTAATAATTTTGCGGTGAATTTTCTAGGCAAGGCAGTGAATAAATAACTGACCACCCACCATCCTTTAAGCCAGCTTGCTGTCCTGGATGTTTTAAACTATTTGTACACAGCTTCAAAGTTTTTCACAGCCCTACCTCCAGGTCATATAGAAAATCTATGATATCTATTAACATGACCAAGTTTATTAGAGGCTGAGTAAAGAGGAGAATGTTCTTAGGAGAAACAAACAAAACACTAACATTCTTGGGGACCAAAAATCTCTTCAAGACAGAGGGAGGTCCAAAGCAGGCATATTTAGTGAACATAAATCTGTCATTATCCAAAGTGTCTGAGCCCCAGGAATGTTAAATAGGTTGTGTGTCACTCTGCTCATAGGCCATGCATGTCACAGGCAAACACTCTGAGAGCTTGGATGTTTTTGGAGGAAGATAGTTCACAAATGTTGCATGGGGCGTCCAAATGTTACATGGAACATACTTAGATGAAAAAGATGTCACTTATCTGAAATTCAAATTTAACTGAGTGTCCTATATTTTTATTTGCTAAATTTGGCAATCCTAGTTAGGTCCCGTTTCACAGTGAGGAAACTCTGTGAGAAAACTAGCCCTCCTGTGTCAGCGGCCAGAACTGTGACCTATGTCCATGCCTACGCCAACTCTTAGCAAGGAGGCAGAACCTACGCGCACGGCTTGAGTCACTGTGGATAATCCCTCTGAGCTTCCTGAAGCACACGGCCGTGGGTGCAGAGCAGGGCTGGTGAGCCACAGGAGGAAGGGGTGGGAGCTGGAAAGGCAGCCAGGCAGCCCATCACAATCATTAATACATGGTGCCATGGCTGACGCCCTCTCCAGTCCCAGCCAAGCGCACATGTTCTTAGGACTTAGTCCAACACTGCGATGGAGGGAGCTGGATGCATAAAGTAAGGCAATCTCTAGTCTGCTTTACTAGCCTGCTTTACTCGTATATTTTTGCCACATCTTTTGGTAGCTACCACTTCATTCTCTCACTTCCAGCAGGAAGTGCCTCAGAGGCCATGCTGCTTTGACGTGTAACAGACCCAAGCTTTGGATCACACGCAGCCTTGGCCAAAGATCTCCCCTTCCAAGGCTTCATTCTACAGTCCTTCAAAAGAGCGTGGGGGATTCACCACGAGGGAAGTAAAGTCCCTCCTCTATCTTTTAGCATAGGATGGATCCTCCCATCCTACACTGGCTTTAGCATCTCTCAACTGTCACTAACTTTTTCATCAGCGTTCTAATGAATATCAATCATATTAGGCAGGTGCTGCTGATAAAAGGTGAATACAATGCACCCTCCCACCCCCGCCACTGCTACCTGAGCTCACAGTCTAAGAGCTAGACATGTAAACAGCTAAGTGCCATTCGGTGTGGGGAGTGCCACTGCAGAATTATAAATAAAGTACTAGATGATGTCTGAGGAAGGAGAGAGCAAGCATCCCTATGTCAGGGAATCCAGGAAGGGTTTAGAGATGAAGCGAGCTCTGAATTAAGTCTTGAAAGATGAGTAGGGTTTCACCATTCAGGTAAAGAGCCTGAATGTTCGGGGAGCGGTGGGAGGCTCCATTTGGACGAGAAAAGGTTCCACGATGGTGAATGATGATGAAAACAGGTGGCGGGATTACTCCTACAGCAATGGCGCTACAAGAGCAGGATGAATCCGTCAAGCTTTGTGAGCGCCCAGAAGACAATTATTTCTAATGCATCAATTCTTAAAATGCCTTTCCTGGCAACATTAATTCACTTAGGTGATATTGAAGCCTCTTAAAAAAAATAGAGCTGCCAGCAATGCATTTCATAGCGATGTGATGCAGGATCTTAGAGCAGAGCTTAAATGCAGTGAGCACGTGTCGCCCCGCTGCGTATTTGCCCCTTTTGTAACATGGATCCCAGCAGAATGGACACATTCCACAGGCAGCGTTTGCCTGCCTTTCCATCTCATGGTGTTTTATAGCATCCTCAACCTAAATGAGGCGCCTAAAAGGGTAGTTTTCAGGTTGAAAATCAGTGTCTATGCCTTTCAGTGGGGAGCTGACATCTCATTTTTCAGGGGTGACATGCCATTACAAAGATGCATTGAAAGGTTAAAATTCAAGCACACTCATGAACATTCTAAGCGGCACGTGAGCTGGAAAGGAGCTCTCATTAGGTGTAATGGCTCTTCTACCTTGAAACGCAGGAGGAGGACGCACGCTACAAGAAAATATAACAACCCACGTTGGGTAAATAAACACTCTCAAGGAAATCGCAACAAATGGGGTTTTCTTCCGTTTCAAAATGGCGCAGCGCTGCACATCACTGACAAAGGGAGCCGAGCCAAAATGTGGAGCCTCACGGAGACAGAGTTGGGTTTGTTAGGAGTCGGTCGCCTTTCAAAAATGGCCAAGGCACCGGGAAGACACGTGCCATTTAGTTATCATTATCGTCATCATGGGCAGGGTCTGGGGAGGGCATTCACCTGCCTTGAGTGAGCTGAGAGCTTTCCTCACAAAAGCATCCCCAGATGAGGGGGCTTCATCAGCTCCACTTTGAGATGCGGACACTGAGAGATGGCTAACCATCACACCCAAGGTCACGCAGCTGGAGAGTGAAAGCACCTCGGTAAATCCAGGTTTCCCTGAAAACTAAGGGAGCTCCTTCCCACTGAAGCCTAGAGGGACTAAATGATTTGCTCACGGCCACTAGACCCCTGGAGGGGGTTAGAGTTTGAACCCAAAATCTCATTTTTCCTGGCCAAGTTCAGATTGTGCCCTTTCGGTATGGTGGTGAGAATAAGCTTCTTCTCTCAAACCTCTTGACCCACTTAAAACTTTTAGTCAACTTTACTTTGACAACTGTAGTTTCTGATATTTCTGCCTTCTGTTTGAAAGGGAACTTGATAACCTTTAAAACGCTTCTTCAGAGAAGAAGAAAATACCATTTATATTCCTGCTACAATCCTCATGGTTCCGTTTGCCTCTGAACTGGCTTTCTTGGCCTCCCTTGCACCTTAGGCTTTGTGCACAAACTTTTTGAGGTTAAAACGAAAAATGAAAATTCAGTTACTCGCAGGGGTTGTGGGAGGCAAGCCTGAAAGGATTCCAGAGAGCCGGCAGTCACGGGCCACGTTTTCAATGGAGCAAAAGGGTCAAGAGTCATTTTCCCCATGTGGCACATGTGTGAGCATGTGTGAGAGAGGGAGCAGGTACGCGGGGGAGGGAGGAGGAGGGAGGAAAGGGGAGATATCGAGATTGACAGATTATAACCAGAGCAGAAAAACACCAGTTCAGGCTCTTTTAAAATAAATTTAACTTTTGGGCAGAACCTTGATTTCCAAACAAGGCTCACGGCATCTCCATTTTTCTCACTTTAAAGCTTCCTATTGCCTCCAGCATTTCTACAAATATTCCGTTGTAAAACAGTCGCTTTGTAAGCACAAAGGAACGCCATAAAACAGAACTGGCACACCACACGTTCTCTCCCAAATAGCAATGTATCAGACGTGTGGCTCTGACCCGCCCTTGGTGAAGAGGCCCCAGGTAAGGTGTGGTCTGAGTGCGTCCTTCCCTCCTGCATGCCACGAGCTGAGAAAATACAAACGGTCGGCCTCTTCATGTACAAGGACAACCAGGCCAAAACGACCAGACTCACCCCTGTGGGCAGGTGGTGGGATGTCATAATCCGGTGGCCTCATGCTCTGACTCCCTTTTTCCAGTTTCCGAATAGGGTAACTTGATTTGCTTCTCACCGACATCATTACAACAGACTCATTATTCAGCCAGGCTCTGGGGTGTGGTGTCCTGCATCCCACTCAGGTCCTGAGTCCTTCTCTTCCTTTCTTCCTTTTAGCACAATTCAAAGAGAAGACTGTACTGAACTCTCGGGGAGCAAAAACCGAAGATGAACTCAATGAACATAAAGGCCGTGGAGACTGGTGTGGTTTTTGGAATCCACTTTTAAACTGGCGTGTTTGTCACCTGTACGACTTCTTTACACTACGAGACTCACATTTAGAACACAAAAGGAAACCTCAAGCCAAGTTCCAGCTTGAAGCTCATCAGTTAATACCTGAGTGGTGTTTACATATCACAGAATATTATTCAGCCATGAAGAGGAAACTCTGACACATGCTACAACAGGGATGAACCTTGAAGACATCATGGTAAGTAAAACAAGCCTTTCATAAAAAGACGGATACTGTATAATTCCACTTATAGGCGGTACATAGAGTAGTCACATTTGTAGACACAGAAAGTAGGATGGTGATTGCCAGGGGCGGGGGGTGGGGGGTGGAATGGCAAGTTGTTCTTTAAAGAGTAGAGTTTCGGTTTTGCAAGATGAACAGAGTGTCGGTGATGGACAGCGGGGATGGTCACGTGAAATGTGACGGTACTTAATGCCACTGAACTTGATACTTAAAATGGTTACGACAGCAAACTTTAGATTATGTGTAACTTAGCACACACGCAAAAAAAGCTGAAGACTTTTCCTCTAAGATCAGGAACAAGACAAGGATGCCTCTGCTCACCACCTTTATTCAACATGGCACTGGAAGTTCTAGCCACAGCAATTAGGCAAGAAAAAGAAAAGGCATCTAGATAGGAAAGGAAGAAGTAAAACTGTCATTATTTGCAGATGACATAAAATTATGTCTAAAGACCCCACTAAAAAATTATGTCTAAAGACCCCACTAAAAAACTGTTAGAACAAATAAACAAATTTGGTGAAGCTGCAGGATAGAAAATCAACATACGAAATCTGTTGCATTTCTATACGTTAAGAACAAACTATCAGAATGAGAAAACAATTTCATATACAAATGCATCAAGAATAAAAAATATATATGAATATATATGAATAAGTACATATTTATTCATATATATTTTTTATTCTTGATGCATTTGTAAATGCAAGGAGGTGAGAGACCTTGAAGACACAAATACTATAAATAAAAAGATATTCAGTGCTCAGGGACTGGCAGATTTAATATTGTTACAATGTCCATACTATCCAAGGCAGTATATAGATTCAGTGAGATCCCTATCAAATTTCCAATGGCATTTTCACACAAACAGAACAAACAATTCTAAAATTTGTATGGAACCACGAAAGACTCCAAATAGCCAAAATGATCTTGAGGAAGAAATACAAAGTTGGAGGCATCATGCATGCTCCTTGATTTGGAACTATATTACAAAGCTACAGAAATCATAACGGTATGGCATTAGCATGAAAGCAGACACACAGATTAAGGGACAGAACAGAAAGCCCATGAACAGAAGAGAAATAAACCTATGCATATATAATCATTAATTTGTGACAAAGGACCCAAGAATATATAATGGGAAAAGGACAGTCTCTTCGAAAAATGGTGCTGGGAAAACTGGACAGCCACATGCAAAAGAATGAAACTGAACTTACTCCATAAAAACTAATTCAAAATGGATTAAAAATTTGAACTAAGATCCGAAACCATCGAACTCCTAGAAGAAAATAGGCGGTAAACTCATTGATATCGGTCTTGGATATGATTTATTGGATTTGACACCAAAAGCGAAAATAAATAAGTGGCACTGCATCAAACTAAAAAGCTTCTACACATCCAATGAGACCATAAACAAAATGGAGACACAACCTACCAAACGAAGGAAAACATTTGCAAATCATATATCTGATAAGGGGTTCACATGCAAAAAATATAAAGGACTCCTACAACTCAAAACAAAAAAAAAAAAATCCAATTAAAAAAATGGATAGAAGATCTGAATAGAGATTTTTTTCCAAGGACAACATGTAGATGGCCAATAGGTGCATGAAGAGATATTCAAAATCCTTAATACTCAGGGAAATACAAATCAAAACCACAATGAGATATCGTCTCACACCTGTTAGAATGGCAGTTACCAAAAAGAAAAGAAATAACGGTTGGCAAGGATGTAGAGAAAAGACAATCTTTATGTATTGTTGGTGGGAATGTAAGTCAGTGCAGCTACTATGGAAAACAGTATGGAGGTTCCTCAAAAAAATTAAAAATAGAATTATCATATGATCCAGCAATTTACTTCTGGATATTTATCCAAAGGAAACAAAAACACTAACTTTAAAAGATACATGCACCCTATATTAGTTGCAGTATTATTTACAATAGCCAAGATATGCAAGCAACCTAAGAGTCCAATTTTTTTGGCGGGGGGAGCTTTTTACCCCTTTATTGCAGTGATATTAATGAAGACAACTGTTTTTTTCCTGCCTTTTGACAATATTTAGAATTTCTGTGGAATAATAATTCTGAAGTAGCTCATAAAATATTTGCTACTAAACATTACAAAGGCACAGAAAGTGAAAATTCAATTAAAATTTACTAATGCAAAATGTGACGTGTCTGTATACAAACACACATGCACACACATACATGTCAATATATACACATACACAATGGAATATTATTCAGCCATAAAAAAGAAATCTTGCCATTTGCAACAACTTGAATAGACCCTGAGGTCCATTATGAGGGCATTATGCTAAGTGAATTAAGTCAGACAAACACAAATACCCCATCATCACACTTACATGTGGAATCTTAAAAACAACTGAACTCACAGATACAGCGAACAGAGGGGTGGCTGCCAGAGGCGGGAGATGGATGTTGAGTGAAATGGGTAAAGGAGACAAAGGTACAAACTTCCAGTTATAAAATAAGTCATGGGGATGTGATGTACAGTATGGTGACCAGCGTTAATATGATGGTATTGTATATTTGAAAATCGCTAAGAGAATAGATCTTAAAACTCATCATGTACACAAAAAAAGCGTGTGACTGTGGTGATGGATGTTAACTAGACTTATTGTGGCAATCGTTTTGCAAATACTCAAATATAAAAGTATTATGTTTATAGACCTGAAACTACTATAATGTTATATGTCAATTACATCTCAACTTTGTTTATAAAGGGCACATTTCGAAAATGGTTTTGCTTTTTCAGCCTGGCTTCCACGCTGCCTTCACTGATCTTGAAATCTTTAGATGCCACAAACTGGGCTCATAAACCGAAAGGTATTTTCTTTACCTTGTTGGAGACAAATGAGATATTGCCTTGTTGATTGAAATGACTTTTTTTTTGTCAACTTTTAAGGTTCAAATAGACCAAACTTACTCATCCCAGTGAGCATTAGTTTCATTCAAATTGAGAATTAAGGGTGCCTTCCAGGAGGAGCAAAAAGCAGAACTGGGGCACTACCGCATGAATAGCCTGCAAGCAGACAATACCAACAGACGAGTAGCTGGGAGGCAAGATCTCAATTCCTTTCTGTTAATTATCTCATCCATTTATTCTCCTAGTCATTCAATAAATAATATTTTGCTCATCGACCTTTTTCAAAATCTTAGAACAATGAGATGTACTCGTATAACTTCATCTAATAGGAGAAAAAATACAGGACATATGCACAACTAGTCAACAAAAGATTCAGCTGACATTTATTAAGCTCCTACAATAGGCTAGGAATTGGGCAAATAAAACTATACGGCCATGATTTTCTAATTTAACTCTGCTTTTTATTTAAACTGAATCAATAGGCTATTGTTTTGCTTATACGCGTAACAATTCATTTAATTCCCAGCCCGACTGTCCCTAATCCTGGCTCACCAAAAGCAACATTCCCACTCGCCTGCAGCCGCATATCAGTGTAAAGTTCCATGTGGAGCTCAGGAGACATTTTGGTGTCATCAACGTGTAGACAGATGGTAGATGAAGCCACGAGGTGCCAGGAGATTGCACAAGCAGAATACAGGTAGTGAGATAAGAGAGATGAGGAAGAAAACTTGGGGACCATCAACAAAGAGAATGGGCAGAGTAGAAAGACCAAAAGAGAGAGATGTCACCAAATTCAAAGAAGAAAGTTTAGAGCAGAAAACAAAAACAACAGCATCTAATGGTGTTGAGTAGGATGTGAAGTGATAAATCATTAGGATGGGACATTTAGGGGGTCCCCTGGTATTTTCAGAAAACTATTTCTATAGAGTTGGGTGATAAAAGTAATAGTGACACATGAATAAAGTGGAATATGATGGAGCAAATGAATGTGGATAGCTCTTTTAAGATGATTGATGAGGAAGTGGATGGGGCATCGGAGAGTAGCCTCAAAGGGCATTGGGTGGACGCACAGCTTGGAGGTCGAATGGTGGAATCTGCTGATGAACGTGAGTTGGAGTTGAGCACTTTTGTAGGTTGTGGTGGGAGTGATTTGGGGAAGAGGAGGGAGGAGGAGGGGAGAGGTGGGAGGAGTGAGGAGAGGAGTGGGGAGGAAGGGGGAGGAGAGGGCATAGTCAAGACTCGAGAAGTAGGAGGTCAGAGGAGGGAATACCCCTGGTGGTGACACTGGCAGCCAGAAGCAGGCAGAAGGGCGCCCTCGGTGGGAGGGAAAAGGAAAAGCAGACCAGACTCAGCATCATCTCTTCCAGAGAGCCCTCCATCCAGACCCTGGCTCACCTACTGCCAATTCCCGTCCTTGCCATGGCAGAGCCACGTGCAGAGTGGGTGCAGAGCAATTATTTGTAGCATATAAAGAGAAACTATGTCATATGAGGACCAGAAATAGACTGTCTGGAACCCCAAGTGTTGAGCCAGCTCCACTCTGGTGTGAGCAGCCGGTGCTCGGGCCCCAATGATGTCTGCCGCTCCCCTGATTCTCCTTCCTTGCCTCTCTCTCCTTCCCACTCTTACTTCTTATACACTTCTCTTCCTGAGGACAGAGACCCTGGGTCATTCTGTAATGTACTGGAAAAACCCAGAGCCCTTTGTGAAAAGGTAGGCAGAGCCTTTCCTCACAGCAGGCGACTTGAGCAGTACTCTGCCAGGTGGGGGGAAGGGCTGGCTCACCTTCCTCCTTCCCTCCCCTTCCCTGTCCTGGACAGGAAGCTCTCCTGAGGGCGGCCCTAATGGTGCTTCAGTCCATGCAGTGCCCAGCCCTAAAGTGAGTGGGTGTCTCAAAAGTAGTCAGCAGCCCCCTGCTCTCCAGGAGCGGGGGAGAAATCAAATTCAGTAGAAAGATGGTGGGCAGGTGACACCATCTACTGCCTCCCGTCCTCCTCTCCCCACAGTTGGGGCCGATGGGCCCCACAGAGAGGCTCAGCCCAGCCCATGGAAGAGCTGGCCTCTCACAGAGGGCTGACCTCCACCCTTGTCACTCTCAGTCCTAAACGCCACTTCCCGCCAGTGGGCCCTGACCCCAGGCCTCCTCCTGAGAACTTGGCTTCTGCCTCCTTCCGAAGGCAGCCCTACGCTATGTCCCAGACAGACTCGGAGGATAGCTGTCCACCTGGAGTTAACGCCCATATCCCCCTGCCTTCCCTGTCCCCTCTGCAGAAAATGCGCGCTACTCCTGTGTGCCAGCCTAGGTCACGAGCCCCAGTCCACATCACAGACAACTGTTTGCTCCTGCATCCGCCTTGCCCTGTAGCCTGCAGGACACCATGGAGGAGACCTCCCAACGCTAACCGCTCCCCTGAATGTCACCACAAAGGCCCCCCTGACCAGGCTTTCTGACTCCACACTGGCCTCACACTCCTGCACTGAAAATAGTCACAATGACAGAACCCACTTTACAGGGTGGTACCCAGGCTTCAGTGAGGTGGAGAGGTAGTGCGAGCCACAGACACCTGGCCTGTCATCAGTGTGGGCTCTGGAATTCAAAAGCACTTCGGGAGGCACCCAGCCTGCGGCTCCTGCTTCAATCCCAGCAGCACACACAATGTGGCCCCTGAGACGTGGCCCAGCAGGAAACAGGCAGACAAGGGTAGATCTGAGTTCAGACAGACCTCAGTGTGAATCTAGACGCCAGCACGTACTATCTGTGTGACTTAGAGCGAAGTCAATAGTCCCCTGGAGCCTCGGCGTGCTCATCTATAAAGCCTCCCCGGCAGGTTTTGTGTGATAATGAAATGAGATGAGCAGGGACATACCTGTACTCAGACGCGCTGAACGGAAGTCGCACTCCTGCTGGAAAAAGCAGGCAGGACCACCAGGCTTTGATCCAGGCCACCTCGGTATTTCCCTCAGAAAAGCACTGCATCCTTTCCCGGAAGGAACCGCAAATTGCCTGTGTTGACTTCTCCCCAGGCCTGGGGCTGTGTTTGATGTAATCAACAACTGCCCATACCTGTTTGCTGAATCTGACGCATGGGCTGGCATCCAGGAGCCTGCATGTGTTCTTCCAAATTAAATGGGAACCTGGGGCGAGAATGACTTTGTCAGGATGCGGGGTCAAGAACTGCCCTCCTGTTTTCCTACAACGGTTATTTACAACTGTGTGTTTCGCCCAGTGTCATTTGTGGGCTGCTAACTGCATCCTATTAAAAAAGGATGGGAAGGAACAGGAACGCAGGCCTCCGCCAGCCTGCCCTCTGAGCCACCCGAGAGAGGGCAGGTGGGCGTCCAGGAGCAGAATGCCAGGGCTTGACTGCCAGATTTCCAGTTTGGGAATCTGGGCAAGTAACTTAACCTCTCTGAGCCTCAGTTGCCTCATCTGTAAAATGGGCATTAGAACATGCACTGAGGACACGAGGTGGCCAAATGAATGGCACAGTGCTGACCTGCTGTGTGTGTACTATTTAGCTGGAGCTGAATGAGGAGGATATGTGTTCCGGGGTGTTCTATAATGGAGAGGGAGAGAAAGTAACAACGGTGTAAAGGACCCACTAGGTGCTACATTCCATAGGCTCTTGTATTTCACCCTCAAAACAAGCCAAGGAAGTGAGCACATTATTCTCAGTCTAAGGGAGGAGGCTGAAAGCCTCAGAGAGGTCAAGTGACAGGTTGAAATCTGCATCAATAACAAGGGAAGTTCAGCCCATGTGCCTGCCTCCTACTAAGCACCCTGTAATGCCAGGATGCCTGGGGGCTGATGGGGAATTAGGAGTTCGCAGTGGCCTGGTTTGCGGCCTGGACAGGAAATGAGAAAATGGGGCTGACTCACTGAGTAGGAGGACATCCCCTGAAGCCTCCTGAGCAGGTATGCTGGGTGCTGCCTGTGGCTGGCACCCCCTCCCTGAGCCGAGGGGCTTCCTCTCACCCTTCGTCACTAGACCAAGGGAGGGGAGGGCACCCGGAAGTAAGGCAGACGCAGTGAGTTCTGCGGTAACCACCTGAATCCAAGGAGCTGCCCCCTCCCGCCCTGATCTCTTCCAGGTCGGGCCCAGTCTCCATTCCTCTGTGCATAAGTCCCCAAGCTTGGAACACTCCCGCCTGCCTGTGGTCTGGCCCGTTCCTACGCGCACTCAGGTCTCTGTAAAACATACTTCCTTGAGGATCTCTCCTAGAACAATACAGGTGAGATACTCTGACCTGGGCTCCCCCAGCATCCTGCATTCTGCGTGTCCTGGAACTCTGCCATGCACCCACATTCTGTCCAACTGGCTACCTTCCCCCTGAATGGGCCAAGAGGGCAAGGTCTGTGTCTGCGGCAGACAGCTCCAAACCTGCCACACAGAGCGGGGTGTACATCATTAGTGACGACCCCGTCGCTGAGTGAGATGGCGCAGGTGCAACTCTGAGTCCGCCGCACAGTGACGCACGTGTGGTCAGGGGTGATGACTGACGTGGGCTAAAGTCTGCCCACTGAGCGGGCTCCGGCTGCCCACAGAAACTCTCCGAGTTGGTGCATTCGTGCGCCCATCCATTCAGTGTGCCTTTCTGGTGCCAGGTAATACTGTATGTACACGGAAGATCCAAAAGTTGGCAAGACCGAAGACGATGGCAGCGCGGAGCACGTAAACGCACAACACCGCAACGCACGGGGGTCTGTGCCGGAAGTAAAGGTGGGGGGTGGAGAAGTTTACCACGGTCAGCAGGAAGGGCCTGTTTGGCATAAAAAGAGAAGGCGGGACCTGCTGAGCAGTGGGGCTCATGACAGACCCAGGACAGAGGCAGGCAGTCAGTCCAGCTAGAGGCAGTTCAGCCCAGAGTTATGGAGCGCTGGGGCATTTTTAAGAACCCCAGGAACACTGGCATGCTGACCATGGAGAGAGCACGCAGGACAAGGTTAGAGGCTCAGCCCCGGCCTTCTCCTTCCCGGTGGGGGTCGAGGCTGGGGGTCGAGGCTGGGCCGCGCGCACGGCAGCCTCTGCCTAAGGGTGAGTCCTGAGTCCTGGTGTGAGTCAAGAGCACTGAGAGTCGGCGAGACATTCGGGGCTGCGACCGTCAGCTTCCAGATGTGGCTGAGACCGGACAGAGACCGTGGGTGGGAAAGAGGCCGCTTTCGGAGGCCTGTCCAGCCTGGGACCGTCGTCATCAAACTACTCGTCTTCCCCCTAAAATGCTCTTCCTCCTTACTCGGGTATGATTAGAAAAATGACCAGGCTCCAAGCTAAAAATATGAATGCTTTATATGTTCTTCGGTGGAGGGGAGAAAAGACAAGAGAATCTGTGAAAGCAACAAGGAATTTCATCCTTCAGCGGACTTTGGAATGGATATTTTAGACTCAGCCATCCATAAACATTGGATAATATCACACTCTTGTAGTGCAGAACGAATTCCATGGAACGAGCCACAGATCTGCATTAGGCCAAAGAGGGGGGCTCTCTGCAAGCATTTAAAACTCTAAGTGCGAGCCAGCCTCCCCAGCACCCAGGGAAACAGACTGCCCAGTAAAGGGCCAAGCACCCAGAGAGCACCGTCTCGGGGCGATGTGCTGCTGGGACGTGCAGAGAAAACTCAAGCCGAGTTCAGGCAGCTTTGAGTTTGTGGGGCGGGGGCCTTTGAGCCAAAATCTTGGTCACATCAGCCCCCTGCCTGTGGCCTGCCTTGGATCCTAGTGACTGCAGGGCTTGTAAGTCTGAGTGATTTGGCCCCAACCTGGGCCCACGCATTATCTACTCCTACTTCCATTCTCACCCTCGACTCAAGGCTGAAGGGGTCAGGGCTGTCTGCTCCTCTGTCTGTCCATCTCTCTCCATCCTCTCCAAGTGCTAGGGGTCCGTACTTGCTCTTCCCCTGGCCTGGCTCAGCCCGCCCCAGGCCTGCAGCTCCCAGCATAAATGTCACACCCTCCGAAAGCCTCCCTGATCCCAGGATGGATCAGCCGCTTCTTCTGCAGTGACTTGTTGATTCCAGGCAATAAATGCCAAGCCTGTCGCATGCTCAGTGCCACCTCTCCCCAGGCCCGCCCCCAACCAGGCTTCCTCTCCATCTTGCTACCCTGACCGAGCATCTCACGTACACACCAATGAGTCCATCGTCCCTGAGTCTGCCGAGACCCTTCTCAACCCTAAGCCACCATCTACGCAGTGCCCTAGGAGCTTTCCTGTCTTTGTTAAACTGAACTAAAAATCAATCACCTCCTCACCTTTCCAGCGTCAGCTCCAACGTCATCTCTCTGAAGCCCCTGGGCCAGAACCTGCAAAATCACCCTCTCATACCTGTGCCCCCAGCCCAATCCCCCCAAACCCCTTCGGCCTCCCAGCAGCAGTCTACCCACACGCATGCCCAGATGGAAAATAAGCATCTGTCTCAGCTGAGCTCAGAACGCAATGCTTGGGTCTAAGCCACCTTTACTGTCTCTGGTATCTGCACAGCTCCTGACATGCAGGAACCTACCTCACTCCAAAAGTGGGAACAGTTAAAAAAAAGGGGCTTCCTTCCCTCATTTTAACCTGGGTCGGAAGAGGAAGGGGCTTGCTGAGACAAAAGGGGCCACAGCCTCTACTCCCACCCCTCCGCTTCAGTTCAGGAGCACACATCTGTGATGACCAAACGGCGAGGAAGTCTGCCCCAGGAAGGCTGTGCCCATCTGTAACCAGCTGTCCATTTCGGATTTGGGAAAAGACAGCATGGTGTGATGAATAAAAGCCAGCATATGGAAGATTCGACCCAGTTCCATGCAAAGTGTTTTATATTCCTTATCTCCTGTGATCCTTACAGCAACCTGATGGGCTAAGTTCAACTTCCTCCAGGGTACAGACAGGAAACCAAGACAGCGAGTATCGAAGTCTCTGCCTGGCCGGTCACGTGGATATCAAGCAGTCAAGTTGCCCTTCGGGGTTTAAGCTCCAGGGGCCTGGGTCCAGGGGCAGACCCCAGAACCACCGCGCTACCCCCACATTTTGCGTTTCGGTTTCTCCAGCACCTCTTTGGACTCTGGTGAGCACATGGAGAGGCTGCACGGATAGCACACATTCAGATCGACTTGTCAACAACAGGCTTGCTCACTACAGATCTTTTCCAACCCTCCTCCCCTGACTGGTGAGGCTGACAGAGCGGAATATTAGATTTCCAAAGGTGTCTTTCATTAGAAAACGATATTCTTTGATCATCCTCTGTCTTCCCAAAGTTGCAAAGGCTGAAGATCAAGTTGCCAACCGGAATTCCATTCATCACGGAGATAAACATCAGCCATCTACCTCCCCCACTGCCACCTTCAAAGAGCCCGTGTCAGCTGGTTAGCAGCTGGTGCGAGGACAAGGAGACCTAGACGAGGGACCGAGGAGGCTCAGGTTTGATTCCAAGTTCTGCCGCTACCCTGGGGCGAGTCACTTCTCTCTAAGCTGTTGTTTCTCCATCTGTACAGCGAGTTTGGGCCTCTGAAACTATTAAACGACTGAATAAACTAATGAATGAATTATATACTGTATCCGCCATCTTTCTGCTCCAAGAGAACGACTAAAGCATGATTGTAGAGAACAGTCCAGCTTGGTTGCCGGCCAAGCAGAACCCAGGCAATACGAGGCAGGACCAGCTCCCATCTAAGGTTCGCTTTAATTGAGGAGACTTAAAGGAACAAAGCTCTGAGCTAGACCCAAAGCGTGACGTGAGGTTTGGGACGCTGGGCCTCTCCTTTTCTGTTCACATTTAAACCCTGCTGCTCACCCGCAGCCGTGGGGTGAGGGCTTCTCAGACCGGGGGGCAGCTGAGTTGATCATGACCTGACCTCTCAAGGTCTCTCCTAGCTCCAGATTCTGATTCAGTAATAGTTCCTGTGAATAATAGATCTGGTCTATGACACTGTGCATGATAAAGTGACCTGGTATAGAGTCCTACTGAATAAATCACGTTTCAGTTTAGGAAATTTTATGTTTGAATCCTGTAATTTAATGTCACTGTGACACCTAAGAGGAAGGAGAGGGAACTCAATTAGAGGGTAATTAGACCAGGCAGCTCACGAGGCCTGGGTTGCCTGCCCACCTCTGCAAAAGGACTTCAGCAGAGGAACTCATAATCCCAGCCCCTGTGCCTTAGTTTCTCTACCTGTAAAATAGTGACAGTCCTTGTGAAAAGGAAGAGTAACTTCAAATAAGGTAAAGACGGCTGCTTTATTACAACCTGCTGGGACCCATCTTACTGAAGTGCTTGGCTGCGGTCACCATCCTTCCTCGCTCCTCAGTGTCCTGCTGTCATCCCCACTGCCCCGACACTTCCCTTTCCAGGGTCACCACTGGTCTCCCAGGAGGCACACCCACCAGTCCATGTCCCTCTCGACATCTCTCCAGCATCAGCCCCTCGTTGGCATTTCACTGAATCCCTGTCCCCTCTTGGCATCTGTGACCCCAGATGTTAGCCTTCCAAAATTACGGCCAGGAAAGCACACCCTGTATTTCTCCTGGGCTCCATCCTCTTCCCTTCCCCACACAGGCTGCATGCCCCTCTGGCCAGCCCCTCCCACCCCTCCATGCTGAGAGGCCCAGGTTTAATGTCCACCTAAACTTCTTGAAGATTCAGACCCATCTGTCCAACCACCTCCTGGATTTCAGAGACCCCTGACATTCAAGAACACACTCGTTAACTTCACATCCATCTCAGGTAGCTGAGATAATCACAAACTCAGTTTCTACAGCAGGAAATTTTCTCCAAAACTTATCTCTTTCCTCCCTGATATTCTCTCAGACACCAAATTCGGGGACTCAGGAGATTACCTGCTGAGTAGAGGTCTTTGTGGGGAGGGGTACGCCATCAGGGGATCCTGAGGGTCTAGGTTCTCACAGAGAAGTCATTGTGTTCAGAGAGACTCTGGAGTGGAGGTTCCGGGACAGAGTGGAAATAAGTAGGTGTGAGAGGCTGGGCGGCAGCCGCGCCGGGGCTGTGAAGGCCGTAAGGAAGGAGGCCAGAGCGGTCAGTACAAGATGCATCCTCTTAATGGAGGTGGTGGTGAGTAAGGTCAAGGGCAGAGCGGGATTCAGGAGAAGGATGCATGCAGATGGGGTAAACCAGTATCTTGGTTCGGAAGAGAATATGGGTGCAAGTTTTCTGTACTGCTGACACAAATGTGCTGTCCCTCACCCCGTTTCCTGCCAGAGTCTGAGGTCCACCATGTTGTCCCGAAGCTCAGCAGGTGAGCTAGTGAGGGGTGAGAACTGGAAACGTGGCGAGGGATGTGAGCCTGTAAGAGCATGGCGACCGAGCTGGGATGTGCAGCATGGGAGGCCTGTGGCCCAAGCCCAGCACCGAGGGAGGGACAGAAACATGCCACGCTTTCCTGATCTTTAGTAATTCACGTCAAAGCAGGATTTCCTTCACGATGGCTTTGACCGAGTGATGGTGGTGAGAATGATGACTATGATACAAACAGCAAAAGAAGGGCTTCTCTGTGTAGCACTTTACTAAGTCCTAGTGCAATTTTAGGCTTTAATAACTTCAGAGATATAAATGCTATAAATACACAAAAACTCACTTGAAAGTATGTCTAAATTTATTTTGCATTTATGTACTTTTGTGAGTTTTTAAAAATAAGTCTTTAAATTTTGTTTTAGCCCCTCTGGCGAAACGTGGCACTTATTGACTGAAACAAAAATTAAAATTAAAAATGTATAAATTCGCAAAACTAAATACTTTTTAAAAATGGAAATGCTTCAACTTTCAAATAACACATTCAGTACGTTTATAGAATTTATTCTTCTGAAGTTATTAAAGCTTAAAATTGCACGAAAGCTTTTGGGACACTTTGTATTTTCAAAACACCTTATCCAATCCCCATGACGATTCCCTGAAGGTAGGTAGTGTTATCACCCCCATTTTAGACAAAAATACTGAGGGTCAGCGAGGTTCGGAGACATGCCTGAGGTTAATCAAGGAGGAATTCTGGAGGGATGACCATCTCCTGTGACCAAAGTGGAACGCAACCCACGGAGAGGTTAGGGAAGGGTGTCCCCGGCCCAGGCAATGACCTGCCAAGCAAGTCATCTTATAGAACAGCAAGGAATTATTCCCACGGCCTCAGTGTGGACGGGATGAAACCACAGGGAAGCAGAGAGCGGACCGACTGGAGAGCCTCCCTGGGGGCGCGCAGGCTGGTGCGGTCGGGGTCGCACAGGGGCGCAGCGCAGGGCAAGCTGGGAGCGGTTCGTCTCTGTCCCGTCCGGCTGCCGTGACGTTTACGCAGACCACGCCAGACCTTTGGGTCAGTTTTAACTGGAGGTCTGTGGACCAGATGGCGACGTGCTAGAGGAGGTAAAAGTTAACCTAAAAGGAACCGTGAGAGCTACAGGGGGCAAAAAATGGATGAGAAACGGGGCGCCCGGTGAAACGCGCACCGTGCGCGGCTGCTCAAACGTTCATCAACATGCATTTTAAAGACACAGAACGTCAGTGAGCGCCGGAAGGAGCACGGAGGGCTCTGGATACTCTGAATTATGTGCTGTCACTCCACGTTTTTATGGTCTCTTCTTAAGAGCTTCAGCAAAACCCTAAGGCGACAGTCAAGGCACTGGACCCGGTTTCGACACACGAGTGCAGGTGGGTCAGCCCCATCCTTACGATTGCATCACATCCCTGACTCCTGAAGGAACAGCCCCCTTACAATGGTGCCACATCTCAAAGCCCAAAGCCAGGGAGAGGGTCAGGCTTGGGGTCAAAGAGGCCGGTCAACCCGGCTCAAAGATTGGCCGCTGTGTATGACCCGCGTACATGCTCGAACATCTGAAATTCAGGTTTGACGTCTGAGAAGTTAGATGACGTTAGGTTTGTGCTGAAGGTTAAGGAGATGCTGCATGTGACAGGATGAGCCCAGGCATGTGGCGAGTGGGGATAAAGCAGCCCTAGACCCTTAGCCCTGTTCCTGGCTGTTGCTCATCTTGGCTGCTTGGAACTGAGGCTCCGAGGGGAGCAGCGAGTCAGCCGTCGTCACAGAGCCTGCTGTCCGGGGCCCCCGCCCAGGTGTCTGAGCTCCAGGGCAGAGCCCTTTCCCCAGCTGTGTGCTGAGCTCTCCCAGAAGGTCCAGGCAGCCCTGGGCTGGAGGAGGAAACTTGGCTCACTCTTTGTGTGGTCCGGGGAGACCACTCTCGTCTGGTAAAGATGCAAAGGAACGAAACAGCAATATCCTTAGGCCCGTGGTAACAAGGTTCGGAACAGAGATGTGGACAGACAGGACTTAGGGGCTCCCTCTCTCTGAAAGCCATGGGCCCTGCTTGTTCCTGAAGGAGACACGAGACAGCAAGCATGGCTACGGTCACGGGAAGGAAGAGGCACCATCCACTAGACACCTGTGGTGCACCTGAGGCCTTCCATCTACCACTGCCTTCGAGGGAGACAAAACGAGCTCAGAGAGCTTAAGTCCATCACCCAGGGTCACTTGGCTCCTTGGTGGCTACAGTGAGATGAGTTTGCCTGAGTCCGATGAGCCTGACTTCAAAGGTCCCCGCTACTCTGTAGAGCCACCTCTCCACGGTGACTGTCAGCTCAGGAAGAGATAAAGACCCCAACCCAGGACACCTGAAGGCTGTTCACAGTCTCGCCCTCCAGTCATCACGCGGAGCGGGGAGTGCACCTGGCAGGAAGGCAGTTAGGGGAGGCTCGGGGAGGCCGCCTGCCTGCGGAAGGGCGGGCTGTGGAGCCAGTCGGGCCTGGGTGTGAACCCTGGCCCCTACTTCAGCTTCATATTCTCAGGCAGAAGATGAGCGTGATGGCAGTGAGACCCATCTACCTCACAAGATTTGGAGGCTCAAAATGCAAACATGCTGGTGACGTGGCAAAGGCTGTGTATAAACGTTGTTTTCCTCTTCCCCTCCCTTACACGAGTATAGGATTATTCCTCAAAACAGACCCTGGCATTGTCCTCTATTCAAAAGCTTCTGCCCTCAGTTTCCACATCAGAAAACCTGAGGTAGTAAAGCTCCCTTCAGGCAGGGCCGCCGTGGACAGCTGTTCAGGCAGCGCACTGCACAACTCCGGGGGGCGCCACAGAGAAGGAGCAGCCCCAGAGCTAGAGGAGCTGGGACCTTTCACATGCAGGAGCACGGCGAGAACTTCACGAGACTATCAGATCAGTCTGGAAAATGCCAAAGACTGTGCAAAGATTAGCCGTCATCACAATAGTTATCGAAAGTTTTACAATTATCCTGTCTACACAGATCCTCTCTCTGAAGTCTAAACTTTTGTATCTCAGCTCCACGAGCAGCAATAAGAACAAAAAAGCAGAATATTTAAACAGAGATGTGAATCATTACCCCCAAGACCACTCTATCTCTTACAGCCCAGTGTATTTCAAACCCGAATGCATATGTGAATCATTTGGAAATTTTTGTTAAAATGCAGATTTTGATGAAGATAAGAGATTTAGGGGGAATAGAAGGGGGGCGGATTGCTGAGATTCTGCATTTCTGACCATCTCCATGGACCTGTTTCCGGGGAGGCTAGTACCGCTGTTTCACAGACTACACTCTGAGGTGCAAGTCTGCACCACCCACAGCACCTGGAGCTGGCACGGGGACGCACCTTCTGTTTCTTGGCTTGTCGAGGACTAGCTGAAAATGATGGGTAGTCAAACTAACGCCCATAGGCCAAATCCAGCCTGCTGCCTCTTTTGTAAATAAAATTTTATTCACTATTTACATATCGTCTATGGCTACATTTATTTATTGTTAGTGGCTGTATTTATAACACAGCCATGCCCATTTATTTACACTGTCGATGGCTGTTTTTGTGAGACAGCGGCAGAGCTGAGTAGTTGTGATGAAGACTGTATAGCCTGCAAAGCCTGAAAACACTTGCTGTCTGTTTAAGAAAACCTTTCTGACCCCTAAATGCGATGATCAAGCAAAGTGAGACAGACCTGTGTTGAGTGAGAGCAGGGGAGAGAGTGAGAGATACAGGAGAAATACACTGAATTTTAAATCAAACACACTTCATTATGCTGTGTTTTAGCCTGGGGCCAGCCAGCTCCCTTTTTTCCAGAGTTAGCTATTGTCAGTCCTTCTTTACAGCATGATGACAGATTAGTTCTCCTCAGGTTTCCCTGTTGGTGGAGAAACCAAATACACCCCTAGGAAGCCAGAGTCCATCCTGGCCTCCTTCACAGAAGCCTGATGTAATTAGCAGAAGCTGGTAAATATTTAGGGTGATGTGATTCTATTTATTGTGGTCCAAGGTGCTCTAGGAAACCCAGCTGGCCCAGGCTATGTCCAGAGACATGGCCAACAGCCCCCTCAGAGGTCCAATTCATCCTGACACTGGGCCACCACGTGAAGGCTCTATGAAGAAGGTGGCCATAAATAACTGGAACAACTCCTTGTGGTCATTCTAGTATCTGTTCCTGAAACACATTTTAAGGCTCTGTAGACTCTCAGAGCCAGGCTGTAGCTTACGGGACATCTATTCTGATCCCCCACGTGTCACAAGTTCTCCCAACCACAGTTCTGAACAGCTGACTGCAGCCTCTCCTTGAACACTTCTGACGATGGGGAGCTCACTACCACACATTCTCGGGTAACTCTATGAGAAAGTCACTTATTGAACCCAGGTGACACCTGCTTCCACATAGCACCCATTCACTGTCCAAGCGCTGTTAGAGCCAGCGAGAACGTCTCACGTCACCATCACGGAACACCAAACCTCTTCTTAGAGGGACTCCTGGGCAGCTGCTTTACCTCTAGGAGCCTCAGTTTCCTCGCATTTAATCTGGGGCGGACCTAACCGAACATGCGGAAAGTTGGTGCGGGCCAGTGAGGCAGGGCTTGTTGCGCTTTCAGCCACAGCATCTCACGTGTTCACACCGACCGTGTGAGGCGGATCCGATATTCCCATTTTTAAAATACGGAAACTAAAGCTCAGAAGCGTAACCGGCTCCACTGGCAAGGGGAGGGTTTCGATTTCAAGCATACCTGACATAAATTCGATGCTCCGTGGGTCTCGACAATTACCTCTCCAGAAAGTAAGGGACCAATTTAGGGACAAGGAAACCCTCAGGCCTCCCATTTCTGGACTCGATGATTCCAAAATGGGGCCCTGAAGGCTTGAAATAAATCAGGTCAAATAAATCAGAGTCCCTAACTCTCTTTGTTTAGAAAAATGAAATGTTTTATCAGCTTCTCCAAGAGGAAATCTGATTTCCGTCCTTGTTGCTACTTTATCATTTCCTCCCAGCTGCTATCGAGATCGCAGCTTCAGAGATGGTTAAATGTTTGTCACATTTAATATTATTGTCCCCATTTTTCACATATGGGAAGCTGACTGATGCTTGTTGGAAATGCTGGGATGAAAACGCAGCTGCTTGTCCAACTGTGTGTGCAGGGCCAGGCGCCCACACTGCCACCCAGACGTCAGTCTTTGTAGTGGCAGAGGATGGGGTTTTCTGGCCCACAGGGCACAGGAGCAGGACAAGCAGGGAGTGAGGCTGGGCAGCCTGGGGACAGGGCCCAGGGGAGTAGTAAGTCCTATCCTACGCAGCCATGAACCTAATCTCCGCCACCCTCCCCGGCACCACAGCTATTTAGCTCTTAAAACTTTGCTGCCGCTCCCTTTTTTTCAAGGTGTCGACATCCCTCACCTGAGTTGTTTCAACCCCTTCCTCCTGTGGCTCCCGCTAGGCCCTTGGCAAAGCTTTTCCCATATTCCCCACACAGCTACCAGGAGTGACTTTTCTCAACTGCAAATATGACTGTGTCACATCACTGCTCAAAAATCCTTCGCTGTCTTTCCATTGTCCCCAGGATAAATTCCAGACCCAGTGACATGTCTCAACAAGGCCTGCTCTGCTTCACTCCTGCCTGTTCTGAAGCCTCGTCCACTGTCGCGGCCACTGCGGTCTCAGGTCCAGCCTCTGAGGGTTCATTCCGATCCCTCCACGCGGTCAGGCTCTCGCCGGCCTCCACACACCGCTTCGTCCGTCTAGAACCCTCTTTCCAACTCAAGAGAGCAGATTAGAAATGGCCACAGATTCCTTGACACCTCCTCCATCAACAAGTGGGGGTGTCTGTCTTCTCCCTTTGAATCTGGCAGGCTCTGTGAAGGCCTTGGCCAGTGGGCTCAGGGGAAGTAATGCCTCGCCAGCTTGTGGCCTCAGGCCTTAAGAGACTAGCAGCTGCCACCTCCTCTCCGTTGGAGCTGTGTCAGCATGTGAGAGACCTGCCTGCCTTGGCGGGGAGACAAGAGGGGACACGTGGAGAGTCCTTCAGACTGTCTAAAGGAAAGAGGCTGGCTCCCAGCTGTCCCCACCAAGGCACGCGAAGGAAGCCCTCTTGGACCCACCAGGCCAGACAAGCTTCCAGCTGAATACGATCAAATGACCTCAATGAACACCACATGGAGAAGAATCACCCACATCGGCTGTATCCAAACTCCTGACCCACCGAACTGTGAGACTTAACAAAGTGGTGGTGGTTTTACACCTCAGTTTTGATGCGGAAACAGATAACCCAAACACTTCCTTTCTTACCCTTTTGTTGACTGACTGGCATGCATTTCTTAGCTTAGATGTCGCTGCTTCTTTTCTGATGACGGAAGTCCATTTGAGGTGCCTCTATAATGTGTTCCTACAGAAATCCACACCTCTCCACCGGAATGAGCCTAGCTGCTAGCTTCTCTCTCCCACTGCCTTGCGAGGTCCCCAGAGGCAAGGACCCGGTGTCCGTCTGCCTAAGCACTGCATCACCAGCAGGGAGCACAGCAGTTGCTGAATACCTGGGGCAAATAAGAGGTCCCTAATTAGAGGTGAGAGGTAAGCTAAGGATAAAGGGGTCTCAGCAAGCAGAGTTAAAAAACTCTATCAAGGCTGTGAAGGAAGCGACGCATAGATTATGACCAGCCCCAGGAGGCTGGGCATGTAGATATTCCAACAGAAACATTAAACATCACTGAACATCTTCATATGCGAAAAGCAATTCCAAACAAGATTATGTCATGAGACAGCTGACAACTCCCCACCCCGACACCCCACCACCAGACGCTTGCACTCACGTGAATGCCAGAAGTGGTTTATTTGTTCATTCATTCCTTCATGCCTTCATTGTTCAAGAAGCATTTATCAAGCATCTCCTGTGGCCTGGATGTTTTGCCAGTTGCTGCAGATGTAAAGAGAAAAAGCACAAGCATGAGAGCCAGACCAGAGCACCCCAAACAGCCTCAGTGCTGATCAGGCTCAGGGAGCCTGGCCCCCTGCAGGTGACTTGACGTGAGTTTTTTAAGAAAGAGCTGGACAGGAGGAAGGAGCTCCAGGTAGAGAAAACCCTGCATCCTTTGCTCCCGCGTGGCCAAGGATTACATTGCTTGTGGCTGATAATTATGAAATTGAAAGCAGCTGGGTGCTGGGGCTAACTAAGGGAGATGTCCTAGGAGGTAGGGCAGGGACACATGCTTCTTAGAAAGCAAACAGGCAAAGCCCAAGGCCTGTGGTGATGAAGGAAGACAGAGAGACCTGTTAAAGAGGAGGAAAAAAATGAAAAGCTTGAGGCGAAACCCAGAGCTAAGGCTTAATTAAGAAAGCAGGCATTTCAAGTTCACACAAATAAGTAAACAGAATCCCCTTGGCCCCTCCTGATCATCACCAAGTAATTGCTTTAAAGCTGTGGTTTGCTCTGGTTGGACGATTCTTAAATACATGTTGATAAAAGTAATGAAGACACGAGAGAAGAAAGTCGGCTGCTCCTTGACAGCCTAGTTCCTGGCTCGTCCTTGGCTGTCGCTTGGGTTGGTCACCGCCCACCTGTGGGGCCTCTATTTTTCTCCCTACCCCAAAGCACGGAGGACTGAATAAACGGATCCTGACTCTCTTCTCTTCCCGGAAGCGTGTGACCCAGTTTGAGGCATTGGCACAAACTCTCGCTTTGATTCCGGTCCTCTGGGATTCACGTCTCACCTCCGTCATTAACCACTACCTGTCTGACCTTGGGCACGGCAAGGTTGGCACTTCGAACTTTGTTGTTTCTCACCTTAAAAGTGGAGTTTTTAATGCCAACCTAGTTTCTTGAGAATTAGGGGGAAAGGTCCAAATCATCGGTAGGCAGCAAAGTTAATCTCGGTTCTCCACAGGAGAGCTGCGGCTGTCCACCACAGGACACTGCGCAAATCAATCACAACTGGCGACTACGAAAGCAGAGTGGAAAGGGTGCGGGCGGAACCGCCAGGTGTTCGTGTCTGCTGCCCTGCTGCGTGGGATGCTCCTTCGAGCTGCTCTAGTTTAATAATCCCTCCTCACTCTTCAGGCCACGGCTCAGGAGCCCCTTCTTCCTGGATGCCGCCCAGGTCTCCAGGTTTAGGGTTGGTTCTCTTGCTACCATCAGACCCTTCAGGATGTATCACAGTCATGTGCCTCTGTCCCCTCCCCACCATGGTCCCTCTGCTCCCAGCACTGAAAGTTCTGTGGGGCCAGATACTACCTATGTTTCCTTCACTGCTGAGCCTCCCAGACACTGGCATTTTGTAGCAACTCCATGGCTGTCATTTAAATCAATTTTTGATTCGTTCCATCCCTACTCCTGCACCACCACGGACTAACTGCATGACCTTGGGAAAAGCAAACCACCTGTCTTTCTAGTCTCACCTGTGAAATGAGCTCACAGGTACCTACCATATTTAACAGGATGCCATCAATTGTAGAACACCTGTTTTCTTATATATTACTAAGAAAGGATCCTTCCAAATAACTTTGACTCAATGTTTGTAGTCTCTTGAAATTTTTAATTTTATAATTAAAGTATTTTTATAAAAGTTTAAATCTTTTTAGATTTAACTGGCACAGGTTTTATCACATGTCACTCTTGGACACATATAAAAAGGAAAATTATAAATGAATTGAATTGGTTGAAGCAATTCTAAACCTTCATAGTCAGAGTCACGTTGAGATTCAAAGTGATCACATAGGTAATTTCCCAAACAACACGGCCCTCTGTGTCATCAAGATTATTGGTGATACGGCATTTCTTAAAAGAATCCTTAAAAGAACCAAAAGTCATGTTTCTGTCCCCCTTTCTCCACAGTCACTTGATTCCTGAGGACTAAAAGAATGCTTTGCTTCCAGCATGTTCTTCCTAGCTGCTGACACGCCTTCTGTGTTTTGATGCTAGTACATGCAGGGACAATAACGATGCTGTGTGACCAACAGCAATTATAAGACGACATCAATTATAAAGCACAGCCCGACTTTGAGATATCGATGAATGAAAAAATACGTATTTTGATACTGATAAATTATAGCACTTCATGGGGTTGTTCTTAGAATGAAAGCATGACTTTTTTGAAAAGCCCACAGCATAGTGCCTTTTATATGGTGGGAAATAAAATCATATTTGTTTCTTTTCTTGCCAGCCTAGAGATGTTACCTCAGATTATAAGTCTCCTGACCATGATGAGAGGTTGATGGAAGAAAAAGGAGGTTTCAATACATGGAATGAGCATCTGATGGGGAAGAGGCAAAAACGAGAGACAAAATGGGCACTGTGTTTCTGAGCCCACATTTATAGTGACCACATAATTAATCATGCAAACCAGGATACTTCTGAGAGTAAAAAAGGTCAGTCTCAATAATTTCGCTGGGACCACAGCAAAAAGTGGGACTGCCTCCAGATAAGTCGGGATGTGTAACAACCCATCGTGTCTCATCTTCCATCCAGAAAGTGAGGCTGAAATCAGAAATTTCTCTATGCTCGGACTTGGGAGTGCCTTTGTCTCAAACCAGGAAGGCCATCAGACAATTAATTGATGGGCATGCACGCACTTTTGGCTCCCATCCCAAGAAGGCTTAACAATAAATTCCAAAATTGGTTAAAATCTTGACAGTGCTATGTGGCGGGGAGATGTTCCCCTCCCCAGATGTTATTTATGGCACAGAGAAAGGGAATCACATCCATGATGGATCATCTCTTATCAGATAAAAATGGGAGGCAAAGTGGAAGATCATGGTGAGATATTGTGGAGAATTTCAGCAGGACACTTTAAAAATATATATTAAAAAAAATTAATTTTTCACTGGCTAAAATGTATCCCTTTACAGTCCATATATTTATGAGTGTTTTGAGCCCTTAAAATAGTAACCCAGGACAGAATAACAAACAGTCTCTTAATAGCCCTCATTTATCAGACTCAGTGGTTTAAGAAAAATAAATAAAAATTAAGGAGTAGGGGAGGGGAAGACGAGGCGAGCAAACGTGGAAATATGAAATACTGGAAATGGTACCGCCCAAAAAGTCACTCACTGTCTGTCTGTCTTAAAATAATGAATCTTTGAGAGGGCTACTTTATTATTCTTTTTTTTTTTTTCCTTCATCTCCTTAAAGAAGTCCCTTTAACATGTCTTGTAATACCGGTTTGCTGTTGATGAACTCCTTTAGCTTTTTCTTGTCTGGGAAGCTCTTCATCTGTCCTTCAAGTCTAAATGATAGCTTTGCTGGGTAGAGTAATCTTGGTTCTAGGTCCTTGCTTTTCATCACTTTGAATATTTCATGCCAATCCCAGCTGCCCTGGCAAAGTTTCTGCTGAGAGATCAGCTGACAGTATTATGGGACCTTCCTTAAAGGTATCTAACTACTTTTCTCCTGCTGCTTTTTAAGATTCTCTTTGTCTTTAACCCTTGACATTTTAATTATTATGAGGCTGGGCCTCATTGGGTTTGTCTTGTTGGGACTCTGCGCTTCTTGGGCTTATATGTATATCTTCTTTGCAAGGTTAGGGAAGTTGCCCCTCATTATTTATTCAAATAGGTTTTCAATCATTTGCCCTCTCTTTCTTCTGGTACCTCTGTGATGCAAATGTTGGTACACTTGATGTTGTCCCAGAGGCCCCTTAAACTATCCTCATTTTTTTTTTTTTTTGGATTCTTTTTTTCTTGTTGCTGTTCTAATCGGATGTTTTCTACTACCTTATCTTCTAAATTGCTGATTTGATCCTCTGATTCATCTAACCTGCTGTTGATTCCCTCTAATGCAGCGGTCCCCAATCTTTTCGGCACCAGGGACCGGTGCTCCTACGAGAATCGAATGCCTGATGATCTGAGGTGGAGCTGAGGCGGTGATGCTAGCGCTGGGGAGCGGCTGCAAATACAGATGAAGCTTCGCTCGCTCACCCACTGCTCACCTCCTGCTGTGTGGCCCGGTTCCTAACAGGACACAGATCAATACCAGTCCACAGACTGGGGATTAGGGACCCCTGCTCTAATGTATTCTTCATTTCAGTTATTATATTCTTTATTTCTGACTGGTTCTTTTTTATGTTTTCTATCTCTATTTTCATGTTTCCATCTTTTTGTTAAATGACTGAGTTCATCTACTCTTTCCTTAAGTTCATTGAACATCCTTATAACCAGTGTTCTGAACTCTGTATCTGGTAGATTGCTTGTCTCTATTTTGTTTAGTTCCTTTTCTGAAGCTTTGTTGAGAAAGAGAAATTAAAACAATGCCTGTGAATTTTTAAAAGGTCAAAAAGAATTATAATACAAAGTGTTCAAAAATAGTTGCTCATGGAGCTGTAAAATCGTTCAAACTTTTATAGATGGCAGTATAGAATATCAAAAGTCTTAAATATCTGGAAATCCTTTGACTCTAAAATTTCATCAAGAAATTTATCTCAAGGATATTTTAAAAAGTGAACAAAGATTTATATGTAATAATGTTTATCATGTTATTTAAATTACAGATGTGAAAACATTCCAAACGTCTACCAACAGATAGGTTATGTGAAGTAGGATAAACTATAATTCTCTGCCCACATTTAAAAATATGCTTTAGAGAAAACTTAATAACAGGCAAAAGTACATAAAACAATACCAGAAGCAAACACACAGGCGTTCTCTCTGGATGGTGAGATTATGGGTGGTTGTTATCTTTGCATATTTCTGTATTTTGAAGTTTTCATTTTAAAGGGAAGAACGAGGAAAGAACAGAAGTGGGAAGGAGAAAAGGAAGAGAAGACACTGGCAAGAGAGAGCTTTGTTTTTACCACATCCTCCCTTGGATGCCAATCCAAATATCAGAAATCATCAGGAAAGAGGAGGCAGGATTGGAAGACTGGCTTGTCACTGTGTGAGATTTGCTCTATCCTTAACCTCGCTGTACTGAGGTTTTCTTCCTTGTCAGATGAGGAGAAAACGGCCAGCCCAGTTCATATACCGGGTTACTGCGATGATAAAGAAGGATGCCATGTGGAAAGGGCTCATAAAACTGCAAAGTGCTCTACAAGTCCTGGATAGTGTAATTATCGCCTTCGTTAGTGCGATCATTCTCTCTTGCTCCATTATCTTTTGCTAGAGAGCTGCTTGTCAGCCTATGAAGTGCACTCGGTATTTCCACATACACAAAGTGAAGTGCATGCGGCCGCTCAGACCTATTTGAACAGATCTAGAATCGAGACATAACCAAACAGGCACCAAAGACTTCTGTGGCTGCATGTTGGGGGCGTATGTGGTTCTAAGAGAACCAACTTGGCATTGGAGAACCCAACTTGTCTGTTGGAGCCCAACGTGTCCATTGTGAGCTGTGTGAGCTTAGACATCTCTCTCCACCTGCCTGAGTCACAGTCACTCCTTCGTGAAATGGAGAGAGCGACACCGGTTCTGACTGTATCCCATGATCATCTGGGAGGATGCCTCCGAAGCACGTGTGTGACCACCAGCTCATGCAAATGGATACAGTATGGAGAGTACTACGTAATCCTGGCCATTGCATACAAAATGCAAACCCTATATGTCGTGGTTCCTTTTGAAGTTAAGAAGCAATATGTGAAATATAGGCTCTGTGAGCAAATTTTTCAGAATCATTGGATTTTAAACAATAATGTAATTACCAAACAAGTTTCTATCAGACTTCTCAGAGGCTTCAATATGTTCTTGTATATATGAATCTACAAGAGCAGGTTAAATTTTCCAAAGGCCTTTGAGCATGGAACCCTGACTTAACTCAGTATCTGGGTTATGCTCCTTGACTCAAACCCGGTAAATGCTGACCTGAGAGAAAGCTAACTGCAAAGGCCCCAGCTGAGGTCTGACCTCACTTCACTCCCAAGTCTTTCCATCCTGATCTAAAGACGTGGCATCTCATTGCTTAAAAGGAAATGTCACTCTTACCCGTTTATGCGTGTTCATGTCAACATGTCTTACCCTCTTATCCATCACCTTCCTAGTATTTGTTTAGAATTCATCAGTCCATCTATCTATTCATCCTTTCAACTCTCCAGCAGTCTGTGTCCATCTGTACCTTCGTTCTCATTTAACAGATTGAAAAACGAAAAATCGGGAAGATGAAGTAAGTTGCCTCGGGTTAAGTACAGCTGAGATTCAAATCTAAATACATGTGCTTCCAAGGTCTGATGTCTTTTCAATGCACCACAGCCCCTTTCACCTCCCACTACCACCAGGCCCCATGGTCCAGAGACTTAGAAGTCATACACAGAAGTAGGAGAAAAGAAGAAAGATACATCACGACTGACATCCACGAGCATCGGTGAGTCCTAGAGTTGTAGAGAGGAACCAAGCGAGGGGAGGGGACTGGGGTCCCTCGATCCTGTGGGTGACAACTGCGCCTAAAATATAATGCTCATCATTCTGCTCTAATGGAGTAATAGTTAGACCGAGGACTTTAGTGCCAACAAAATTTAAGTCTGAATCCATGATCTAAAATTTGCTAGCTACATTCCCTCACTGAGCCTCGGTTTTCTTCTCAATAAATTGTGATAATATCTGTTCCACCGGAAGCCAACAAGAATTCAGTGAGCTCATGTCTACAAAGGCCTTAGTGAAGCTCTTGACCCAGCGCTCAGTAAATAGTACCTTGCCCCATTTTATCTCAAGTTGATATGGCCTGTATGCAGACCAGTTCCCATGCACAGAGTCACCATTCGCTGGACGCCCACCATATGTCAAGAGTGTTTTATGGACAAAAGCCAGATTCTTTCCCTGGAGGAGACCAGAACGTATTTGACCCCATTCACATCTTCACACTTCTTGGCAAGGAGGGCTTGATGCATCAAGAATCTTCTTTACAAGCTCTGTAAAATCAGCTGAAACTTCCAAGGCTTGCCTGTGTCTCATGAAAAGATTGTCGAAGAGCAAGTTCATGAACTCTGAGGAAAGAACAACCTAGTAATAAGAAATTATACTACTACTACGGCTACTATTACTATTACCACTACTACTAATAATAATAACAGTAACAACAGCAGCAGCAGTAGCCACAACAACCTTGACCAAAGCCATGTTATATGCTTCCTAATGTCATCTTTCCTAAGAATGGGTTTTTATTTGTTAACTAATACCAAATTAGCAGCCTTTCTGAGGCAGCCCTCGAGGGCCCTACGTATGTTTTTCTTTTCTCTCTTTGTTCATTAAAAGGAAAAGAAAGAAGTGTTCCTTGTTAAAGACTGTCCTGTGCTGCGAAGGGCACTGGATGCAAGGATTGTATTTTAGTTGAGGACACGGGGAGCAGAAAAGATTAATTATAGTACAAATTACTCAAAACATCTTCTATCTGACAATATAATTATACCAGAGTAAGGTGAGATGTACAAATTCCTGAGGAAAAAGAAAGAACCATTTTCCATTATTTAAGCTAGATTTTAAAAACTTTCTTTCAACTCGGATGTTGTTCACAAAATATAAGGTCCAAGCTCTGCCTCTTAAGCTGTGTAAAGTCTGGTTCATTTTCCTGCCAAGGGCTGGATTTGAATAAATAAATGAGTTTTGCTCAAAGCAAATTGACCTTTTAGGGACTATCCTAAATCACTCTATTGTCCTTGGTTAAGGTTTGATTCTCAGTAGGGCGTGACCTTCATTAGGATCTTTAAGAATGTTCCAGAAGGCTCAGAAATGTAAAGGCAAATAATAGTTCTTTCATGTGGTCGGGACCTGAACACACCAGGTTTGAAGTGGCCTCAGTTCTGAGACGCCTCTGGTTGGTAGACGCAAGATGAGTGCAGAGGTGAAGAGACTGGCAAAAGCCAGCAGAGATACAGAAGAATGAGCCAAGGCTAATGCAATCCTTGCCCCGAGCAACTTGTCAAGTTGATGGTGAAGCAGCCCTGACTCTTTTTATCCCCTCGTCTTAGAGCCACAGTTTCCTAAATGACAAAATAACCGGTTGAGCGTCTTGCTACTCAATGTGTGGTCCACAGACCAGCTACCTCAGCACCACTGGGCTTGTTAGAACTGCAGATTCTCAAGTCTTGCCCCACATTGACTGTATTTCAGAAAGATCTTCCAGGTAATTCATGTCCACATGAAAATTTAAGAAGTCCTGGGATAGCATACACTCCTAACACACTTCTTTGACCCTTTCTCAAAAGACCATCTCAAATTAACACGTTCCTCCAGACCTTTGCTTCCACACATCTCTAGAAAGACTGCCAGACCAAGTCCCTGGCAGATATGGCAAACATTTGTGACCTCGGATTGCTATTACCTGCCTGGAGTGCTGTATGGATAAAAGGCAATTAGGCAGCATTGAGACCCAGCAGGAAAGAACTCTGTGATCAATCAGTGATGTCTGCCATAGGTGCCCACTGGGGTAGATAGGTGTGCTCCGTTATATTTTAATGAGTTTACATCTTAAAAGAGGTCTTGGAGGCAGAAGAGGGTTATGAGCGAAAGCTCTGTGATCCAGATCCAGGACTCGACTCTTGGTTTCAGACCTCAGATAAAGGTGATAAACTCAGATCACGAAAGAGCCTTCCTCCCTTGACATTCTTCAACCTCATCGATCTACGATCAGATGCACACATACACTCAGATCACACACGCTCACAGAAGCAGATTCTGTCCCCGTGTCACGACGACCTCAGCTTCTCTTAAACCAGAGCGCTCCTCTTAAGTGATGGTTTGGTGGTGCCTGCAGGGGTGCGACCGACGAAGGTGAGGGCTGTGGGAGAAGTTGCCAAGCTCGCTCTGCTCTGCTGCAGTCGATTCCCAGCCCCCGGCTCTGCCAGGCGTCTGTTTCCGATGAAGCTAAGGAAATTCCTGACCTCGCTCCTGCACTCCCTTGTCGCTGCCCTGCGCTCGCCTCCGCACAGGCCTCACCCCTCTGTGGGCTCTGATCCAAGCCCACAATCCCCATGGGCTCTCAGGGGCCAGGAAGTTGAACGAGGCCTGGAGCCCTGACTCCCCCGACGGTGGCTGGCTGCCAGCACTGATTCGCAGAGGCTGCCTAAAGGTGTCTGTGAGGCAAATCCACCCTTGCAGGGTGTTTGAAGTCTGCTGGAGGTGAGCCAGCTGTCTCATCATGGCTGTGCATCGGGAGGAGAGTTCTAAACTGAATTCCTAGTGATGTGGCTCTTCTAGAGATGCCTGCCGACGTATATCCAGAAACTACATGCTACCACCAACACTGCAAAACAGAAGGCAAAAGTCCACCTCGAAATCCTAAGTGAAAGGCAGTGGTTCTCAGCTGGGGGCAATTTTGCCCCTCTTGAGGCATTTGGCAATGTCTGGAGACACTTGGAGTTGTCACAAGTGGAAGGCACAGTATTACTGGCTAAACATCCTTTAATGCACAGGGAGCCTCCACAACAAAGAATTGTCTAACCCCGAATGTCAATGGTTTCAGAAATCTTGGTGTGAGAAAACGTGGCAATTACCAAGCCCATCTCTCTGGCTTATAGTTAGAAAGCTGAGGTCCACAGAAGAATACAGACTTGTTCTAGGTGGTCCAGAGAGTGAGTCAGGGCCAAACCAGGTGCTCTGGCCCCATATCCACTCAGATGCACACTCGCAGAAGGTGGGGAGGCAGGAACAAAACTGGCCCTGAGGACAGAACATGCTCAGGCTTGTAGCAAGAAGGTGAAGAAAAAGAACAGCGGATTATAGGAATAACGAGCTTTAAGACAGTCACCACGCCCAACAGCAAAACGTGTCTCAGTGGCTCTCCCGGCATCATTCTCCTCCTTATGGGTAATTGAAAGGAGAGTGGGAGGTAAAATGGGGAGGGGATAAGCACAGAGGGAGGAAGACTGTATCCTGCCTATCCATACGATGAGCCACAAAGAAACCCCAATGTCAGGTCATTTGGTTTTTATAGTTATTTGCTGAGAACCATCCACTAGAAAGTGGCCCTTGGGACACAGTTTTGAGATGCATTGAGGCAGATCACTGGCTAGTCTCAAGGAGTAAGCACCACTATCACGCTATGCCTCTGACGTACGACCTCCGCCGTGAACCAGACAAGTGGAGGGCTGGCCCACAGCCATGATCCTGACTCAGTACTGTGGTCTGGAGGCTGGGTCAGAGCCACTTTGTTGTCTTGCTTCAAAGTTATCCTAATTACCCGCCTGCTGTGGGAAGCAGATGAAGCGGTGGCGGCATTGACACAAGCCTCTGTCCCATGACCTCCCTTTGGTTAAAACTGTTCATAGTCGATCTGTGCAACCCAACCAGCTGTTCCATGTCATCCAAGGCGATCTTTTTATTACCACCACCCTCGGCCTTACATTTCATGTCCTCGAAAAGTCCATTTCCAAATGGCCCGAAGTGATGTCAGAGTCAGGGCTCATTCATAACACTGTAATGAACATACTTACAATACACCCTTGAGTTCAGTGCATCTATAGCTTCCTGAGGGTGAAGTCTTTAAAGAAAAACTGCTGAGACAAAGTTCATGTACCATTTTTATGACTTTTGAGACATACCTTCAAAATTGACAAATCAAACTTTTGAAAACATTGGGAACCTCTGTTTCAAGCACGTAGGTATATAAACTTCCATACTGGAAAATGAGGAGAATAACTCTTTTGCCAAGATTTGGGAAGCTAAAATCTAATTCTAATCGTAAAGCCTTCCAGCCCACTCCTCATTCGTTCTACACCTGCAATTCACGTATTGACCACCAGTGGCCACTCTTTGGCTTTGGGAGACGAGAGCAAAACTTGAAAGTCTCAGGAGTATCCAACACTGCAAATCCATCAATGGCATAGCATACGTTATTCACAACTGCTTCTACCAGATCTGAGATCCTCAAGGGAATGGGCCACATAGCTTCAACGTCAGGAATCCTAAAGATATGCAAAGCATCTGCCACGGAGTACACATTTATTTAATGGGTTGGTAAGTTGCCATCAACATCTAAACAAACCCTCAATGAAATTTACATAGCAAGGGTGCCACTAAGGCCTCTGTGAGATTCTGCTTCACCGTAAAGGTGACACCATCCCCAGAGAAATATGTTTAAATGAAGGTACTTCTTAGAAGAGGATAATAATTTAAAATATAGAAAAAAAATAAGAAAATAAAAAGAAGGTGGCTTGTGGTTTCTTAGAGTAACCAGCCAAAAGATGACATTTCTTTCTTAGTTTCCAGTATATATTTCGGGAACAGATTAGGCTTTAAATGGAAATAAGAGTGTGTATCATTCCAGGTCCTAGAAAACAGACAGTGAGAGGCAAGTTGGTTCAAAAACAGAGGGTCTGACTTTGAACTGCTTGATGGTGAACGAACCAACCTTTGCTGCAGTGTCTGGCTAAGGCTTATGTCTACGCCGAGTGCCAAGGACATTTAAATGTGTGATATCTGATTTTCTGGGTGCAAAGCTCAGATGAAGCCTGGAAAACCCATCTGTACTCTCATAGCTTTTCAAAGGGAAACAAGGTTATTAACGTTCATGCAGCTTTTTGTATCAAAGATCAGGCACCGAGTGTAAGAAGTCAAGGGATGGCTCCCATGATAAGCTCTCGGAGAAGCAGAGCTTGGATTTTGGTCAATTTTGGCCAGAACTGGAAGGTTCATTAGGATCACATTCTTTAAGGTGGAGAAAGTAAGCCCCACAGAAGGAAAGTGATTCACCTAAGACCACACAGCTAGTTAGAAACCTAGCCAAAGAAAGGAAATAACTTGGTCTGTTGACCTGCAGGTTAATGCTCTGTCTCTTGTCTCAATTCTATTTTGGTTTTGAGTCTGCTTGTGTGTTTCATTTCACGGAAACATAAAAATCGGTGATAAATTAAATCACTCGTGCCTGACAGGCTGAGTGACATGATAAGGGGCCTTAAAAAGACCAATGCTATTTGAGATCTAGCAGACAGCATTCCAAATGGTGGACTATGATAATGGCAAAGGGTACCCGTTGGGTCAAGGAGACAAGGAATTATGACTGTAGGTGGGATTCTGATTAAAGGTATCTTTGAACCTTCTCTTCTCCTCCAGCCCTGGCACTACACCCTTATTGAGATTTTCACATATACGTACGACTTCAGGAGACTGCTGCCTCAGTCAGGGTCCAAATACGAAAATAGAAACCACCCTACGTATTGAAACAGGAGGGACTGAATACAGGAGTTTGGTTATGCCAGTGCCGGAAGAGCTGAGGACCCAGATAGGGGAGGAAGAGAGTCACAGCGGCAGGAAGCTGCCACCTTCCTGAGATTTCAGGGGCAGAGGGATGAAGTGACATTACTGGAGTGCGGGGTCTGAAATTAGGTGGGGAAAGCTGAAACCATGGCAGGCCTATTTAGCAAAGAGATAGGGAGAGGGAGTGGGCGAGGGTATAAGGAAGGGAAGGAGGGCAGCAGAAAGAGAGGAGGGGAGGAGGGAGGAGGGAGGGTGAGAGGGAGGGAAGGAGGGATGTTGGTGGGGCAGGGGGGGCGGGGTATGCTGGCTTCCCTCTGAAGCTAAGGAAATGAGAAAAAAGGTAAGAGATGAGTTTGAATGCCAACAGACCCAAACCTGTTTTGACTCCTAAATTATGTCATTGCCTCTCACCGCGCCCCCCGCAGCAGAATCTGTCTCTCACAGTGCTGCGAGTGACCCTGCGCCCTCTGATATTGTCCTTCTCTACTTTAAATGCCTCTCTGGCTTCCACCGCATTGAAGAAATGACGCTCACCTCCAGCACAACAATCAAGGTTCATCTCCACCTGGGCAAATTCCAGGCAGAGCCCAAAGCCGCCAGTTTTCACTCTGAAGGCAAATGCGCCTGGCTTTAGGAAGGAGGCGGTGTGTTGTGAGCCGCCTCAGGCTGGCACGTGATGATGCAGGATATGAATGGAGGCCATTCCAGCTGGAGGGAGAAGGTCATGGGCAGAGAGCAAGAGCACACAGGTCGGGGCTCAGAGAGGCTAGAGCCGAATGTCAAATCACATGGTTCCAAAACCCATCAAAGAGAAAATGGATGCATTAGGTCTTACTTAATAAGATAACATTCTTTCTTCATATCTCCCATGTGAATGTATCAAGCACCTCCCCCACCCCGGGCATGGGACAGATACAGTGTGAGGACAAAGTTGAAAGTCCAACTTAGGCCAAAGGAGTAGGCCCTGGAGCACCCTGCCAGGAGCCTGGACTTCATGCAGGGGGCCGGGGATGTAAGCTCAGCTGCGGGATGGAAAGCCCACTCTCACCTCACTGGGAGGTATGGCCTGGAAGGGGAAGAGGCGGGAGCGAGGAGCCTTCCGTGGTGTTGCCGGATGCAGCAGAGCCTCTGCCAGCCCAAGCCAGGCCCACACCCATGCACTGAAAGCGGGACCTTGTGCTCTTCTGAGGCAGAAAAGCCAATAAACTCATTTTCTTACAGAAAGAGTATGTCTTCGGGAAGGCCCTGGGGAGTCTGTCTACAAAGTTTAATTTCTGTCGAAGAATCCCGAGTAGGCAAAGAATATGGAAAGAGGGGGAGTGTGAGGAACCACGGAAGATGCTGGCATCTGCTTGCTGAGAATTTAACTTGCAACAGAACTTTTAGGTACATAATTTCATTTGATGCTTGGAACAGATCTCTGAGGTGAGGAGATGATGAGGGCATGCGTAGAGCGTGGAAGGGATCGGGAGGTCTTCGGATCTTTAACACTCGATTCACTCGACAAATAATGATCAAGTGACTCTGGGTGCTAGGCCTTGATCCTGGTGCCGGGGACTCAGCAGTGGACATGACATTGTCCCTTTCCACAAAAATCTCTCACTTTTGTTTTGGAAACAAACACACTGACAGGGCTTCAGGGCCCTTTAATCTTTCACCTTTTAATTTACCAAACATCTTTACATGTAAGGCAAGTAATTGCTTTTCCATTTTTATTGTTTTGAAAACTCTGGATGCATCTTACAATTGATGCAGGAATTTAACATAGTTGATATTTTTCTTAAAAAACAAAAACAAAAACAAAAAATACTGTGTTATTTAATTAATGATGTGGATCGATAGAGTCTTAAATCTGAGTAAACATGGAAAATGTTTATAATCGGGATATTAACACCTTCCATTTGGGGGGCATTATGTAGAGGGTTTGGGGAGGGGGTGGTAATGGGGGATAAAATTTGCATCTCCTCTCTCTGATGCACTGATGCATGACCATTTCATAAACATGATCTTAGTCACTGTCCCGTGTGAGTCAATTAATGTCACCATGAAAAACAAACAAAAAAAAAATGGAAATCTGCTCCTTTATGTTACTTAATATGAAAATGCAGCTCTTGGAAGAGGAAGGGTGTGGACTGGTCCAGTTTTGAGTCTCTGACCAATGGCTCAGTCAAGATGAGACAGCAGATGGATGTGAGAAGTTGAGTCAATGCCTCTCTCAGCAAGGAACCGTCGCACAATACCCTGTTCTCAATTGTTAAGCCACAATCACCCCAGAAAACATTTCAACTTCTTCCTTTGTTACACCGAAACTCGATTCCATGTAACTGACACAAATTTCCCTCGACTCTGAAGACTGAGAACAGTATGTAGGTTTAAAAAGAATGCAGAATACATTCCAGTTCCCCTCTGAAGTGGTTCTAAATTAAGTGCGGTAGAAGAGGGTTTTTAGATGAAACATCTTGGGAGCATCTGCAAAAAGTTACCTAGGAGGCTGGATGTGTATTTGGAAATGAGGTGGCTTCAGAAACGCATGGGGTCCAGCAGAAAGTGGGGTTGCCCAGGACAGAGGGACAGGAGAGACCTGCGCTGAGTGAGCTCATGACTTACCTCCTTCTCTCCTCTTCTAAACGGGACAAGAGAAAATGTGATTTAAAAAAAATCTTGGTTGCAGAGATCTCCAGGGGACGTTTATTTTGATAATATTTCAGGCCTGATTTTCAAGAATAAGGAGGTGCCAACTGTTTGTAAAAGCTTCTATAACAGCATGATCTCTGGCCCTTAGGATATTTATCTTTTATTTATACAGAGTACTTTTAAAAGCCTGTTACTATAACAAAGAAGTAACTGAGAGGCTTCATGTGAAAGGCAACACGATGTTTTCAGAGCCTGCATGTAAAGAAAATTTGTGCATAATACTATGAAACAAATACATGGAAAGACGGGTAGCAGGTTTCAGTCCTTCGCTAAATACACGGTGAACGTGGTACTGCTACGCACGAGGGAGATGAATCTGAACACGAGACACTGTCATCAAGGAATGAATGGTCTGGAGAAGGAAATGGATTTGTAAAAACACAAATTTCGGCATTGAATGACACAAGATAGGAAAAAGGAACCATGACACAGAGGAAAAAGGAGTGAGTAGCTACTTCCCTGACAGAATCAATTAAGACTTTCCAGCGTGGTAGAGGGGAGGCTTGAGTTTGGTCTAGAAAAATTACACTCTCTTAAGCCATCACCTGTACTAATGTATTAGTTATCTACAGCTATGTAACAAATTACCGCGAAACTTGGTGGCGCAAAACAAAAGTAAACACTTATCATCTCACATAGTTCCATGAGCAGTGACTTGAGTGGGTACAGCTTTGTCAGTGATTCTGGTTCAGGGACTCTGATGAAGTCATATTGGAGACTGAGCCAGGGCTACAGTTCTCTGAAGGGCTGACTGAGACGAGAGGATCCGCTTTCAAGGCAGATCAGCTATAGCTGGTGCCGGTGCCGGTGGGACACACAAGGCTGCTTGAGTGTCCTCACAACGTGGGGGCTGGCTTCCCCAGAGCCAGCGATCCAAGAAGGCGCTAAGCAGAAACCGCAATGTCTTTGGGGGCTTAGCCTCCTCAAAAGCCATTCTCCATCACATCCATGATATCCTACTGACTATAAAGGTCAGCCCTACTCAGTGTGGGCAGGAATACATAAGGACGAGAATACCATAGGGTAAGACTTATGAGCCATGTGGGAGGCTGGCTACCATGACTGATGATGGTGCCTAAGAGGTTGGCAGTTTGCTGTTATTATGTTTGGTCTGTAGTGACTGGGGGTGAGAGTAATGGGGGAAGTTTGTTCAGTGGTCAGACTTTCGAATCACATAAGTATTGGTTCAGATCTGGGCACCATCATATCGCTATGTGGCTTCTCTGCTGGTTGAGAGATGATAAGAACTAAAAAAGCCACATTAGAAGCCATATCAGAGATGGAGGCCATATGTTGGAAGCAGCCCAACCACGCCCGTAGCCCTGGATCACCTTCCTATGGATTACAACGTGAGGAAGAGGTAAACTTCCACTGTAGTTAAGTCCCTACGTGTTATGGTCTCTTTGCGATCAGAGCTTCACCTGTACCTGAATATAGTAGTTGGTACAAAATGTTTGACTTCTGAATCTAATTTTTTTCCCATCTGTAAAGTAGGCATAGAAAAATAAACCACACATTTTTTTGTGGGGGGAAAAAAAAAGAAGGAGGCATAAAAGTGTCTGTCCAGTGTCTGGCCCAGAACTCACACACTCATTGTCACGCTTGTCCTGTTTGAATTTATGATCAGTGCCAACACACTGGATGAAACAGAAACAGTGACTTCAGCTAATGTGTGTATCTTTCCGCCCACAGCATCGCTCCCAGGGATTTAAAACAATTTTCTCTGGAGACCTCTTTAATGGGAACTCGTGAAATTTAAATAAACAAGGCAGTGATTTTATAGAAAGAGCATTCAGTGACTGATCTGGGGCTAAGATCTGCCATGATCATCTCGCCATCTTTAGTCTGCAGTTTCCAACTCTAGAAAATGAAAGAAAAAAAAAAAAGAAGAAAGAGGAAGATGGGGAGAGAAAGAGGAAAGAAGAAAGAAAAAAAAAATAAAGGGGCAAGATCAATGCTCCTCAAACCCCAAGGGTTCTAGACAGCAACCATGGTAGTTCTGCTACTTCCCGTATTACAATTCGGCTTTGCAGAGCATTTTGCCAAGGAGAGTGTTTCACTCTATAAACAAGTTTGCAAATCACAAGATAGACAAGATGATCTACAAGGCACCGTTTGGCTCTGCGAATCTTCCCTAACCAGCTGCAGACACTTCACCTCCAGCGATAACTCCTGCTCCAAATCAAAGAATCCCACTACTTATACTCTTAGGGGCATGCTGTTTGTCCAAATGAAATTTTAGAAAGACACAAGTCCACTGAGGACTTCCTTCACCTGGCTGAATCTACGCAACTCGGCTGGTCTGAGCCATGCCATCTAGATAGAGAACTAGATGAGCAGTGAAGCATTCTCCAGCTCATGTATGTTCCAAGGTGGGCCGAGAATCCTCCTCCAAGATGCAATGGCAATTTAAATAAAGAATTAAAATAAGGAAATGAATTAGAACACTAAAATGCCATCTCTATCCAATGCCCTGGGCCTGAAATGATCAAAACTGTCATTTTATTTTATCCTCTCTTAAAATTACTACTTTTAATTACTCTACTGAAATTTCTTTGCCTAACTCATCGAATTTTCTATCAAAATTATCCACAGAATTAATTTGTATGTATTGGCACAAAGGAATGGGCTGATAAGATGGGCCACATCAGAGTGAAAAGTAAAAAACAAACACCCCCCCCAAAGAAAGAAAGCCCAACAAATCAAACAAAAAATGCCTCCCCCTCCATAACCATAAGAATATACTAGATGGAATAGTAAGGTGACTATTGTAATGCCCAAACAGTTCTGCACATGTTGGCTGAATCCTTGGCTTCCCTCGTGATGGTTAGTGTCTCATACCCATAGCCTCAAGTAACTTCCCAGTTCTCCCTAAAGAAGCTTTTGCTTGGAGGACCAGTGTGTGATGCCAACGTTCTGCATCTTCTGGATCCTCTTTTGCAGGTAGAATACGGTTTACAAATGAACACCTAGGGCAGCTTTGGATGGATCAGGAAGTCCCAAGAGGGCATGACGACAAAACGGAAAGATGGCATAAAAAATAGAGTCTGCTAACGTCATTTCAGTAATGGCATTACATGTATGGTCGTGCAGCTGTTCAGTCAATCAAATAGATACATCAGGCACTTTGCTTGAGGCAGGGGAGAAAGGAATGAAAATAAGACGGTCACTGCCCAACAGAATACATACAGGCTTCAAGGCAGCGTTCAGGTTTGGTTTCTAGTGATTTCTAGATATACAATGAGTAAATGAATGACTTTGGGCCAGTGTTAACTTCCCTAATCCTCAATTTGTTCATCTGTAAAACAGAATTTATAACACTCGCTTCCTGGTGGTTGTGAGGATACAATATGATTTACCTCTTTTGATCCTTTCTGGGGCAGCATATGACTCTGTGCTCTGATACCCAAAGGTGTCACACAATGCTTAAACATGCAAATGGTCAATAAACGCTTGAAATCCATTAGAAATCACTAGTATGTATAACCTTGATCTTTGTATAGAGTTTTGTACTTCTGTATTAAGTGCACTCATTCAGTCAGAAAACATGTATTCTGCATTTATTTTGTGTAGGCACTGGGCAAGGATTGTGAAAAGTAGATCTGATCCAGCCAGGACCCCTGCCCTCAAATGACTCACAGTCCAGTGGGGGAAACATGTTTATAAAAACGAAGTGCTCTTACAATGGCTTAACACTATAAGTGAGAACAGAGCAGAGATGGAAATAATTCTACTTGAAATAGAGAAGGCTCTCCAGGGAGCACGCTCTTTGAAAAACTGGTGGAATAAGGGAGTGGAAGGCGGATAGGAAAATCTTCCAGCCAGAGGAAGACAGCATGCAAAGAATGGGGGGTAAGAACTAACTTGCCCGGCCCACTTGGGGAAGAGCAGTTAATCAGAGCGGCTGGAATGGACATCGCGAGAAATGAGTCTGTTGTCGACGAGATGAGAAAGTTGGCCAAGGTCAGGGGGTGAATGAAGGTCCTCAGGAGCCAGGCTCAGGAGGAGAGGGTACCCTGGTGACCCGGTACCTTTCAGGTGTGTTCTGACTGGAGTTTTGGTAACAGCTGCATGGTCAGCTGCACAGTCGTAACTCAACTCACATCTAGGGTGGTCAAGTGAACTGAGTCGGTGACATAACAGGTAATCTTTGTCAACTGATTTGCACAAATTTGCATAAATATGTCCATGTTCGTAAGTTGAACAGATGCTAGGAAACATGCAAAACAAAAATGTGAGTTCCTGGACATTTTCTCAATCACCTAAAAGCTTATTTTCAGAGAAAACAAATGTGGGACCCAGGGGTCTGAACCTCTGGGTCTTCCAGGATCACGGGAAACCTGGGTACTTTTAGCCCTCTCCCCAACTCATGAGGGCCGCAGGCACCTGGACCCCAGGGGTAATGATGGATGGAGAAGTCACCTTCACGGCCAGCGTGCAGTCTGTCCCCTGGCAACAGGCAGAGCTGCTTCCTGGATTCTGTCTGTTTTCTACCATGTTAGGAAATTCATCTGGAGAAAGCACATTCCTTCTGAGTTCACCCCATGATTAGCATTTTGTAGGAAAAAAAAAAAAAAAAACCTTGAGGCTGAATTTCCTGCTCTTGGCTCTGCCCAACTCAACTCCAGTTGGTTTTCATTTATTTCAATGTGTATTTTGGAATCGGAGCTCTGTGCTTTCCCAGTTAACTCCCGTCACCTGGGGTGTGTTGTTTTGAGGGGAGGGGAGGCAGGGACACTGGCTCGTCTCCGGACTGTAAAAAAGGATTGTTAAAAAGGTGGCCTCTGACGACAGAGAGCGAGAGGGAACGAGCACCGGCCCTTTCTGCTGGGCCGTGTTGGACAGAGGGCTGAGGGCAGTGACCCCACCTTCAGCCAGGAACTGCAAACCCAACCTGAGAGAGAGCCAGACAGGGCGACAGTTCCCTGAAACAATCCCCCTCTGTTTGGATCCCTTTTGGGGTGAGTCTAATCAAGATGGGATGTGTGACTTCAAAACAGCTGGGAAACATTACAGGTCAAAAGTTTAAATCAAGTTAAGAACTGTCGGAATGTGCAAGCCCCACTGTTTCTAATCTGTCTTTTCCTCTAACACTGCAAAATGCTCCTCGTGGATGAAATGTCTTGGTCAGGGCTGGTGCTGACACAGGGGCCCAGGAAGGTACATTCGTGAAGGCCGCAGGGGCTATCTGAGAGGTAGCTTATTTCCTGGCAAAATAAACAAGAGGCCAAACCCAGGAGAAAATATAAACAAGGGACACGTAGAGTCAGAATACTAAAGCTGAAAAGTCACTGGAAATCACCCGAACCCCTTTATTACAAGTGTGAAATAGGCCCAGAGGGGTTAATTTCCAGCTCGAAGTCACAGGATTTAGTGGCTGACTGACTGGAGGGATAAATACATCTAGATGGTGCCAGACCCCAGGCCCAATCCCAATGGCTTGCGCCTGTCATTAGGATGGAGGGACATTCCTCTGGTCTGAGGCCTTGGGTGATCTGGCTCCCATCTATTGCTCTGTTTGCTGAAACCACAGCCCCTTTTCAACATCCTCCTGGCATACTGGCCTCTTTGTCCTGTAGATTCATGAAGTCCTTTCTCACTTTTGACTCTGGAGACTTGCTATTTCTCCTTTCCAGAAGTTGTGTTTTCTCCTCTGTTCCTCTCTTATTGGTACGTGAAACACCACTACCTCAGCAAGGCCCCGCTGAGGAAGCTGCCCAGAGAGACCTCCGAGTTGCCCTCTCTCTAGTCAGCTAGCTCCTGTCCTTCCTGGCACCTGATCTCCCATGATCTTCTCCATTTGTCACCCAGTTACTATTGTACTATAAGAACTTGAGGATGGAAACCTTGTCTGTTTTGCTGTTATATCTTGGTGTCCAACACAAGACAGTTGTTCAATATGTATGTGACTAACAGATTAATCAATCAACCAGTTAGGCAATCAGTGAATTCAAAGATAGTCTCTAAATGTCCCCTGGTGAGTAAGCATTGGGACACGTGGCACATTAAAGATGGCCACAAACTGTTTGAGCAGGGGTGATCTACATCCCTTCCCTTGATTCCGGGTGGACTCTGTGGCTGTTTGGTTAGTAGTAAAATGTCAGAAGCGGCCTGTGCCGCCTTCCGAGCTTTAGGAGACTGCCAGCTTCCACTTGCAACTGTCTCTGGGAGCCCAGAGCTGCCAGGTACGTAGTCTGGCTACCGTGAGAGAGCTACCATCCTGGAGAGGCAACGAGAAGATGCTCCTGTCAATAAATAGTCCCAGCTAAGCCCACCCTCCCAGCTATACCAAGTAAGTGAGTGAAGTCATTTTGTGCCCGCACCACCCCCCTCAAATAAGCCCAGCCACCAGCTGAATACCACTGAGTGACCTCAACCAGTGCCATAGGAATAGAAGAAACACCCAACTGGGCCCTGCTGGAATTCCTGACTGTGATGGGGGCTGCCGCTTTAAGCTGCTAAATTTCAGGGTGATTTCTTATGCAACAATAGATAACCGCAAAGGGGCTCTGTAGCCAGATGGTTTGGGTTCAAATCCTAATCCCACTATTCACTAGTCAGCTGGGTGACCTGCATATCAATTTATTTTCCTTAAGTATCAATAGCTAGATCATCTGCAAAAGGGGCCTAGTGAGATTCCCCACCCAATGAGCTGTTAGTACTTAGCACAATACCTGGCCAGTGATGTAAATGATCAATAAGCCTTTTCCTAACACTGTTTGTACGCTTACTGACATACCCTTCCAGCTAAGAAAAAAGATTCCAAGCATTCAAGTTATACCACTCACTTGCCATTAATTCATCCATGTTCCCCATTACCAAAGGGAAAAACCCAAACTCATTACAATTCGCAAATTCTCACCCTGCTTACACTCAGAGCGTTGCCTCCAGCCCCTCCTCATCTCAAATCCTGTTCTGAGCCATACCTGCTGATCCACACACAAACGAGCTTCCTAAAATGACAGGAAGGAAATGGATAAATACTTCCACAGTGAATTTTTCTGAATAGGGGAATTATAGGCATATTTCTTCCTTCATTGTGATTCCTTTTTGTATTTTCTGAATCTTCTACAGCAAACACTTTATTTTCATAAAATGTAGAGATTACAAAAAACAGGAAGTGATCATTTCTACCTGAGATTAATACACTATTTTATTTTTCTCTCTTCCTCATAGGATCTGCCTGTAATGTCTTGTATTACTGAATGAATGAATGAATGAATGAATGAATGCACTAAAAGCAATGAAAAGCCTATTGTGTATACATTAGGCAGAGTAGCATTGGTTTACATACAGAATATATTTGTGAAAATGTAAGGTTGGAAAGTTCTGTCTTTGTTTTTTTTTTGTTTTGTTTTCTTGTTTTGTTTTGTTTTGTTTTAAGATACTCATAGTGAAGTCTCTTTTTAAAATTAATTTTGGTTATTTTTTTAAAGACCAGTTTCTTAAAATGAGTTTCTCCTTCTGTATTTATGTTTATAAACTAATGACAGGCTCCTAAACACTCATTTAGCAATGACAAAGTTCCAAGACAGTGTGCTATATTCTGGTTAGAGGGATTTAGTTTAACCAAATATATATAAATTGCTTACACACCAAAGGGAGATGAGGTCTCTGGGGACATTAAACTACAGAGTAGAGATCTGCAGCCACAAACACTTCTTCTCTTAGAGCAGCAAGCGAGCCGACTCGGTGTGGCCACAGCCTCCTGGGCTCAGGCGCGGCACGGACACCCCCATGTCCCCAGAAGTCCTTCTTTCCCTCTGTGTTTCTAGGCTCGAAGGCCTTGTGTCTCCGATTCTTTCACAAATTTTCTAAATAGATTACTAGTTCACATGCTGCGTTTTTGTGCTCCGGTCGACACACCAGCTCAGGGTAACCCGAATCTGTCCAGCCTGCGTGACATGAACCCAGTGAATGTGGAAATTGCCTCCAAGTCCTTCACGCCTCCGATGCGCACGCGGGCTCTCCCCGAGCTCCTGTTTTGGGTTCCTGTCGCATTAACGGCTAAAGCCAAGCTCCTCTAACGCGCTGGCACCACTGCCTTCCTCCTTCTCGCCTGTGTTATCTCAGGAGATTCTCAACTCTTTAAGTCAGCCCAACAGCCTTCTTCTCTGGCCATTTCTCATCACTTAGATCTATAAATATTAATTACAAGCCTCATATTTTAAAACCCCTTTGAACATATTAACTATTTAGCCACATAAATCAATCCTAAACTAATCTTAGTGGTTCATGATAATTTCACAAGTTCCAGAACTTTCTATTTTAGCTACTGCTCTTCACTGTTTTTGCCACCATTTAATGCGCTTTCAATCTACTAGACCCTTCTTTAGATAAAAAGAACAGAGCAAGAAGGTGGATAGAGGGAGAAAGAGAATGTGGGGGCAAAGAAAAGGAGGGAAGAGAAGGAGGAGGAGGTTAGAAGAAAGGAGAAAGGAAGGACACGCGGGTGAGAGGGATAAACCCTGCGGGGACCCAAAGATCAGGGACCTACTTCTTTTTCTCCACCTGGCTCTGGGAGGCCTGAGCAAGTCGCTTAACCTCTCTAGGGTCGGTGTGGTGTAGAAGCTCTGTCTAGCATCTTCTTACTGGCAAACTCTCTCCTCCTACAGTAAGCCCCAGAGTTTTCTGTTACCAGAACATCCTTCTAAAAGGACCCCCAGATTGCACAGAGGTTGCTTTGCTCCTGTTTTCCTATGTATTCACCTGGGCAAGTCGAGGTACACTAAGGTTACTGACCAAAGTGGGTCCCTGAGACTTGCTTCAAGATTCACCAGGGGGGATAAGGCTCTATGGGTGTTGCCTTTGCAGTGTGTTTCTCTGCAGCCTATATATGGGTCAGCTGACTCTCAGGGTGCACCTCCTGGTTAGAGGAAAACCTCGCAGCCACGTCAGGAGTACCTAGGGAAGTCCTGACGGCACTGACTGCTCTGCACCAGCAGCTCCAGAAAGTATGGGGGACAGGGGAGGAGGGATGCAGAGTAACTGAGCGGCTAGCAGAGCAGTCAAACAAGCTGGGGTTCAAATGCTGGCCCCTGCAGGGTCCACCATGAGACCAGGCGCCTCACCTCCCTGAGATGCATTTCCCTCGCCTAAAGTGGAGAGGCTTCTACATGCTTCATCTGGTTGTTATCCAAAACACAAGAGACCATGCTACGACGCATACCGCTCAGCACCTGACTCATACTCAGTGTTCAATAAATGTGAGCTTTTATTATTACCATATTTCCTCCATTCTGAGACACCATCGATCGGAAGTCAAAGTATCAATTTAATAACTTCTCAGGGGGAGAAACAATATATTAAACACACGTTCCCATTTTAAGACATCACCATTTCAACAATATTAAAAGGTGAAAGGAAATGTGTCTTAAAAATCAATGAAATATGGTCTTATTATTGTCACATTTTGGAACCATTTTAAGTCATTTGCTTGTTTACTTGCCTTTTTCCTGGTCTGTCTGGCTTTTCCCCAGGAGACATGAAAGTTCCATGAGAATAAATAGATTCTTGTTTACCACTGTGCTCCCAGTGCTTAGTACAGGTGTCAAATGAATGTTTGATAAGATGGTTTAATGCGATCTTAATATGAGGGGGCTACTGATTAAAAGCCCACTAATGTTGCTACTGGTTCATATAATGAAACTTTCCCTCATGCTCTTCTAAACCATCCATTCAACTTTATTCCTCACCAGCCTTGGGAGAGGAGTTGGTCTGTTTGTGTATTTGTTGGGATTGGTATTTTCCTTGAACTATACACACAAGGAGTGAAGATGAAAGCTGATAACAAATGCAGAACGTCCACTATAACCCCTGACACAGAGGCAGCCATCACAAATCACACCTGAAATTAAGCACAAAGCAATGGTAGGGTATTGGTCCCAGTCAGCTTAAAATATGCCGCCAGTCTGAATGTCTTTAGGATCTGTAGATATGCATTAGAAATTAATAAATATCTGTTTATAGACTTGACTAAAATTTCTTCCTTCATTTTGCAAACCAGAAAAATAAACATTGAAAGTAATTTGCTTACTGTTGAATTGTACACTTGAAACTTATTGGATTTCGTTAACCAATGTCACCATAAAAAATAAAATAAATTGCCCATTCAGAATTCAAAACACTCATTCGCTCAATCGGCAAACATTTATTGAGGACCTGTGATGTGCCAGGTGTGTGCCAGGTACTGGGGGCAGTAGTAAGGAGGTTAAGGAATATAAATGAGGGAAACTCCTGTATATTCAGGTAACTGTTCCATGTCAGGGAAAAGGAAGCACTGGCGTAGGGCTGTGGGGCCCCAAGGTAAGGAGCAGGAATGATTCTGAAGAGGAGAGGAAGTCAGTTCCAAAAGACCGGGGGGAGAGCGCCCTGATTTTTCATCACTCCAGCCCTTTCAGAAGACTCCCTGCTGCGGGAACAAAATTCCAGGTCAGGGGACCCGTCAGACTCCCTCGGGTCTTATTGAAAAATAGAAAGACTTCTTATTAAGAGGAAAACAGATTTTACTCATTCGATTGTCTTGCAAGAAGGGGAGGTAATTACACAAAAGTTATGCTTCACTTATCATAAAACAGTAATTCTCAAATAATTAAACTATTTTATAAACAAAAAATTGGGTCCACTTAGTCCAATCATTTAAAAAAAATTTGTTTCATAAGAGCCTGCTCTAGCACACATTCTTCTTTTAACGAGGGTGAAGACGATCCAGGAGAGGGCCAAGGCGGCAGCCTCACTGTCAGAACAAGGACAAAGAGGAACTGAAAGATGCGGAACGGCCACAAGCCCAGTTCTCAGACCCAGCACTCGACAGCTCAGAGTTGGACCGACTAGGATGGAAGCATCATGCGTCCCAAGATGTCAGCTAGGCCTCACGAAAGCTGGAGTGGGAAGTGTTGCTGGAACACGATGGCCCTGGGCTGGTCTTCGACCATGAGAAAAAAATTCGATACTGGCAGAAAGGGAGGAAGGACACACCGGGCTGAGAGAGGAGCTCGGGAGCGCAAAGGGGCTAATCGGATATGGCACCAGTACAGAGAGGGAGCTGGCGATACAGGGAAGTATTGGCAGAAGCTCATGCAAGGCAAATCCCGATTATACAAGGAGCTCAAAATTGTGTTGTGTTGTTTTGTTTCAATAGGCACTGAGGATGAAAGTATTGAGCAGAAAAGTGATACAACCAAATGTGTGTTTCAGGAAGACAGTTCTGGTGGCGCTGCAGCTCAGCTGGGAGAGATGAGAAACATGGGAAGGAAAGGGTTATTGCAAAAACAGTTAGTGCAGGTGACAGATGGCAGGGTCGGACCTCAGATACTGAGGAAGTAGGTGGATAGGCCTTGGAGATCAGTTGGATGAAGAAGGTAAAGAAAAACACCCTGGCGTGCTAAATTATTAGAATAAAGACTGTCGCCCCTTTGAGTTCACCTAAAGGAATGTACTGGAACAGTCACAGCAGGACTCTCCATAATGGCCACATGGAAACTGCCCAACGTCATGACACAGCAGATGACCACGTGGCTCAGAGAACGAAAGCTCTCCAACAGGAAGATGGGTGTGGGTGAAATGTACGAACATAATGCTGAGGGAAAGAAACCAGACACCTTCATACGCCCATCAAAACAAACAAACAAGAGAATGTGTATTGTATCATTCCACTTATAAGTTCAAACCCAGGCCTAAGGCACTGATGCTATCTGCAGCTATGATACGGGTTATATTTGGTGGGGGTGGGTGGCAGTTAGTGATCCAGGGAACATGGAGACCTCTAGAGGTAAATTCTGTTGTTCCAGTTCCACGTTCTGGAACACCACCAGAAAATCCAGCTGTATACATTCTATCTGCATGCACGTTTATGCAAATATGTTTAAATTAAAATTTTAACCCCCATAAGTATTCTTATTTGCAGAACCTACTGAACAACATGAAAACAATTTCGATAATAACAACAATACCTTCTATTCTGGAATGCTACTCCTATCTACATATTAGAAACTGATAGGTGCTGACAACGACCTTGTGAGATCAATTTAAAACCCCCATTTTACAGGTAAGAAAATGCAGGCAGTGAGATGTTATATAATTTCTCCAATGCCATCATTCTTTAGGAACAGACTGGGATTGGAATCCAGGGAGCCCTACACTGGGCAGCTTCATGATTCCACAAGAGTGTCTCAAGAAATGAAGCCAGACCTAGCTTATTTTGGAAAAGCAGGGTCATATAGACATAGCAGACTCGACGCCTAAAGTAGAACAAACATCTGGGTTATCGATGAACTACTTCAAGCTCAGCACCGTGCTTACTTCCACAATCTCAGATCTCTCTAGCACACACCCTTCCTTATGAAACTTTCAATCAAACTAATGAATTCAACCCAGAAAAGCAAACACATTTTGGATAGAACAGTCATCTTTTTAAATCAGTTTTTGTGTTTCCTATATAAACCATCAGCCCAGAGGTACTATTTCTGAAAGCATTTTGTAATGGAAGGTTTTACCTGAGTGCCATTTAGTATTATCATTATTATCCTTGTTATTAATAATAATGATTTATAGAGCAGCTTGAAGAGGCACTGCTATTTAGAGACTAGGAACACCAAGTCTTCTTTGATACTTAAGTCAGCAAATATAACAGGAAGAAGAGAAGGCAAAGGGAGAAATTAAAACAGAGGGCTCTATCTTAGGCAGACACCTGCCTTCAGGGACCAAGAAGCAGTTCATATGAAGGAAAGATTAAGCAAAAATGGAACTCAAGGACAAACACTTCCTCCACTAGATCACTTCAAAAGATGCCGTCTGCTGAAACCCGCTGAGCCTAGCCACAGGCTGGAGAGGCCTTGAGGAATTAACTTCCACCACGTTGATGTCCCAGGAGAGTTTTTAAAGCAGTTCTACAAACAAGATCGCAAGAGACCTTTGCAAGAATGCCGTGAGCTACACAGGGGTGGCATTGCTTCACATCTCCCTGCCTGTCATGAAGGCACTGAAACCCGTGGCAGCCCAGCACCCTGTGAGAACATCGCAAAATGCCACTCTGCCCACTCAACCATGTGAAAGTGCTGGAGCTGGAAAGTGATCACAGAGGCCATCCGGTCAGGTGGTTCGCAGACATCACTGACTAATAAAGCCATTTGGGAATCTTGTTAAGGATCTAAATTCCTGAGCCCCAAGGCAATAATCATAAAAATAAAAGAAGTCAGGTCCACAGAATGACAGACTCACTTGGAGGGTCAGGGACGGATAAATCGAAAACTCTCACCTAGCATCCTGGTAAGCAACCAAACAAGCCGAGATGAAGAGAATATCCTGAAAGTTTCAAGAGAAGAAAGGCATTATGGGACAGTAATCCTGTTCGCAGCCGTTCTCACCCTCTGAGAGAAAATGTATTTCAATTATACACTCAGACAACATACATAAAGGACACTGATGTTTCTGCAAAAAATATTTTCTGCAAAACAATAAGAAAATTGAGCATATACTTCAGTTAAGTGAAAAAGAAATCCAAGAAAAATAGAAAAGGAGTCCAGGAAATCCAAGGAAAAATGGAAACTAAATCCAGAGGGGAATAAATAAACTCTCAAGATGACAAATATGTGGCAAAAAGTAATCAGTCCAAAAGGGAACAGGAAGTTGACAGGTGCCGGAAATAACATCTTCAAGAGGGAAGCTGATTTTGTCGTTTTGTGTGTGTGATAAAGAAGCTGCAAACTCTTAATAAGAAAATGAAAGCATTGATTTTTCTGTCAGTAAGAAAAATAAAGGAACAACAACAACAAAAAAAACCCAGAGACAAAAACATATACATAAAAGTCATGAGATAATTATGAAAAACTAAAATGCAGCCTATTTTTGAGAAATTCATTGGGTATAAGGCTGAAAGTTTTTATAATTTTCCCATGTTCCTTCGTGTAGTATGAATTTAGAGGCACAGCCTTGCATTTTCTTTTGTGTCCGGCCAGACCACGTGACTGCGGTGAGTGACCTGGACACGGAGAAAGCCATAGGACTTACTGGCTCTGTGACCTTGGGAAAGTTACTTAACTTCTCTGTGCCTCAGTTCTCTCCTCTTTAAAATGTCACCTACCCCATAGGACTGTTAAAAAGATTAAACGAGCTCATGTATGCAATGCACGTAGAATGGTAACTGATTTATAGTAAACATGTAAATAGTAGGTATTATTATTACAATATTAAAATATAGAAAAAATAGCTGATTTTTGATGCAAAGGCTATTATTAAAATTAGCCTCTTAAAACATAGAAGGCTTAATGAGAATAAAATAAAATAAATATAAAACTCAAGAAATGAAAAATAAAGGTATAGCTGACAAAACAGGAGGTAGGAAGAAGGTAATTTTCAACATCCTCATTTAAAATGAAAGTAATCAGATACTGTACAAACTAACTAGATAGTTTAAGCAATAGTTTTGAGCATTAATATAAAATTTAAAATAATTTAATTACGCTAATCTAATTCATTGAATGTATTAATTTCTTGTTAATTATAATTCAACTATAGCACATTTCAGATGTATTGCATTTATTTATAATTTATATTATATTAATAGTTAATCGTAATTGTAATGGATAATTAACCCATTAACTTAAATGGGATATAAAATAAAATAAATAGTAAACATGAAATTTATAAATACCAGAAAGTGGGTGGTGGGAAGGGAAGGTAAAGTGAGAGGTAAATAACCATGACTGACCTTTGCAGAATTTTTGTTATGTACCAGGTGCTTATGTTCTAAGTGCTCTACATATATATCATCTCATTAATCCTCTAACAACTCCAAGAGTTAAATAGTATCACGAGGATGATGGCCAGTTTACAGATGAGGAGTCTGAGGCAGAGAGAGACTGAGCACCTCCTCCAGGTCACGGAACTGGTGAAGGAAGAAGAGTGACTCTTCACCTCTACCTGCTACCTTTGACAGTGGGGAGGTAGTCACGGCGGTTTACAGATATGATGTGGTGTTACAGTTGCAAATGCCAAAAAATAAATAAATAAATAACTGTGGGGGAATGAATAGCGTCCCACGGAAATTTCCTGTCCACTGAGAACCTCAGGAGGTGACCTTACTTGGAAGCAGGGTCTTTGCGGACGTAGTTAGTTACGATGGGGTCACACTGGAGATGGGCAGGCCCTCGATCTAAGGACTGGTGTCTTTGTGAGGAGGGGCAAGGAAACAGAGACAAACAGGGAAGAAGCTGAGTGACCCCAGAAACAGAGTTGGGAGCGATACAGCTCCAAACCGCACACCAGGGAATTGCTAGGACCCAGCAGAAACGATGCAGAGGCAAGGAGGAATTCTTCCCTCGCCTCGGGAGGGAGTGTGGCCCTGCCCGCACCTTGATTTCATACTCCTGGTCTCCAGAAGTGTGAAAGAATAACTTTCTGTTGTTTCATGCCTCCTCGTTTACGGTAATTTGTTATGGCAGCTTTACGACTGATAGAACTAACCAAAAATTTAAAATAGAAATGGTCAAAATGAGTGGAAGAAGGACTGAATCCTATACTTTACAGCTTTCTGCATTTTTCACTTTTTAAAAACTCATGTGCTACTCTTCGTTGTGGGCAGACTCAAAGGTGGACCCCCTGACCCCTCGTAGTACTGACAGCACTGTGTAACTCCCTCCTCTTGAGTGTGAGCGGGACCTGTGACTCGCTTCTAACCAACAGAATACAGCAGAAGTGACAGGATATTACCTCCATGATTGCATTATATAAGACTGTGATGTCCGTTTGCAGATTCTCTCCCTTGCTGGCTTTAATGAAACAGGTCATCATGTTGCGGTGGCCCACACAGAACGGAAGCAAATCTCTGGCCAAGAATTATCTAGGAACTGAGGGTGGCCTCTGACTCACAGCCAGCAAGAAACTGAGGCCTTCAGTCCACCAGGCTGACAGGAACTGAATTCTGCCTACAACCACAAGAGTTTGGAAACATAGCCTTCCTCAGTCCAGCCTCAGATGAGATCACTGCCCTCTTGAACACCCTGATTGTCTTGAGACTCTGAATCAGAGGACTCAGCCAAGCTGTGCACAAAGCCCCAGACTCTCAGAAACTGATACAACAAAGGAAATAAAGGCTTATTGTTTTAAACCAATAGGTTTGTAATATTATTATTATATACATCAAAAGATAACTAATATCCTCCTTTAATTAAAAACAGCAATAATAATGATACTTTGAAGTGTTTTCAATGTGAATTGTGTGCTACGATTAAAAATAAATTTAAGACAAGTTACTCTGGTGATCAGTCAGGTCTGGGAACAACTCCCTCATGAAATTACTAGGGAAACCAAAGCACGGGGAAGTGGAATGGCACCGAAGCTCGGAGACTTGAAACAACGTGGACAGGTTCACACATTAACGACCTGAAACGTCAGTAACGAGCAACATCTCCACTGACTCTCCATCTCCATCTCACTGCCGCCTACAGAATGACAACCGGAATGTAAAAAAAGAAAAACAAAACAAAAAAAACCAAAACACCAAAAACTGGCAGAGCAAGATAATTGCTCAAATCAAGGGCAAAGATTCTGTTTTGTCTTAGATTATATTCACGGTAAGCACTGTTCCCGACATCACCCCCAGCTCCTGGGAGGGTAGATGTGTTAAATAGGCCGTTATTAGGCAATTTTTTTGACAGCTGCTGCCTTTGCAATTACTATAATATAATTTTTTTTTCTTCTGAATAGCTCTAGATTTGTTTTTGTCTGAGCTGAGGTGGAAAATTGAGAAATAACAGATTCGACAATAATTGACTTTATTAGGAATATGAATGTATTATACACGCCATATATTAAAAACTCATTGCTTTTATATTGGCCTCACACACTGTACACTACTTTTATGGTTCCCTAGCCTCCAGTGTTCCCCCTTCTTTACTGTTCCCATCAGCTTTATGTTCCTCATTCCCTGTCAGGCAGAGGAAATAAATGGTTAAAAATCTAAGTGCTCATCAGACACCAGCCAGAGTACATAAATGAAAGCGGGCAGGCTTGGGTAATTTAAGATACTGCTGTGAGCTGGTGTTGCCAAAATGATGCACTTACTGAACCATAAACAAAAGCAATTAAGATGAGATGTTGATTATTGTGAAGAAAAGTTCCCCAACAGTATACAGAAGCACGGGCTACCCAGGGAGTCTCATTTGCATAAGCATCACTGGAATTCTGGGATGTCCAAGGAGGGCTGCAGGAGTCCTTTTGGCAAAGGGATCCTGATGTCTCATAGGAGGAATCCTGAGAAAGCCCCTGGAACAAGCTGCACGGGGAATGACAACTACCAGGCGAAGAGTGGAGAGAGAGGTTGACTCTTTCTCGATGGAAGAGCCAGGAAGGAAGAAGTCCTTCTGAGGTAGATGGAAGATATAAGTCATGTGGCAAACCACAGCTGGAATGTCATGCTGTTGAATTCTACCTAGCAAAGCAAATCACTTCAGCCCAAGTTTGAAGAACTCACTGGAGAAAGCCATGAACTCGGAGAAGGAGGAGACCTCCAGGTGCCATCTTTAGTGGCTGGATCTTCCCAAGGTGGCCCAAAAGCAGCTCTGACTTGAAGAGCGAAGCAACAAGAGTCAAGAGTTGGCAGAGTACTGGCTGATGCCGGCTGCAGCGGTGGCAAGAATCACAGAAGCAAGAATGTTTCTGAGTTGCAGCAGAGGTGGGAAGGATGCAGGGATGGTTAGAAACCTAGAAACAAAACTAGGTGACAGGGCTGGACAAATACACAGCGACAGTCAACCCCTGCCCCTCGTCCCCGCCCCACAGCCCTAAGCCCACAACCACGACCACCCTCCTCTCCAGCTAGAGCCTTACAGACAGTAAGCACAACAGAAATCTCTGAATCTCTGCTTGTGTCATCGTCTCTTTCTGGAGTGGAAAGGCACCCCTGATCATGGAGAATTGTACCTAAAAATCCCCCAGAGCGAGGCACATGGTAGATGCTCAGCAACTGTTTATGGGGGCGGGGGGCGAGGGGAGAGAAAACAAGGCATGAATGGATGAACAGATAGAGTGAGTAAGTGAATGTGTCACTCAGATGGAAGGTAAGGCCAGGGCTGACATTTAGATCCGTCTTGTGGAGGCAGAGTGAGTGGAAAGAGCAGGACGGGGCAAAGCACGCTGAGACACATCTCAAGCAATGAGCAGGGGAAAGACAGGCAGGAGATGAAAAATGAGCGTCCGGCCAGACAGGTGATGTTGGGTCAACACAATCCTTCCCCTCCTGTCTGAAGAAGCTCTGCGGGCACACATTGCAGCATGCCGATGGGCCACAGCGAGCAGTGATTGGCGTCTGGGAGCCCAGCATCTGTGAAAAGACTGACGTTCAGGTAGACAGGTCCAAATGTCACCAGCCAAAGGCCAGAGCACCTCGCAGCCTGGCTGGGGCCACTCAGACAGGTGAGGTGACCACCAGCAGACCAGTGCAATCACCCAGAGTGGTGGTTTGGAATTCGCTGCCAGTGGCCAGTTCATTTAACCAGGACACCTACCTGTGTTGATGTAGATGTGGTTTACGAAGGTTTACGAACCCAGGGAAAGGAAACTAACGTGTAGAGACCACCTACAGGCTTTCTACTAAGGGCACAGAACCAGCTTGTCACATAGTCAGCAAAATACTAGGAGTTATTAGTCCAATTTTACGGATAAAGAACCTCAGGCTCGGCTAAAGTAAGTGGTCTTTTAAAATTTACACAGGTGATAAGAGATAGAATCAGGATCAGATCATGATTTCCTGAGCCACAGAAGTCTTGTTCTTTCTATTACTCTATACTTTGGATATTGACACCAAGAGATACAGAGATATGCAAGGTGAAATCTTTTCCAAGGAAAAGAGGCAGAGGTGAAGGAATTTTAAAAGTGTTTCTCTAAATATCGCTGCTGCTAGTCTGCAACTGAAAGAGAAATAATTCATGAGGCAGATGGAGAATAAGATGGTCTGCAGGGGTAGCAAGAAGAGAAAGAAGCATCATTTTCACACTGAGCTTGCACTCTGCCCAGAATTCCGTGATAGATCAGATGGCGGCTAAGAGCGAGTCATTATTTCCGGCAGAACTAGGGTCCCATGGCCGACTCTAACGATCACTGGGACGGTAAAGCAGAGCAAACTCCGGTGCACTGTGCCAAAAGAGGCAAAAGAGGCAAAGGACCCAGGTGTCCAGGGTTCATTCGACAAACACCACTAAGTGTTGCATCTCCTGTCCTCATCCCCATGGCTCCAAGGGCCCGTGGGAGGATGTCTTGTCCACACAGCTGTCAGAATCAAGGGGGAGGACAGGCACGTGGGAAGACATCGACAGGGACGTAAGATGATGCTCTTTTTAGGGAAATATAGCTTCCAAGACCAAGTTTGTAGGATTCTGTGGTTTCATTCATTTACTCAATAAATATCTATTTAGTGGCTCCCTTGGGACGGCCTATTATAGGTTCTAAGGGTAGATCAGCAAATAAAATAGATACTGAAGTCTCTGACCTCCCTGTGCTTGCGTTCTGGGGAAATGCGTTCTGTCTGCGCCGGCCTTACCACGTCTCGTCTCCACGTGTCTGCCAGAAGAGTCCTGTTGTCTCCCTTCCTCAGAGAAGCAGAGAAGGAGGGTGGGGTTTTTTTATACACAGGAAGCCTTAGATTTGAATCCTGGATCTGTCACCTCCTAACTGAGAGATCATCTAAAACAAATTGCACAGGTGTTGTCTTACTTGTAACATGGGGACAATGACCTCTTCCTTGAAAAGATTTTAGGAGAGTTGGTTTGAGTATGCTATCTAGCCACATGCACAGAGGCTGAAAAATAGGAATATATACATATATATTATATGTAATATATATTATATGTGTGTGGGTATATATATATTTTCTTAGTTGAGACCTCCCTCTCCCCAGGCGTGAGCTGCGGTATCAGGCTATAAACGACGCAGCCCTGCTCCTAGTTCTAACGCTGTCCCCACAGCAGTTCCTGCAGACCGTGGACATCTACATCAGTATACCAGCACGGCACACAGAAAACCCCACATCATTAACTACAGAAAGCAGGGAGGAAGCGAGGGAGAGAGTAGAGACAGGGAGTCCAAAACAGGGCATTTCTCAGGTCACAGTTGATGACCCCTTCACTGGGAGTGTGATCCAGTAAACCACAAGGAAATGCGTTTGAGAGATTTTTAGGAAGTTCTTCGTTCCTTCCTACCGATAAGACATTAGGGCTGAGAGAAAGGGAAGCACCCAACACTGCCCAGTTTCTGGTCGGGGCCACTGGGTGGAAAATAATAGCGTTAACTATAAAGACTCGGTAGGAGCGAGGCGGGGTTACGAGCTGCCCGGATGCGTTAAGTTCTAAGTGTCTGATGGGCAGTTGATGATAGCACCCGGGGGTTAAATACAAGACTCCAAACTTTATAGGAGAAGCCGGGGCAAGAGGTCAAGATGTGCGAGTCACCGGGATGCAGGTGGCATTCGTCAGTCACCATGAAAGTCAATGCGATGACTCGGGGGGCGTCAGTAGAGTAAGAGGAGGGTGCTGGCGAAGAAGAGCAGGGACGCTGCTGTTTGAAAGTGGACGAGGAAGGGACGTCACTGAAGTAAATTCAGAAGAGGCGGGCAGTGCTGTAAGCAGAGAGACTCTGGAACTAAACTGGTCCACCCGGTGTCAGGGCCAAGAAGGGAAGAACCCTGCTGAGTCCTCTCCCCTAACCCATAACGGCAGGATGGGCACAGAAGAGCTCCCTAGCAGGCACCCTTCTCCACGGGGTGCGGAGAGGGGACTCTACAAATCCCCTGAAGAAGTGCCACACGAAGGCAAAGCAACAGGGCGGCCGCAACCCCAAGTGTACCTGAGACAGAGCTCACTGAAGAAGATTGTTCATTTGGTTTTCTAGAACTTTCTAGATCATTCATCCTCCCCCTCTTCTGTGAGGGGGAAATGCTTTAAGAAACCTTCCCAAGTTATAAATTCTCTCCATTCCTTCTTAACCAGTCAGGCAAGATTGATAGGCTGAGCTGGTTGACAGGGAAGCAATTAGGATATCATTATTTGCCCTGTATATATCTGCATTTATGTTAATGGCTTTGTTCTTGATCAGAGCAGCTACTAAACTAGAGGAAGTGCTTATTGCACTCAAAGTTTTCCTGTGAATTACTTAGGAGTCCCAGAATAGCCAAAGCATATAATGTGCAAAAAACTTTTTCTTTATTTTTCTGCTTCAGATCCTAATAGCACAGGCCTCCTGCATACTTGGGACCAAACCAACTCAATTTTTCATATCTGCTTTGTCATCTGATTGATTTAGTGCTTCTTGTGGTCAGACTTTGCAGAGAAAAAAAGAACACACATACAATTTCTCTCTCTGGCATGGTTTTTTTTTTTTTTTGATGGGCAATTTTATAAAAATCACAGAGCTGGGAAGGACCTCTTTGTGCAGTTTTTCCTAACTCCTCACTATACAGAAGCACTTTGGAGAAAAAAGGGATGGAAAGAAATAACTCTTTTGAGCTGTTTCACAGGCTGGGCTGTGTGTCCAGATGCTCTACCATGTTAGCCTATTTAATCTTCATGAAACTCCATCGCCTCCCGGCTGAAGATGCGCAACGCGCACACTGAGGCTTGGAGAACTGGGCCATGAGTTGGCAAACTGCAGCCTGTGGTCCCAATCTACCCCGTCTTCTGTTTTGTAAATAAAGTGTTCTTGGAACATAATCACACTCACTCACTCATTCGTTTACGCATCATCTATGGCTGCGTTCAAGCCACCGTGGCAGAGTTGAGAGGTTGCAGCCAAGACCATTCGGCCCCCAAAGCCTAACATATTCACTCTTTGGCCCTTTACAGAAAACGTTTGCTAAGCCCTGATTTAGACGAATTTCCCTGGTCACAAGCAGTATGTGACTGTGCATAGTAAACACCGTCTTCTGTCTGACTCCAAATCCTCTTTCTTCCATGTTACCACTATGCCCATTCACAACATCTAGCACATGGAGGGCAAAGCAATTCAGGTGGTCCCTCCTTGCTTTCTAATCCAGAAAGGTACCCACCCCACACACTTACAAACCACTAAAGCTTCCTACTGCAAACTACAGGCAGCAGCAAGGATGTATCTGCTTGGAAGACACAGGGATGAAGTGGGGACTTAAGGTCTTCCTTACCCTTCACCCCACAGTGGGTTCCCCTTTCTGTTTGGCAGAAAGGAAACCAAAATGAATATTAGTTTAATATCATTTAATAAGAATATTAATATCCTTGGGAACTTCGTTTGTTAGGGCTTTCTGCAAGAGGTAGAATTAGATATGTTTTTCATGTCACTTGGTCATATAAGTTTCTCATGATGCTTCTAAAAGAAATGAGAAGAGGTGAAAAATGATTTTGAAGACCATAAGCCAGCCAGAAAGGTGATGCTAAGATGGGCAAGCAAAGGTAACAGTGTTAGAAACAGCAATTCACTAAACTTCTATTACCTGGCATGAGATTTGCATGAAGTTCTTCCAATCTGCACAGCTCTTGAAAAGGTAGACAATTTTCTGAGACGAGAAAGGGGAGACCGTAAAATGTGGAAGGACTTACCCGACATATCACAGTTAGCAGTGAGAGGGATAGGATTTGAACTCGGGTCTGCATGCAAAGCCCACCCTCGTTCTCATGCGTACTTCTTAAAGGAAGCCAGCGCGTGAAGAAGTAACTTTCCGAGTCAATGCCAAAGGGAGTGTTCCGTTTCTCGGGGTCAGCTTTTCTCAGAGGTGAACGAAGTAAATTTAAATGAACGGTAGCCAGTTAAAGGCGAATATTCTTGGTCCTGACGGGAGTTAGAAATCTGAAAGTGAGAGAACAAGGGAGTGTGGCAAACAGAGGGTGTGAGGAGGATGCACCTGAGGAGAACTGACAGGAGAGAAAACATACATGGAGTGCAGGCTCTCAGGACTGAGAGCCAGGAGGAGACCCAAGGGAGATCGAACGAGGTCCGCCCACGGAGGCTGAGTCTACAAGTCATCAAAAGAGTGACACATTTGACCCTGGGGATCTGATTTGACATGCGACCTCTACTCAGTCAGGGGGTCTGATTAATCGGAGAATTTTAGAACATCAGACAAAGAAGAGAATTACAGGTCATATGATCTGATCTTCCATCTCATCTTGACGCCTTCTCTACAAAACTCAGCCCTGGGGATGCCAGACCTTCTTTGATCACCTCTAGTGACAGGGAACCTAATTCCTACAGCACCAGGAAGCTCAAGTAAGACAGATGATTTCCCTGACTTACTTACTGATCCCACTGCCACCTCCCATCCCCACCCCCCAAAGCACACACACACGCCCAAGGAGATCAAGACCAACAAAACTACTGCTTCACATAAAATTTTTTAAAATGCACAATAGACAGCAGATATCCTTACAACTGTCCTCTCCAAGTTAAACATAAAAATCACCATTTATATCCATGTATGATCAGCTCACCAGAAAATTTATATGTTGTATTCCTAAGAGGTTTTCATTACCCCCACTTTATAGGAGAAAAAAGCTGAGGCTCAGAGAATTTAAGGTAAGCCCCCATGGCAACAACATCAGGGGGTACGAAAGGCAGATTTCCAACACAGGTCACTCTCTGCATCCCAGGTAATTAATTCCTGACACCAGGATTTTGAGCTCCCTCCACATTATGGTAACTTCACTGTGGACTTTAAAAAGTTGAAAAGTATAAGTGGGTATGTTTTTATTTGCTTTTTCATTGCACTGACATGGAGAAAAAGTCAGTTATAAGTAGAATTGAGTCAGAGCTATATAAGACAACGAATCAGTTGAAGAATGTCTTTTTATAAAATACCTTCTGAGGTTGTTTCTGATGTTTAAAATAAAAATCAATGATGTGTATCTCCACAAAGCCAGGTAAGAGATTTACCAGTTTCCCAAGAATAGTCAATAAAATCACATTTCCTTTCATTTATCAAATAGTGGGAATATATATTTTGTAATTACATAAACTCCTGTCATTTTGAAATTAATAACACCTTTAAAATGTATTTTCATGATAATCTCCTACAATAAAAAGTGTCAGAAGAGGGAGTTTCATGGATTATAACTTTATAGACAAGGAGGTTAATCAAGGTGGATATATTTTTTTAAATGACTATGAGTTCTCAAGCCTCCAAGGTCAAAACATCAAAATAGACTATAAAATTTCAGTTTTAAACGGCACTGCAAAGGCCAACACCAGTTACGATTTTCAAGTCTTCTTCCTTCAATTCTCATGCCCAGCACCATTTCAAATTAAGAACCGGCCTTCCGTGAGCACCTTCATGAAGCTGGAGCTCCTGTGACTTCTCCTGTGAATTCTCCTGTGAATCAACTTCCTTGTGTCACATCCCTGATGAAACCACCGACAGCCATGTGAGCTCTAAGTTTGACTTCCAAAGGCCCAGGGCACTCACAGTCTGACATACACTTACTTTTTGAACATTTTAAAAACAAGGGGATTATACACTTCAAAAATAACAGATTCTGCTTTGCATGAAAATATAATATGTTTCCATCTTAATGATGTAAAAGAATAGCTTGTTATCACGGTGCATCTGAAGAAAAAAAACAAATTACACATGCAAATGTTTTTTGGCTAATTAATTCAATTCTGGAGATAAAATTGGGACAGTACAGAATTTCAAGTAGATTCCTAATAAGTTCTGAAATCTAGCAATTTTTAACTAAGATACCAGACCATCTAGTTCCAGGAGCTGAAGCTTCTGGCATACCCTTATGTTGGTGTCTGATTCATTCCAGGTTTGAAAAAGCCTTTCTATATTGATTAGTTATTTGTTCCATCACTCCAACAATGGAAAACTTAAGGGTCAATATTTAGATTAACTAGGTGGAAATTCTAGTTGCCTTGAACTAATTAAAATATCTCCCTGAAATCGACTTCGTCTATAGCAGTGACTTAAAGATGACATTATAAAACCTATGTCAGTTACACAATTAAACTTGTCTTTGAATTTGAACACACAACTCCACTTCAAATTAGTGGAAAGAACATGGGTTTGGAGTCTTACAGATCTGGATTTGAATAATGAATCTAGCAGCTATTTGCTATGGGGGTGGGGGGCGGGAAACATAGTTAAAATCTCTAATACATACTCACTTTTCTCATCTGTAAAGTGGGATTAAAAATTTCTGTACCCTCAGGGTTTGTTGTTTTTTGTTTTTTTTTTTAATGAGAATTAGAACCAAAAACGTATTTGTGTTGGAGAAAAAAGAAGAAAAGATTTTTACAATCCCAGCTGCCTTTTATGTGTTTGCTTAAAAAAAATTTTTTTTTTCCTTTTCTTTTGTTCTGTCATGCAACCAAGATCCCTCGGAAAAAAAATCACAAAATTCTTGAGGAAGCCTTTGAACTTCCCTAGGACATGGCTAGAGGAAGCGATTAAGCTTATCTCACCCAGAATCCAGAAATTAAGACCCTAACACAGATACTACACAGAGCTGTCGCAGAGCTAGGGTGCTCAAGAAACATTTCTTTCCCTCCAGGCATTGCTTCTGTGCTACAATATCCCAGTTTTCTAGAAGAATTATCAAGAAGATCCCTGTCTTCTGCCAGGAGCACTAACTCTCTTTAGCAGCAAAGATAAAGAATTTTTATCCTGCACCTGGTTGGTGGCCTCTAGATAAGTGACTGGAAGTCTAGAAAGAATAGCATATATAAAAGAGATGTCAAGTATGTGACACACAGTCACCACATCTTACCCTGCAGCCAGGAAAGACATTGCTAGTCAATGACAGAACTGCCCCAAACTCCACATGGCTAAGGAATTGAAGCTGCCATGAGAAATTAAACAAATTTCTCATTATTCATATATTCCGGTAAAAGGAGGACCTCCTGGTATCTTGCCCCAGTGTCACCACTCTGGACGTCCCTGTCACTGAGAAGAGGAAAACATTGAGTCACTGGGCTGGCAGACTTGCATCAGGCAGATTTGTCTAGACCACAGAAGCCAGAGTTATAGCCTGGAGTCGGAGGAGATAAAGACCACCTGAGCTGATGTTCCAGAAAAGAGTTGAGAACAAGGCAAAGAGACACAGAACCAACTAATGGGTCAGGTCAAGGAAGAACCAATGGAGCATGGACAGAGCGCTGAAACAGGGCACTGAGCCCAGCAAGTGCCTGGCAGGGGCGCCAGGCCAGAACGTTGGGATTTCCATTTCCTGTCTTGAACGACATAGACTGGGAAGGTGACTGAGAGGAAGTTACCCAGAGCAGCAGAAGTAAGGAGAAGGTGTGAGTCCAGGAAACTGGGACGGGGCCACAGGCATGACCGGCCTGTACTAGGAGACTGGCCCAGGGGTGAAGGCCCATGGGACTCATGGAATAGCTGCAGCCCCCAAAGAGTTTTCATCTCCAAGGATTGCCTTAGACCTTGTACTAATATCCAGGACAATCTCAAGGACAGGCAAAAGCCATACTTCCAAGCCAAGGGAATGGAGGCCACTATGATCTTCCTGTTGTTGTGAATGAAGCACAAGATCCCTATGAGTCTCGCTGAATGAATCTATCGTGAGTCCAGATTCTACATGCTCTCCTTCCTAAAATATACCACTAACACCTCTTCCCGTCGACACTGATTTCTCTGAGCAACAGTCTTCTCATCTATCGGATGGTGGAAATGATATTCAGTTGGCGGCAAGTCTTAAGATAAAATTTCAGGAGAAATTAGGGAACCATCCTGACTCTCAGGTTAAGCAACTCTGAATTCTGGATTTAAATCCATCTCATTATTTTGGCCCCTGTTTCATGAACTCTGAAATTCAACTCTGAAACAGCCCTATCTAGAAAGTAAGGCCCCCCACAGATGATCTGAATGTCCTCTGGGTTAGAACCCTGTGCTTCCATCTTTAACTACTGGGGGCGGAGAGTTTATGCAATCTTGTCTTGCACTGGTGGAACACTGATTAACTTGGGGGAAGACCAAAATGACATCACTGGTGTTAGGAGTTCAGAAAAGCCCAGATAGATGCATGTGGAAATTGTTGAGGATTCACAGGGAAAAGGGAAAAAACATGTTTACTCTACTGACAACATTTCTGACATCAAATGTGTGGGGATTTTTCCCCATACACTCCGGACTCCAACTGGGTGTTCTACAATTCATCTATGATACTAACTACCTTGAATTAGTACAGGCCTCAAAGGTTAAGGACTCAGACCCATAAGACCCCCCGCTGCCACTCACTCACACACACACACACACACACACAGACTTCAGATGCCAATAGCAAGTAGTGGGTCCCACACTTCTGCCCAACTTGGCTACAAATCAGAGGTTCCCAAAATCCCTCCTCAGGTTCAATAATTTACTATAACAGATCACAGTACTCAAGAAAATGCTTACTCGTGTAATAAATATAATATTACATAAGATATAATAAATGATAGAAACAAACAGCCAGATTAAGAGATACATAGGGTGAGGTCTGGGGGGTCTGAGCTCAGGTGCTTCTGTCCCCGTGGGGATGGGGTGTGCTATCCTCGCAGCACATGAACGTGTTCACCAACCCAGAAGCCCTCCAAAGTTCACACTTCCAGGACAAATATGGAGGCTTCGACAGATAGGCACGTTTGAACATCAACTCAATCTCAGCTCTTCTCCCTTTCCAGGAGAATGGAGGGTGGGGCTGAAAGTTCCAAGCTTCTAATCATGGTTTGGTCCTCCTGGTGAGCAGCCCCCATCCTGAAGCCATCCAGGAGCCCACAAGAGTCACCTCATTAGAACACAGGACACCCCTATCACCCAGGAAATTCTAAGAGATTTAGGAACCAAATAGTAGAATAAAAGATGCTCCCAGCAACCCTATCACTCGAGAAATTACGAAGCATTCTAGGAGCTCTACGTTAAGAACCAGGGGCAGAGATCAAGTATATATTGCTTACTATGTCACAAAAGGTGACTGCTGTATGTCCGTGTAAGGTACAATTATTAGGGAAGAACTCTGAGGAAAACGTCTGACTCCCTATCCTCTCCATTCTCCACTTGTGAGGGCAGATGGGTCTTTACGGTGACAGTATTAACAGCTACCACTTATTGTTTACTATATGCCAGTTACACTTAAATGTATTAGACAAATTTACTCCTTGTAACAACCCTACGAGATGAGAACTATTATTGTGTAGTCTCAGTTTAACGAGAAGACAACTGAGTGAAGGCAGGTTGAGTAATCTGCCCAAGGCCGACCAGTTATGAAGTGGTGAAGTCGGTCTTTGAATTCAGGTGGTGACACCAGAACCCCAGCTTTTAGCCTGTGAGTATACTGTATTCGGAGTTAGGGGAAGTGAGTGACCTTGGAAGAGAGTTTCAGTGGAGACGGGGAGGGTTGATTTCTATAAACATAGGTCACGATGTTCTTCTTGATGCCGAGATGTAGACACCAAAATGCCAGGAGTCATCAAAAATGAATAGTTGATTCTATGGGAGTCAGCCACGCTCTGATCTTCGCTGCGTGGCTCCAGCTCCCTGGGGGGAAGTCGGAGGAGATGGGGAGCCCACGACTGAACACGGACCACCTGTCTGGCTGAGCCCCTCTGGGGCAGGGCCAGGGCTGGACTGTCCAAGCCCAGGTCCAGCCCCATCTCATCTTCTAATCGCATTGGTCTGCCAACCCCCAAAGCCCCGCCCACGCAGGACTGTGGTGGGGCGAGGAGAAGCACATGCCTCATCCTTGCTTTTTAATTCCTTCTTTCATCTTCTTATGACAAGTTCTTTGGTAATTTTCCGATTTCAAAGGAATTATTTGGAAGAATATCTGAGGACTGGTTGCGTTCATGTTTTACACCAAATGCTTTCAACATGAGAATCCGCCCAGTCACATCTAATAAAAATACCCTTCCTGAGCTGGTACCAGGAGGTTTCATTAAAATAGCAGTCGATAAGCAGAGCTGATTTGGTGCTAAGGGGGAAAGAAAGCACAGGCATATCTCAGGCCTTTGGAATTCAAGAGTGCAGCTGAATTCAGGCTCTTTTAAGTTGTTTTAGGACCGTATTCTACATATTGCCTCATCAGATCCTGAGGAATTTACTACACCAAACTGCACTGAACTGTCAACTGAGATCTTTTCTCTATCCATCACGCCTGCGGCAGAGAAACCTGAACTAGATCGCTGCTGGGGCCTAGCATGGAGGACCCTTCCTGTCCCTGAGTTAAAGGTTCTGTGATCTCTCCCAGGGATTTCTTCCCAGGGCTTCAGTATCCCGAACACAATTGCCTGAGCAGCAAAAAAGCCAGAGCAGAGACACAAATACAGTCACGCCCCACCCGTGGTTATACTCAGAAAATTCCAGAAATAAACAATCCATAAGTTTTCAATTGTGCACCGTTCTGAGTAGCGTGATGAAATCTCTCACAGTCCTGTGCCGTCCCCACCGTGCCTGCAAGGACACAAATCGCCCCTTTGTCCAGTGACTCCACGTAGGGCATGCTCCCCGCCCAGCCGTCACTTAGCAGCCGGCTCACTTATCAGATATGTTGTGGTATCACAGCGCTGGTGTTCAAGTCACCCTAATTGTACTCAATAATGCCGTATTCACATGACTCTTATTATAGTATGTTGCTATAATTGTTGCATTTTATCAGTTGTTGTTACTCTCCTACTGTGCCTAATTTATAAATTAAACCATCACAAGTAAATATGTACAGAAATAAACACAGCGCATATAGGGTTTTGTACTATCCAGGCCCTGGCCCACTGACCCGAGTGTATCAGTGTGAGTCAGAAGAGCCTGCCGCCGGCTGCGCAGCACGCGGGATGTGCTGGGTTCTCCCCACGCCACCCCGGCCCGCCTCGGGGGACTGGAATTCACCATGGAGCCTTACCCTGCAGTGCGGCGCTAGGTGCCTGGACCAGACCACCTGTGGTTAGCTTTGTGAGCTTGGGCGGGTTACCAAACTCTCTGGTCCCTCGGTTTTTCTCATCCAAAATATGGGGACAATAACAACCACCTCATAAGAATTGTTAAATCATATAAGAAAATGGAGGCCTCCGAGGCTGTGGTGAAGGTTCAGTCATTTGATGTGTAACACATATAGCGCTTGGCCCAGAGGAGGTACTTTATATAGGAATGTTTATTTTATCATGTTTATTTTTAAACTCTGGGTTCCCTACATCTAGCAACCGTGGTGAACACAGGAGCAAATTCTCCCAAGGTTCCTCCCAGCTCCAGCATTTCCCAGTCCCAGCTGCTACTGACTGACCTGAGGGCAGAGGGAACCCTTGGGGAAGGGCCCTGGTCTCCTCCAGCCCAGGGGCAGAGCCTGCCACCCAGCACCGAACACCCCGAGTACAGATGTTTTAGGTGATGACTGAGACTGACAGGTCTATGGAAATGTCATCCTTCAAAATGTTTCACTTTTTTGTTTTCCATACGTGAATTGTCTTTAAAAAAAAAAAAAAGAAAGAAAGAGAAAAAGAAAAGTAACTGGTCTGTTTTGTGCCAGAGCTGTCTGGTCTCTCCAAACGCTTACTCCAGCAGCTCTCATTGTCTGGGATCAAAGCGCCCTCCCCGCAGGCTGGCTTTGTGTTCTGCCTGGAGCAGAGGAATGGGCTGAAAGGGGAACTCCTCCAGGCTTCCGGCCCCTCCCTTCCCCTGAACTTTGCGAGAACAAAGAGATTTACAAGGCAAGGATCCCAACTACAAGGTGCTAATGACAGAAATCCCAGGCACCCAGGTCCGCAGGAGTGTTCCCAAGTCAGAAAGCTTCCGGGAGGAGGAGGCCCTGAAGGGAGGAAGCCGGAGCCGGGAGCCCAGCTCACAGTGGATCTGCCTCTTGGAAGCAGAGCACTCCCAGGCAGAAGTTCATCTCCTCCAGGAAGGACGCCCTCCCCCAGGATTGCTCTCAGCCCTCCAGGCATCAGGCAGCTTCCACCGGCTGACCTCTCCTGCACAGCACCTGGAAACTGCTGTTTAGTTTCAGTCTAAGCAGACGATGGTGAAAGGGTTAAGCGTACAAACCCTGGAGGGAGAGCTGTTTAGTGTGAATCAGAACAACCTCCGGGGCTTGTTAAAATATAGATCGCTGGGCCCCAGGCTCAGTGTTTCTGGTTCAGTAGGTCTGGGTTGGGCTTGAGAATTTGCATTTCTAACAAGGTCTCAGATGTTTCTGGTTCAGGGAGCATCCTTTGAGAGCAGCCCCTCTGCACAACTGACTACAGGGTTGATACACAATAAAGCAAACAGGGCCTGTCTTGGTCTCTAATCAAGGCTTCCAGCTGCTTCTCCTCAAGGATATAGAAACCCCGGAAGCAATCCAGCAGAGGGAATGGTCACTGCCAAGTTGTGTCTCTGTTCTCTCGAGGACCCCAGCAAGGTTTGGTCAAGATGGAAACATGAGTGTCCTGCTAGAAAACTCTTAATATAAATCACAGAGTTACAATGAATATCGTGAAAAGCCAAGTAAGACGCATTGAGGCAACCCAGAGATTGTTAAGGCGGACTCGCTAGCTGCCCAGGGCCACTAGCTGGGTGACTGTGGACAAGTTACTTACTAAACTCCATTAACCTGTCAGCTCCTGGTAGAATGAGGAGCCTAAAAGACTGCTCCTCGCAGAGTTGTTAGAAATAATAGAACCCATATATAAACTCAGGTTGAGCTCCGTGATAATGTTAGTTTAAAAGCCAACCTAATCTGCCTAAGCTGCCTCTGTAACCTAAACTGTCTGCCCTTTCTGTGAGCTCAGCTTCTGCCTGCAACCGGTGGTAGAAGAAATAGTTTCAGCCTCGGTGAGCAAAGTAAGTGCCTTCCTGTCTAAAGTCCCATCAGCAAAAACACAATGCCAAGGCTTGGACCGCCATCCCCAGCGGCAGGGGCACATGGCATTACTGTTTACTTTGGCCACGTCCAGGTTTCTGACAGTTATGGTCCCGTCTGTACTGCTAGGGGAACTCCTGTTTCATGGGAGAGACCCTTGCTGGGAAAAGGGTCTTGTCACTTTTGCAGATGAGAACTGAGGCTGATGGGATTTCTGAGGGACTGTTGAAAGAACCTCAGGAAGGAGCCGTCAGATCATGTTGGCAGAACAAATAGATTCCCAAACATTTTCTATTTAAAACAAAAATAAAATTAAAATAATAAAATAAAATAAAATAAATAAAATAAAATAAAATAAAATAAAATAAAATAAAATAAAATAAAAAAGAAACATGGTGACTCATCATCTTATGAGCATTCATAGTGGATGTATGAGGCCCATCTCCCCAGGACTCCTGCTCAGAGGAAACATCAAAAAGGAAGAATATCGGCTTGAGTTTAACTGCAAGCACTTTCTGTTCATGCACTAAGTGTCCGAACCTCTCTGTGAGCAAGTTAAGACCTTCTGTGTGGTCTTAAAATAATCGAATCAATGACCAGATACCTCTGATATCACATAGCAGAAGCAACTCTGAAGGGCAAGGCAGCTCCACAGGCTGCCGGCTAGGCTCACAGTCTTCATGATCCTGAGTGAGGAACGAAAGGCAGAGTGTGGCCCCCGACTGCCAAAGGATCGAAGGAGAGGCTGCTGTATCAACACTGGCACTGGGGAGGTCAACAGGTGCACTAGCCCCTGTGAGAGCTGTATAAATAGTGAAAAGGCACTACCTAGTCAAATCACATTTTCAAAGGCCAGTAAAATAAATGGTATTTCCAAGACAACATGTGGTCAGGTAAAGATGGGTAGCCTAGGTGGTTCTTCCCTCCCTTGGTGAATATACCCGAGTGCTGTTTTAGGTTCTTGGCTTTGGAGTTTGGCACGAGGGGATTTTTCCAGCCTCTAGAGGGGGAGGCTCATCTCTCTGGGCCAGACTCCCACAATTCAGGCTCACAGAAGCTGACAAAGTGCCAATCTATTCATTTCCCTCCAGAAGCACAATTGCCACGTAAGCCAGTGCTTTCCTCGGTATGACCTGTCTGTTCTGTCCTTATCCTCCACATGCTAAGTAAAAGATCCTCTGATGAGCCTCAACTCAGAGCAGAGGCCAAGCTGAGAAATCATAGCAGGTGATGGTCAACTCAGAGGTCCACTACGCTGGTCAGTCAGAGCCTTCAGCTTCAGTCGCTTGGCTGGCGTGGGAGTCTAAAGAGTGGCCTTAGACATTCAGGTCCTTATCTCTGTAACCTCCAATTGTTACCTTAAATGGCACAGGGCGCGGGGAAGGGGAAGGGGTACAGCTGTGATTAAATGAAAGATCTTGAAATAGGAAGGAAGTCTTGGACTATTCGGGTGAGCCCTTAATGTAATCGTAAGTGTCCTTCTAGGAGAAAGGAAGAAGAGATTTGAATGCAGAGACAAAAGAATAAAGCGATGTGAAAAGTGAAGTAAGATGCTAGGCTGCTGGCTTGCAGGTGGAGGAAATGGCCAGAAGCCCAGGAGGGCAAGGAGCAGATTCTCCTGTAGAGCCTCCAGAGGGGGTGTGACCCTGCTGACACCTTGATTTCAGCCCAGTGAGACTGACACACATACGTTTATATATTCCATCTGAGGTGTATGGGGGCATTTGAGAGATAGGAAAAAAAGGCCCAAGCTATAGTCTAGATAATTTGTAACAGGATTTCTGAGGGTAGGGTCTAGGCTGCAGGGTTTTTTTTTAACTCCCCAGAATGTACAAATGGAGAGTCAAGACTGAGAACTGCTGGTTTAGCCCAATCCAAGGAGAGTGGGGAGGGCAGGGGGGGCAGGGAGGCATCTTCTCAGAGGCTGATCTGAGCTCAATCTGGATTGCAGTGCAAGACCTGGTGATGAAAAGAAAGTGTGTGGCCAGGTAGAGCATCTGCCCTCAAACCTGACTATACCATGACACACCTGCAAGATCCGTAATGAATGCAGTCTCCTGCACGTCCCTCAGAGGTCTGAGTTAACTGCCATGGGCTGTGGCCTGGGCGGGAGGATAAAGAAAAGCTTCCTGGGTGACTCCGTGGGGCAGCGAAGGTTGGGGGCCACTGCCGTGGGGGATGAGCATGAACTCATCGGAGGTTTTGGTTGAATACAATATAAGTCAACTTTGGTAACTTCAGCAGAGAGAATTTACTAGAAGATGTGAATCAGCTCACAGAGTTATTGAAAAGGCAAGAGAGAAGGCTCAGACAATGGGCAGAAATAAGGTAGGCTGGTCCGGAGAACCGCGGCCATGCAGGCACCGGGGTCTGTGTGGTCTATCACAAGCACTAGTGACCCCACCCACACTGCACTGTACAACACAACCAGAACAATGGCCTCCAGATGCCAGGAACCACTGAGATGAATCCTTGTTCTTTGTCACTCATCCCGGATTCGACATCTCACACTGGAGTCTCTGGGTGACCCTGCTCAGGCTATTCTCTAACAGTCAAGGTGCCAGGAGAGGGCCATGTGTCTACTTGGGGCTCCCACATTGGAAGGCGAAGCCCTGCCTGCCCCCCCCTAACCCCACAACAGACTGGGTACTCAGATGCCAGGAAGCCAAAGACAAATGTCTATTGTGAGTATAAATTATGGGGTCCTGTCAAAGGCAAGGAACTCCAAACCTTCAGTGTGATGGTGAGTAGCTGGAGATGGGGCTGGGCAGAGAAGGTCCAAGTACAGAAGACTGGAACCAGTACATCCAGCAGTCTGGATCCTTCCGCATCATAGAGCAGGGGAACAGAAAGTGTTGGGCTGGCCGTTCTAGAAGAGGTCAGGGGAAAGTTTTCATCAGCCTCTTCCCTCTTCCCCTAGCCCTTTATCATCATGGATGCCACTTACTGAGCACTTACTATGGGCGGGCCCAGGGCCAGGCAGTAAGCACATTCTCACGAAGCCTCATAATGATCTTACAAGGAGGACATCGTCACTCCTATTACTGGGCCTTATTTTGACTTGTAACTTTTATCACTTGTAACGTACTGTTTAATTCACTCATTAATCTCATGTGTTATCCATACCCTCTACTACTAGAACGTACATTCCATGAGTGCAGGGCTTTTTGTCTGTTTTAGCTCTTACTCTCCACCTAAGGCAGATGAGAGGACCTGAAACACAGTGGGTGTTTAATAGGGCCCTGCAGAGTGAACAGGTTTCTCAGCTGGACAGACAGAGGCCCTGGCTGTTATATACATGACTATTGGGCATATTGGGAAAGGAAAGATCCAGAATTCAAATTCAGGTCTATTGGAATTCAGATCCCATGACCTCTGCCTTCCCAAAAGGCTGCGGGTTTGAACTGAAGAGAGAGTTCCCTGAAAGAAAACGCACAAGGCACAAAACGAAGAGCCAGAGGTGAGAGAACAAATCAGTAAGTCTAGTAGAAGCCACGGTTCCTACAAAACGTCTCAAGGACTAGAAATAGGTTCAGGATTGAGGCACCCAATGCAGACCTAGATTGATGGGGTCAGGAATGAGAATGGACGTGGGGACAGGAAAAGGGGGACGGGGTGTCTTGGGCTGCCTGCAAGTATCCAACACACAACAGACAGGAGTTCTATGGCCTTGGCCATGCCATTTAATCACATTGGGTACAACTATGTAAGATCGGATCTGAGTGAGACTCAAAAGGAATTTTGCGTGTGAATTATTTGTATTAATAGCTAGCAATGGTTACCTCTATGGAATCACCTTTGCTATGTGTCATAGAACCTATGATACATACGAGGGTCACTCTATAAGGGAACACACAACAGCCCTATGCCATAACTACACTTAACATGCCACTTTACAGATGAGGAAACTGAGTTTTAGAAAGGCTGGTCACATAGCTGACTGAGCTGAGACTGAAACCTATGCAGTTTGATTTCAGAGTCCGTCCCCTTAATTGCCTCACTGCACTTCACTGAGTGTATCTGTAGGGTCACTACAAGGTCATTACAGGTCCCTTGGGAGCTGACAGTGCTGCCCACTACCCCCGTCTGGAGTGCCTTCAGTAGGTACTATGTTATCCCCCAGGCTTCGGCTGCTGAGACCCATGTCTTCCCAGTTCAGGAGACGTTAACAGGAGCTGCAGCTCGGCACCGATGCTAATTGCCTCCAAGTGTGTATGTCCCATAATGAGATCACCTAAGAAGCCATGGGCAGCCAGGTGGCTGTGAGGACTCTGAGACTGCGTCTTGTCAAGTGGAACTGACATTTCCTGGTGAAGAGATGCTGTCAGCCTGTTACTGACATTTAGGAGCAGTTTAAACACCTTAGGTCCCTTGGAGAGAGAAGCTCAGAACATGTCTCGCTGTGTCTTATCCTATTTTTCTACATTCGTCCATTTGGTAAACATTTATTGAGCATCTGTTACTTTATATTGATCACTGGGGCTGGAACAATGAAGACAATAGCTCTACTCCGGGCCTTCTCAAGCCCCACAGTCCCACATAAAAGAGACATGCAACATGGGACGCAGACCATTCCAGATATGAGATCTGGAGGAGCTGAGCAAGGTTCAGAGAAACACTGACGTTCAATGGCATCTCTACGACATGCCAAGCACAGAGGGAAGACAGCCCTAACAAAGAAGAGCGAACAAAGACTTGAAGATACTAATGAAAAACCGTGTCGGTGTGGCTAGAACACTGGGTACATGAAGTGGATGGGTGGGATATTGGGTTTGCAGGCGAGAGAGAGAACTGTGGTTCCAGACGCCAGCCTGATAAAGATCGAGATTGTATGTCCGGCTACTACAGTGAAATCTCAAATGGACTGAGCCTCCAACCTTTCTTCCTTCCCTCTCTTGCCTCAAACTCTTGAACCTGAACTCTAAATCGGTCACCGGCTCCTGCAGTGCTCCCATGTTAATGAGCGAATGTCAAAGCATCTCATTCAAATGCAAATGCCCTGACACAGACGCTATATGAAATGAATTCAGATGGAATATGCTAACATATTTTTTTTAAATCCTTCCAGAGAGTTATGATGTTGCTACATAAGTTAATGAGAGGAATGGAAGAGCAAACACAGCTCCCAAAACCTGTCAACAGTATAACTATTTAGATGGGTATTAAAGCCAGGCACTGTCATATAATTTGAGGGTATGGTTGAAGACATCTTAAGAATATTTTGTTTCTGACAATTGAATCATAATTTTAATAGACATCTCCAAAAAGAGAAGCAGTGGTAGCAGCCATGTAACATTTATTTAGGAGCTGGTGAAGATCTTTGATTCACAGTGCTGGCTGAAATGACAGTACCTAGCTCTTAGAATGTCAGACCTGCCAAAGGGTTTGAATTTTATTATAACAGTAAGTGCCCAAGAAATATCAACTCGGTACCTGGCACTATGCAAAGTGCTTTACATATATTTTCTATTTAATACTCACAGCAGCTTTCTGAGGTAGCAACTTTTATTACTCTCATTTCATGGATGGGTATATAGGCACAGAAAGGGCAAGTAACTTGCCCAAAGTCACACAGCTAATCGGTAGAAAAGTCAAAATTCCAATGAATTCTACTGCTTGCTTCTTAAAGGTGAGGGGATGGTGGCCAACTTAGGACAGCAGTGACCCGCCAGGACTCTTACAGACACTTGGGCACAAAATTATTTCCCCTTAACCCCCAGTTAAAGTAAGCTTTTCATCGATTCTTGCAAAGACATGGTAAAATTTCGTGAAAGAGGTAGAATCTTTAGAGAAGCTAAAAGCTGGATTAGAATCTCAGTTCTGCATTTATTAGATCTATTGTCTCAGGCAAATATCTAAACTTTCCCAGGCACGGTTTGATCTTGTGTACAAATGGGAGACTCTTACCCCCTTACTCGGTTGTCACTGGGGGATCATGAGGTCCTGAAGTTTATAAAAAAAATTTCACTTCTGTAATTGCCCCAAAGTCCTACTCAATGGCTGCCCTGAGCTTCCGGGCGGGCAGGTGAGGCCTTTAAAGGCTCCATGACCATCACAGAAAGCTGACAACACTGGATTGTAAAGGAAACGAAATGTCCATCCAGAGTAGAATGAACATGTAAGTTGTGGTATATGTACCCAATGGAATATTACATAGCAGTAAGAACAGACAATCTACAACAACACACAACACTGATGGTTCTCGCAAATAAAGAATACATTTTATATGATTGCATTTATATAAAGTCCAAAAGAAGGCAAAAGTAGCCTACAGAGATTACTCGGGGGGGAGGGGTGGTGACCAGAAGGGACGACGTGGAGTAGGGGCTTCTAGGGTGCTGGTAATGATCTGTCTGTTAACCTGGGTGTTAATGACATAGATTTCTTAATTTTGCAAAAATACGATAGGCTACACATTGATGATGTATGTACTTTTCTATATATTCCAATAAAAAAGTTTCAGGGACTCCAGAAGTTTAAAACTCTTCTTCAAAGAACAAAGTCTTTGATCCCACAAAACCAAAAGAGGTGCAAGGCATTCCCACCTGGGAAGGGGGCCCACCCAGCCCAACCCACCACGAAGGACAAGGGACTTAACTATGCCCCCCGAGAGAGCGTGTGGATGATAGACAGGGGAGAAAGCAGTCTTGGGGAGGTGGGAGTGCAGGCAGAGAGAACCTGGGGGAGAAGAACAGAACTAAGAGGCAGGCAGGTGACCTGAGACCACCACCTCAACAGCATCTTTTCCTGCTGAGGGAGCCCTGCTGTGTGTGCTCACTCTGTGCCAGTCGCAGCAAGGCACAGTCTAGGTACCATTTCATTCAGCCTCACAAGAGTCTTCTAAGATAGATTTCATTGCCCCTCCTTACAAATGATGGGAACGAGGCTCTGAATGAGTAAGCTACTTGCCTCAGTGTAGCTAGTAAGCAGCAGATCTGGAATTTGAATCAGTCTGACTGCCAAAATACTGCACTGACCCAGGCCCTGTCCCTCCTCTCCACGAAAAGATAATGCTATCTACTTCCTTATCCCACGCCAGAGTTCGACAGTCATGATGGTGTGTGGGTGAAAGTGAACCCAAGTGCTTTAACCTCAGCCTGACTGATGTTTAATTGTTAAACCTCGTTAGATCCTAATAATGGAGAGAAACTGAGAGAGAGTGAAATGACAATACCCACTCAAAACATCCTCTGACAGTAGAGTTTCTCGGTGAATTAATGAATGGAAGAACCGGAGTACTTCGCGATGGCTATGTGGCCTGACTCATTGCATTTTGTCCTCATAATAAACTGGGAGACAGTTTTTTTTTTTAATCCTCACTGTACATAGAGATGAGCAAGTGAGGACAGAGCGATTAAAATAACTGACTCAAGGACACCCAGGAAAGGAATGGCAGCACCAGAAACAGCCAGGCCCATTAATACGCACTTCTGCCAGGATGTCAACATCCCAGCCCTCTGTTTAGACAGTGAATCCTCAAAACCGTGTTAAAGAGAAGCCTCTCTTTGCTTAATGAAGCCCAATGATCCTTTAAAAATAGGATATACACTGCTACTTATTGTATTTCTGGAGTGCAGAGCAGCTGAGCAGAATATTTTAATGCCATGTTCTGAGAAAGCTGTGGGCTTGAACCAGTGATGCAATTGGCAAAGCTTAAGAATACAGTTGCCTGTGCTATTTTCGGACAAATTCTCCCTCTGCTTGCTTCTCTGAGGTCTCTCGATGGCATATCATCCCCAAGGATGTAATAATAGGGGTTTGCTTCCTGCCTCTGAGTCTGCACAGCACAGATAAAAGGATTTACCAATCGCCCAACTGGAGAAAGCTCAATCGCCCTCATCCTCTCTGTCAATTAATTTTGACACTAAGAAGGGTCTCCAATAGGTGGGTCCTCCTCTAAAATTCTAAAATACGACTTAATGACCAACACTTTATAAGGTGTCATGGAGAGGAAGAAGAAAAGCAAGAGTATGTCTTCCTCGTATTCCTTGTCCTTTTGGGAGAGATTAAATCACAGCCTAAAGCAGAAATACCAAAAGAACAAATATAAGCCAAAGGCTCTATCTGTACGATTCAGTGGAAACCATCTATATGGCCCTTTCTTTTCATATGACCCTCTCCAAATGTGAACCAATTCCTTGAATCAATTCTCATTTGTCCTTTTTTTTTTTTTTTAATAATCTTTGTGCAATACAAAAAATGTTGTTCCTGACTTTTAATGTGTAGTGTACGGCTTGAGTCCTGACTCCATCAGTGCTAGAGATGGTCTCCACTGCCAGACAAATTCTCGTGATGATCACTGCTCTCTCCTGCCCCTCATGCCTTCTCTGGGGTCTGCTTTGCTTTCCCGAAGCTGCCTTATCAGTGACTGTATCACTCCCATGTTCAAATATCAACTGAAATCACTGAAAATACCAGCCTCCTTTCTCCAAAGAATCCAGCCCCTCCCAGTGAACAGAAACTGCAAGGCTCAGGGCTCCCCCTTTGTTAATTAGGATCAAATCTCACTCTGATAACCCAAAGAAAGGTAAAGGCAGCCAGTCATGCTAAGAGGCTGTAAAAGAACTTCCTCTAATCCTCCCAAAACACTCTGGAGAGAAGGCTTTCAGCCAAGTCAGGGTCATTTAATGTATTCTGCTCTGGAAAAGATATTAAAAATGATTAAGTTCATTTAAAAAAGAAAGAAAAGAAAATTCATCTAAAGCAATGACCTCTGCCCAGCAGCTGTGTTAAAACAAGTACCTTTTCTCAGGCTCTAATATGTGCTTGAAATTTCAATAAAGCTATGTAAGAAGGCAAGACACAGCCACCTCAGGGAGTGGGTCTTTCTGCCTTGCGAACCAGAAGCAAACACCACTCTCAGCTCCATGATGAAGAGGCGCCAGAGAGGGTAGCAGAGTCCCTGACCTCAAATATCTTCCAGTCTGGGCGGCGAGGTAACAAATACATACACAGAAAAGTACCTGCCGGGCACACAGCGAACACAGTGAGAGGATCCCTGGAGAGAGGACTTGTGTGCTAAACCTTGGATGAGGAGTTGAATTTGGAAGGGCAGAGAGGACACTCCAGGTAGAGAAGACGATTTTGAGCAAAAGCAAGAGGTATGCAAAAAGGAAAATACAAGTTTGGCCCCCTGGGAAAGTGAGTAAACTGATGCAGTCCTTAAGAGCTTAGCCATGAACCAATGAGCTGTGAGGTTGTTCTAAACATCAATAGGAGTATGCTTTTATGTGAAAGTGGACAAGCAAGACCACCTCTTCACTGGCTCAGAATTCTCAGAGCTCCAAATTCTCCAATTGCTATTATATCTACTTTCCATTATCTTTTCTCTCTGAATTGCCTGGAGGAGGTTTCAGTTGAGGACCACACCCATCGACAGAGCTTTAGGAATGTATGCGGAGCACTAGGATCATCGCCATGACAGGGGAACAACACAAGGGGCCTTTTACGGGTGGAACACGAGTATACAAAATGTTCTCCATTGTTCGGTGAACAGTTGTCTTGACCAAATTGACAACAGCCCCGCTTTGAGGGGCACCAATTGTGATGAGGATAACAATAATGAAATGACAATAATAAAATCACCAATCTAATCAACTGTATGACTGAGAACTAAATTCAGGTGTGTCTGAGTCAAAACCTATCTCCTGACACCATGATGGCAGCTTCTGTAGATCTTGATGGGATACATGGCTGCCTGTCATTCAAAACTGGAGGGACAGCAATCACGCCCTTCTGCAACTTTTTATTTCCTCTTTTGCAACTTTCAACATGAGAAAGTGGATGAACCGTCAGTGTAAAAGATCTCTCTAAAAATGGGAAATGGAAGCAAAGGGGGTGTCATCTTGTCCTCTCCCAAAGGCCTAAAAATTAGAGTCAAGGTGGCCCCGGATTCCAAAGAATGAATCATGGTTTGTTGCCATCGCCCGACAAAGAATCGATGTGCTCCTCACAAGGATGAGAATCAGGGTAAGAGACGGAGTGTGGTTAACTACGTATTGAAATGTCTCAAATAATAAAGATATATGGGGACGCGGTAGAGAATATGTAAAACATGATATCAGTACTTTGACCACCGTTCCTCTCGTTACTTGAAATGGACTTTGATTCAAGGTTTGTTGAACTTGCAAGAGAAAGAGGAAATTGCTAATATCGTGTGCCATGTACCAGCAAGGTGGCCTGAGCATCCGGAAAGAATTTCAAGGAAGCAGCAAAGATTAGCATGAGGATTATGCAGTTGTGAATTGTCCATTCAGAATGGAGTAGGGCCGGGCAGTGTGACTTGATTTAGTGAAAGAGAAGCTGGTTTGATTCAAGCAGGACCTCAAAACCCTAACCGTGCAAACTGGAACTCTGGGCAAGCTCCCCATGCACCCATTCAGCATATACTACTGAGCATCTTACTCTGTGTCAGGATTTTTCTTCATGCTGTTGATATAGTGAACTAGACAGTGTCCCATATATTCTCAGCAGAAACCTAAATATTAAGCTGAAGCTAAAGCTGAGGCCCTTCTGGACACCCCTGGAGATAGTGGTGCACGCAATGAAAGACCGATCGCACGAATGCCAAGTGAGGGGGAGGCACGTAAGAATCACCCGCAGCCGCCTGAACAGGCTGGGCCTGGTGTTCATGGGCTGGAGAATGCATGAGGGGGGCAGTGTGACCAACCATTTCAAGTCCCCAGGAACTCGGGAGTTTCCAGGTACAATGGACTTTCCGTTTGTCTGGGAAACCCTTGGATAAAGTAGGATGAACTGGTCACTGTAGGTGAGAGGCATCTCTTTTGCAGATGAGCGGGACTGGGGCAGAGGAAAGCTGAGAGCCTGAGCCCAGCCTGGACCGCTCGTTTCACTCCAACTCCGACCCCCCTACTGTTTGTTCCCACCCTCATCACGCTCGTCCCTCTAGGCTCTGTTCCCCTATTTTATGACTTGAGGCTTCAATATGTGCTATGAACTTGGTTTGCCCAGCTGAAACCTCTGAGTCTCATTTGGTCACAACTAGAAGTCTCCTAGAACTGCCACTACCTCCGACACCAAGGTAACTACTTCTCGTTCAACACCTAATACTTTGTGTGCAGGTGCTTATCTAATAAAGACTCATAACTGCCCTAGGACAACACAATCGTTCCCATGGTAGAGATGGGAAACTGAGTGCCCAAGAGACTCGCCTTCGGATCTGTGTGCAAGTAGGACACCCCTTGTTATGTCAGAGCTCAGAGCCCTGTAGCACCTGCCCACCTGGATCCTCCCACTCCAATAAAAAGAGGGGCTTTTCACAACATCGCCCACATTTTTATGTTTTTTTTTTTTAAGCCTCAGAATGCCCTTGGAAGCAAGCTAAAGCAGAAAAAGCCACCATATGGTGAAATACTACCATTTATACTGGCAATATTCACTCGCTCATAACCTTCACTGTGAAAAAATCTCCTTGAGGCCTTAATAAGTGATATATTCCCTGACAGCAGATTTCAAGAAACGCAACGCTTTCCCAACACCTCAGCCCCTTAGGGACAACATGGAGCATTCCCATCATCGACTGCGCTTTGCACCAGGCATGAAATGCGACAGTGTGTCCGATATCTGGCATTTCCTTCAGAAGACCCAGTAATGAAATCTTCCACTTTGTCCCTTAATTTTTACTTAGGATAAAGAGGGGGAATTACAGTTGTGTCATAAACTCCCTGCCCTTCGGCTCCGTTTTCCCAACAACCATTTACGGGTAGGAAAGTGGTGGTTGGCGAGGAGAAGTTCCATGAGCAGGATCATGAGCCTAGTAATGTGAGAAGCTTGGACTTGAGACCAGGTCCATCTCTGTTAGATATATCTTGATATTAGACATATTTCTAGCAATGGATAGACCCGTTGCTCCCTCTCCTCTTGACCTATTCACGCCTGCTCATGGATGGGGTGAGGGATGGGGGGTGGGCCAAGAGAAGCATTGGGATAGTTTTCAAAACGCCCATGTCTCAGCCCCACTCCAGTTCTCCCTTCCTGGAAGGCTGCAGTAACCCACTCACATCACATGGAGAGTATGTGTTTTATGAAAAACGTCGGAGGTGATTCTGATAATATTTGTCACGTGTACAGTTGGAAACCTGTGCACCTGACTGACCATCCAGCCCCCGAGGAGCAGGGATTCATAACTGGGATCCACAGATGGACACCTCAGAAATCCATGAGCCCCTGAGAAACGTCACATGCTCCCTGCATGTACCACATGCATTATTCCAGGAGAGACTCCACGGTGGTCACCGGATTCTCAGATTAGTTCCTGACTCAAAATAAGCGTAAAAAGTACTTGTCTGGAGAAGACACCTTCCTCCTAAAGCAGGAATGTTAGTTCTATCTCTTCCAGCCTTGATGAGCCCTGGGCACACATGCTTTTAAGCCATTTTTTCAGGGCACTCGCTCAGCTTGCATTTAAGGGAGTGCTGTTCCCCCACTTTGATATAATATCGCTAGTGGCAAAAAGATCACTCTTAGAGTCATCGAACGTGCCAACTTTTATACCCACTAAGTTAAAAACATTCATCAGAGTTTGTCTTTTCGTTCTCTCAACCAGCTGATAGATTTTTGTCTGGGATCAAAAGGTTGGCCAAATACTGGCCGTGCATAAAGTTTTGTGGGTTAATTAAGATGACCATTAACTGCTCAAGCTCACTCTTAGCTTCGTGATTTGTAGGTAGAAAGTTTGCTTTTCTCAGACACAGTTGCTCCACTGAGGCCAACGTGTGTGGGCACAGGGTTCAAGCAGACACAAAACCCTCCCAGGAACCTTGGATGGCTGAGCACCAGTCCTGGCACTCGTCATCCTGAAGGGGGCTCTTCCATTCTAATGGGGTGCTTTTCTCTTGGTTTGGTCCTGTTAAACCACTGTGGTAGGAATTTTTGTATTCTCTGCTGGTATGATTCTGTCTTTTTTACTGGAGGTTGTAGGGAAATGTCCACTGTATCTCCTTCTTCTGTGTACAGCATTATGTTCGGTGATCCAAATATCTACTGAGCATCAGTGGTGGGCCACCACATATACCCATGTCTCTCCTGAACCAGAAACTCCAGGCTTGAGGGAGTGTTTTAACAAAAACCCAACAGCGGTTTGAGTACCATTTGTTCTAGGCTTAAACAGTCATGGGTGGGCTTTCAGTGTTAGAGGTAACTTGATGATCCTGATGTCCCTCCTCCAGCCACCTCCCATGTCAGCTTGTCCCCTGGGTCAGTGGAGGATGGGAAAGCATCCCTCGCCTAAGGAGATTTTTCCTTAGGTGTCTGTGAGGAGTAACAAGGTGCCTCATCATCTTAATCAGCCTTCAGCTGTCACTTTCATTAGTCAAACTGCACCTATCAGCAAGCGGGCCCTACAGCTGGAGAACACCAGGCACCAGGAGCACTGATGAGGAAGGTCCCTGGACTTCCCCCGACTGGGGTGGATTCCGCCTCCCCTATCTTTCGTCAAGAGGCCCGGGACTGCAAATGCACTGTTGTACAGCGTGAGGTGGCCCCTCTCCTCCCTGACGTCAACACGGCCCTATCACGGTGCCTGTATCCCACCCACTGGCAGGTGGGATGTTTCAGCTGGGATGCCACCCACCCAGAGACCCTCCCTCCAGGGCCCCGCATTTTACAGGTAACAATTTGAGGTGCCAAAAAGAGAAGAATAGGGCATACCCAATGCTGGAATTGAGGATTTCTGTTCCTCAGTTCAAATCCATTTGCTGTACACCCTATTGTGAGCTGAATATTTTTATGAAATAAATACATGTAGCAAGGAATCAATCACCACTGGTTACTGCAAAAACTATAATGCACATGAGTTGATATCTATCATATATTGGTCACCATTTAAAATAAGGCTGCCTTAGAGGACAGATTGCAAATTACACAAAACGGCCCTGCGTTACACTCTTTTCCAGGGCTACGATAAGGATCCCAGTCTGCCCTGTGCTCAAATCGTAGCAATCAGTAACAATTTTGCCTCTGGTCTTTTCAATAGCTGCCAATTCATGATTGAGACAGTGGGAGTTTCAGGAAAAGATGACTGGCTTCCAGCAGTCCCAGACCTGCTGCTTAGAAACCACCGTGACCTTGAACATGTCATTTAAAATGTCTGGCCTCAGTCTCCCATCCTCGAAACACAGGGGCTAGTTAACGATCTTCAAGAGCTCTCCGACTGACAATAATGGACACTTAATACACGCTTTTAATTTTCCTACCTTGAGCAAATAAAAATGCCTCTTGCAAGGCCACTGAGGCGGGCCAACCTGCCTGTGCCCAGGCTTCCTTGTTCCCTCTCAGTACCATCGGAGGCCCTTGGGAGTCAGAAGCCCTAACTGATTTGCCTGCCTGCCCAGCCGGCAAGCCAGCCTTGGCGGGCTCATCCGGCATTCCAGCAACATTTGGCTCCGGCTCTGGCAGGAATTGTCCCTGTCCCTCCAAATGGCCGTCTTGGATACTATGAAATTAAAGATTAGAATACCGAACGCTGAAGCACCCCCTCCAAACAATGAACATTGGAGACTCTTCTGCCATTTACGGGCCTGAGAAGAGCTGGTCCCCACGTGGGCAGCCAGTCAGTCTTAAATTACCTAAAGAGCCCAAGTGCTAGGCCTGGACTCCATCTGTTTACAAAATAGGCACTTTCAAAGGCCCTTTACTAGGGCCTGGCAATTCCCAGGTCCCCTTCTATAGGCTGATGCATAATGCATAAGACGCTGGGAAATGTGTATTCATGAGGGCGGCTTGGCTTTTGTCAGAAGAAATGTGAAATATTATGATGGAACAATTTTCATTTCTGCCACATTGTTTTTATAGTGCATTCATGACTGGGGATTGAGGGCTTTTCGAGTTTTGTCTGGTGCAGATGTTGCGGTGCTGAGAGCTGCTTCAGACGTCCTTATTTTCCAACTTTGTTGCTGACAATTACACGAAGCGGGGAAGAGGGGGCTCTCTCAGGGAGACAAAGGATATACGTCCTCGAGTGATCCTGTCCTGAATTCATTCAGGAGGGGAGCGGGGAGTGGGGAGGTTGAGACTGAGGATTGGAGATGACTCCTGAGTGCCAGGCCCTGGGCTGAGCCGACCTCCTTGTTCCTCATCCACCCTGTGGAGGAGCGATTATCTTCACAGGGACGCCCAGTGAGCCTGAGCTGCTTGTCTGAAATCACACAGCCAGTGAGTTGCGACGCCTGAGTTTGGATCAACACCCGCATGCCCAGGCTTACATTCCTCTCCTGTGCTAGGGGACCAGGAAGACTGAAGACACGGAGAAGCGCTCTCTGCCCGAGGCATGCTAGTGAGACATGGGTGAGAGGGAAGCAAGCTGCTGCCAAGTCTCCAAAGGTGATGAACATGCGAGGAACCAACCGGCCTCTGGAGAAGAAGGGCTGGCAACTATGTCACCGATCTGGCTGTCAGGCATCTGGGTGCCACTTCAGACAAGCATACATCTCAGGGAGCTGAGGAACTTACTGAGACTCCATAGCTTCCGCCTCCTGCTACCGGCATTCTAGCTCAGGTCTTCTGAACCGCAAAGCCTAGCTTTGCCTCTCTGTGCCACTGGGCTGCCTCCTCGTACAGGACATGCTGGCCGCTGCAAGCCCCTCAGCCAGGAGGCCATGAGTTCCCAGAGGCAGGAATTGTGGCTTAAATTTCCCTGGATCCCCAGGGCTTGCATAGGTCTGGGCAAGCTCAGGGTACAGGATCCACACACACTTTAAATGTGTCCAGCATGACAGAGAGGCGCAGGCTCCAAGCGAACTCTGAGATAAACAGGAGAAGAATCCATTCTGGAGCAGTTAGGGGAACACACCAAAGAAAGGGAGATGGGGGTGCCCAGGACCTCACCCCTGGAGAAAGGTGTGGGCGGGCATATGACAGGGGTTCTCTTCAGGCCAAGTCCTATTCAGAGCACTGAGCTGGCGAATGCGAGCAAGAGGCAAAGCACAGAGCAGGACAGGGAATAGGAAGAGCCACAGGCACAGGCGGGTCCCCTTAAACAGGCCAGGGCAGAGGCAGAGAGGCTGGAGGCCCAAGCAGCAGAGAGAAAGGCAGGGCTCCAGGCTGGAGGGAACCCGGGAACGGGAAGTCCCTGAGGCTGCTGCTGGGTCCTGCTTATGGAGCCGACCCCAGTGTGTTTCAAAGTCCTGAGAAGAAATGATACACATGACGATGTGTCGAGGGCTTGTCGCGCTAGGAGTTCATGAGGATCCCTAGACACATTCAAGTCCACTTTGTTTTTTTCACTGTGCAGTCTTCACTGTCCCAGAAATCTGTCCACAGAGTGATTGGCTGGATTGTGCAGCGGTCAACATTAGTGTTAGGGGTGGCAGATCTCACCGCAAATCCAGCCCCACAAACCTCTCTGCCCGTTTCTAAAACAGACCAAGCTCTTTCTCAACTGAGGGTCTTTCCATTGGCTGTTCCCTCTGCCTGGAACGCCCTACACCCATCTCCAAAGTCAGAGCTAGAACCTTCTCACCCTTCAGATCTCAGGGTATCGAGTTGGTTCTCTCATACCACTACTTCCCATCAGAGCGTGCGGTCTGGGTCTGCTGCTACTGTTGTGGTTGTTACTGCCCTGTTTTCTGTCTCCAACGGTAACAAAAAGCTGGTGATTGCAGCGATCACCCTTCCATCCCTGACACCAAGCCTCATGCCTAGGACGTGGTCAGAGCCCAGTAAATGTCTGAGAGCGAATGAATCAGGTGACAGTGTGTTACACAGAGCATTAATCAGGCATACCTAAAGGGATTAACATCCAACAATCTGCTCTCACGCTGCACAGGGCACTTCCGCCTATTCGGAAAGGCAAGCCAGGCCAGGGGCTAGTTCCAAACCACAAGAAAACAGATCAAAGCTCACTGCAGCCAAGTCCAAGAGGTTGCCCTGCTCTTTCTCCTCTTCAGCAGTCAGGCAGAGTTTTGAAAGGAACTGGAACAAATGTGCTTTTAAAACCCCATGCTCCCAGGTACGTCTTATAACCATTAGCCTCAGATTTCTGTGTAAGGGAGAGTAAAGTCATCTACTGACATTACCGTAAAGATTGAGTTAGAGAAGTGTTTCGACCAGGGCAATTTCACCCCCCAGGGAACATTTGGCAAATGTCTGAAGACATTTCTGGTTGTCTCATTTGGGGAAGAGGCTAGGGGTGCTGTTAAATGTCCTATAATGCACAAGTGAGCCCCCACAACACATAATTACTAGGCTCAAAATGTCAACAGCATTGAGAGACAGAAACATTGGGTCAGAGATACGGCAGCTGTACAGGACGCGTTCACAGCCCTCCCTTCTCTGTGACTGGGCAACTGCAAGGGGTCCACCCGCCTTGTGAGAATACTCCCCGGGCTGCTCCATCAGGCCTTGGCCTCACCAGGAATACCTGCTGTCTTAGTCTGCTTGGGCTCCAGAATACCACAGACTGGGTGGCTTAAGTAACAAACACTTATTTCTTCGAGTTCTGGAAGCTGGGAAGTTCAGGATCAAGGTACCAGCAGATTTGGTGTCTGGTGAGAGCCTGCTCCCTGGTAAACAGATGGCTGTCTTTTCACGGTGCCCTCACATGGTGGAAGGGACAGGGGAACTCTCTGGGGTCTTTAATCACATCACGAAGGTGTAACCTAATCGCCTCCCAAAGGCATCACCTCCACCTACCATCAAACTGGGGATTGGGTTTCAACATATGAATTTGGGGAGGATATAAATAGTCCATAGCACCTATTTCCAGTGGTTATTAAGGTCCTTTTTTCACATCTGCATTCAAATATCACCACCAAGAAGCCTCTACCTGTTTTCTTGGCCGTTAGTCTTATTTGTCCTTTTGCACTGAACATCTACAGCAGCACAAATGACAGCCTGCCTGCAGCTGAGGCTTTTAACACTGCCACTTCCTCGAGCCATCCTTAGGCCTTAGCACAAAGCACTGCCTCCTAAGGAGATAACTTGATTCACGAAAAAGAAAAGGGCTTTCTAGGTAGGCAAACCCAGAGTTCTAATTTTCATAGTTTCTTCCTAATTGTTTGGCTTCTTTCATTTGCAAAATGGGCACAATCAAATCCATGAGTCAGGCTCCCCATGAGCATCTGAGACACTGTATGTGACATGTGGCATGGAGCAGGCAACGGAATACTATTCTTTCACATGCAGAGCTTAGGAAAGGCCTCATAAGTTGGATGCTAAATCGAACTCCTTGGAGTAGAGTAGGGTTTTTGTTTTCTCATTCCTTGAGAGCCAAGGATGTTTCCAAATGGGGTAGGAAGCCATTAGAGTTCAAGGTGTATATAGGGAAGAGAGCATTTTCTTTCTGAGATACTTTTCTGTTTCATTGCTCTCTCTATTCAAAGCCAAAGGGGTTATCCTTCCAGGAGCAGAGGCTTTGCAGTGTGAATTCCCAGCTCTCCTGATCTGATCATACCTCCTGAGATGAGCCTGCCACCTGTGATACGCACTGGGCGACCTGGGAGACTGCCATTGCCAGGTCTGCACACCATCCATAGTCGCTTGTCATAGTGTTTCTCAGGCCAAGCAGGATCTATAATAATAACCTCCTGAAAAAATAAAGGAGCTCATAGCTCTTCAGACTCCTAGCTGTAATTTGCAGGAGAGCGAGTGATTCTAAAAGCAGAACATCAAAGTGAGCTGGTGGCTCAGAAGAGTGGGCAGGAAACGACTCACTCCAGAGTCAGGGGCATAGATCCGGTCATCCTTGGGCCCCGCAAGGCCTCCTCTGTCTAATTCACAGTCCACTATTTTATGAAGTTCATGCAGAAATACTGAGTGGAGATATAGTGCTGAGGGATGGGCAGCGGGGACACCTATTTCATTTGTTGGGTACACCCGGGATGGCACGCACAGGTCCCCTTTGTTTACAGTTCTAATCTTGATGGAGAGTGGGGGAGGATGGCATCCCATGCCTGAACTAACAATGCGTGTTTTCGAGCAGATTTCCTGTGTTGTTCTATGACAGTGTTGGATTTCAGAAGGTCCCAAATCCTTTCCCTCCTCCCCGATCCAGGGCCTTGGGAGAGGTGAATGTCAGCACTCACGTGCTCTTCCGCCTCATTGCCACTAAGTCTTGCTCTAGAGGACATATGACCAAGCAGAAGACACTGCAAGAACTTACCAGCTTACTCTAGAGATCTTGCTAATGTGTGCAGCTGTCCAAAGACTGGGGGGACCCCTCGGGAGGCATCCAGGTCCCACCTCTGGAAGCTACAAACAGAGGGGAGCTAACAATTTAGGAGAAAGCAGAGGACCACAGTAGAGACTAATCCACAGACAGAATGCAATTTGAGGAGGCCAGTTGAAAAATATTTCATTTCAGTGACCACTTCTTAGAGGCTAGTCACTGTTAAGTCTCATCAAACTTAATATATAAAACACACCCCAGAGACAAGCAGACACAAACACAGTCCTCGCAATCACCGTGACTGATGATGATTGTGAGGATGGCACAAAACCTCCGGGCACACCGGAGACGGGCTCTCCTGGGTGGTCTGCTCTCATCCGCTCCATGCCTCAGTGTCGCCATCTGTGACAAGTGGTCAGTAATCTCTGCCTGATTTATCTACCGGGAAGGTCAGAGTAGAGGAGGATTCAGAAAAGGTAAGATAAGCCTTTCAACACAGAAGGAACTGGGAATTATCTTTAGCAGATGGAAGTTTTCGTCTCATTTCTCCCAGAAGCTTCCTCGGTCCTCCCTAACCCAGTCAGCTCTCGCCATTAGCTCTTACAGCAGTACGTCACCCTCCTTCAGAACATTTGCCATGGCTGTCATCTTATGTTCCTCTACTTGATCCTTTAGTTAGTGTCTGTCCCACATATTAGACTGTAAACGCCAAGCAGGCAGAAGCTGTGTCTTCTTAGTGATTGCTACTGTTGCTGTGCTTACCATGGCTTCCGGCGGCAGGTCTTGATAGACATCAAATGCCTGAACAAATGAGTAAGCACAGGCTCCAGCAAACTGCCACCAGCCACTACTGATATGTAATTATGAAAGTGTCCTCAGGCTTGGTAACCAATAGTAGACATGCCTCTCTTAGAGACCATGACCTTTTTCTGAAATTTAGCAGGTTAATGAAGGCAGCTGGTATTTATCCCATTTTGGGGTATGAAACCTTTCCTTATCTGCAAACAACCTAAAAATATTGTGTAGGCATCCTGGAACATTTAGCAATTTTATTAGATTTGTTCTTAACAAACAAAAAAAGAAAGAGGGAAAAAACCTGGTTTTTCATTTAGAGTTTCCAGCAACCGCGAAAAGCAAAAGCCTGAAGCTGGGACTGTTGGGTGAGTTTTCAAAGAAGCGCGAGGACAGTAAGTTAAATACTACTTTGTGCTGATGGCACAATGCGTGACAATTATTTTAATCCTGAATTCTGTGGAAATCTAAAGATCTATGGCCCTTTAATGAAGAGTCCAGTGGTTTCCAGCAAACAAGTGCTGTCACTACGTGCACTGGAGAAAGGCAGTAGATGGTGTTGTGCACTCCGCTGCGAAAGGCCCCACTCCAAACTCTTTGAACGAAAAAAGCTCAGATAACAGTATCTTTCTTTCTTCCTTCTTTGCTTCTTGTCCCAGGTTAAATTTCCCCTCTTTTTGCAGTGAGCTGGATAATGGCATCATTAACTTGGTTACAAACCCACTTGGCAGGGGAACAGGTGGGCAGCCCGGAGGTAATGTGCGAGAATGAAGGGAGCAGCAAAAAGTGAAAGGTTTAAAGGCCCCGATGACGAAACAATCACACTCTTTGTAAGTCGTATTTTAGCGGTGAGTTGCATTTCCCCGAGACTGCATTTTTCTGTCTCGGAGTCTCGTCTGCCTCTGCTGCCTGTGTCGGTCCCTTCGCCCTGAAGATATTTCATCCCGGCAGAAACGCCTTTGTGAGCAGAAGCTGCTGATATCCGGCCAAACGGAAAAGGCCTGCAGTTTCTGCTCCTCGTCCCGCATCGAGCCCTCATTTCCAAACATGATCCCCTTCTTCCTGATAGCCTGCTGCACTCCACTGCTTCTCTCCCCGCGCTGATTCAGACTGCAACCCTTCACTTTACGACACTCACCAGCGGTGCTGATGAGACGGCCTCCCGCTTTAAGTGGGTGTCCGATGTTCAGAGGCCATGCTTCAGTCCCCCACTCTGACGTCCTCGTCCTCACGGGTTTTTCGTGTTGGTTATAGTGAAGCAACAACTGAGCTCACGCGTGCAGCCGAGCCGCCCTAAGCCAGATGTTTGGATGATGCTTAAATGCCGGCGTCTAACTGGCAGGCTGCCGGTTGACCTAAAAATTCTAACCAAAAATGATGACGAGTATGTGTATATGTCTGTAAAAACAGCAGTCCCCAGCCTTTTTGGCACCAGGGACTGGTGCTCCCATGAGAACCTAACGCCTGATGATCTGAGGTGGAGCTGAGGTGGTGATGCTGGTGCTGGGGAGCGGCTGCAAATACAGATGAAACTTTGCCCACTAGCCCACCGCTCACCTCCTGCAGGGCAGCTGAGTTCCTAACAGGCCATAGACCGGTACCGGTCCACGGCCTGGGGGCTGGGGACCCCTATGTAATAACACACACTCATGACCTACAAGTGTGTGTGTGTGTGTGTGTATGTGTGTGTGTGTATTTTTTTTTCCCCACTGAGACAAAAAGAACAAATTGTGGATTGAGGGCTGCTCCTAAACAAAGTGATAAAAGTGTCATAAATTTGGACCAAGTTCAAATTCCATACAATTAGGGGCAGCCTCTGAAATCGAGCCAAAGCAAAGTATCAAAGTGCAGTAAGGTCTATTCATGCAATCTGCTCTTCTCCAGAAAAAGGAGCCCTGACTCTAAGATTCAGATGACTGGGCCTCTTGAGATCTCTATCTACACTGAGGGGATCTTTATCTCTAGCCTCTTCCTCAAAATGATGAATGGCTCTACTGAGTATGCTGAAGTTCATGCTCTGGAAGGAGAACTTGATTCATGTTACTCCACACACTGAAATAAATAGATCAACTAGAAAATACGGTGGGCTTTGAGCCTGCCTGGCTAGGAACAATGAGGGCAGGGACTAGCAGCATCAGGGGCGCCTGGGACTTGATGAAAAGCAGAATCTCGGGCCCCATTCCAGACTTACTGAACCAGAATCTGCATTTTAGTAAGACCCTCATTTGAAAAGTAATGCCCTAAAGAATGACTGATAATCTGCGACCCACATAGGAGAGAGGCTGCGGTTCATTTCTGGCCCCGATCACCAGCTCCAGAATGTGGGCTCTAAGATGGCGACGAGGTTACCTTTCTCCCTTCTCCAGCAGGCCCTTGATAAATATACTTTACATGAGTGAATAGATGCCCCTGAGACTCCTCTTCCCTGTGATCTACATGCACTGAGCTGTCCACTCTGGCTTCAGGAACCATATTCCTAACTCTTAAAGTTTGCTTATTAGCTGCTGGCTTAATCTAAGCCCAACCTGTGAGGTCCTAGTGTTTGTAGGTGAACCTCAGGAACTGTGGCTCCAACCTGAGCTCTGGGGCAAACCTCCACTTTTACCTCAACTCTATGCATTTTTAAACCTACGTTACTAGCCGAAAAAACTTCATGCTTGCTACCAAAAGCCCACAGTGCAGAGATAGGACTGTGTAACACTATTAAATGTCTCCTCAACAGAGAAATGAGCCAGTCTGTGTAACACTATTCAACTTCTCCTTTCTATAATTAACTACAATCTTGACAATGATCACTTTGTCCCAAATATTACTGATAGCAGAATGTGAAACAGACATTCCTACTTCCTCAGTAACAGTTTTCAAAGTGAAGTCAATGTGTCTCTTTCTAGCCAAACCTGGCTTTACTGTAAGCCACCATAAAACTACACAACCCCCACCCCCACCACCGCCACCTGTCTCAAGACGCTGGAAGGGCGGCAGAGAATGTGAGGAGAGGAGAATATCAAAAATGATAGCTAGTTCATCTTTATTGCATCTATGAGGTGCATGCAAATCTCAGAGGGAGGACGCCGACCCATTAACCTTCAGCTCGATCTTTTCTAATGCCCCGTACAAAGAGTGAGAGGGCCTCTTTACCCTCCTCTCCAAATCTGAAGTTTGCCCTCACCCCAAATCAGGCAACGACAAGAGTGCTCACCACAGACTGGCACTGCCAAAGCCAGCTCCGCCCTCCCCGAAGGCCCACCTCCTGGGTGTACCCTGACTCCCCTCACACAAGACGGCCTCCTCCACATGCTGTCCCCACCAAACACTATCACCCTCGCTTATTCCCATGCCCTCAGAATGTTTCCTCACTCTCCCATTGGCCCCCAACTAAGAGACACGGAGACCTAATAGAAAAAGTATGGATCTCGGAGTTATATGCTAGTGGTTTCAAATTCCTGCCCTGTCTCCTGGTTGTCAACTGATACTGGATAACTCATTTATCATCGATATGTCTTCGTTTCATCCTCTGTAGAACAAGACTACTTAATAGTATATACCACATAGGGTTGTTCTACAAGTTAAAAAAATGAGCCCATATACGGTCTCTAGGATAATAGTGCATAATAACTGTTCTGCTCTATTCACCAGGCCCTGCTATTAGGGTTCCTGAGGGGTCTTTACAAATCAGGCTTGCATAGAGAGGGGATGAGAGGCTTACAGGAGGCCCCTTCTCATTCATCAGATTAGATCCAACTCTTTCTCAATCCTTTATCTTTCCAACTGTCAGGGAAAACACACACAAACAAGCCATCTTGAAAAGAAAGGAGTCGAATTCTAAGCCTACCAGGAAAATGTATTACAGAGGAAAAAGACACCAACTAGATAAATCAAACTACACCTCTCACTAGCCATGTGGCCTCAGGGAACCCGCTTGAGCTCGCTGAGCTTCTAGTTCTTCATCTGTAGAATGGGAATAATCCAGGCTCCTTCTAAGGTTGTGTGGGATTAAATGTTAAAATGATTAAAACAGCAGGTCCATAAAAAGTGAGAGGGGGATAATAAGTGAGAGGTTATCCTCCTCTCGTGACTTTTCCTAAAAGGTCAGGGAACATCAACATAGAAGAGATTGACATCATAACCTGCTCCTCAAGCTGATGGCCATTCCTGAGCCATCAGTGCGGGAGTGATCACTTGAGCTATTCATTAGCATAAATATTCCACAACGATGTCATTGTAATGATCCCAAAAGAGCATCTCTTATTTATCTTACAAACTGGACCCTCCATGGCATAAATCAAGAGGTATTTCCCATGTGTCTTAAATGAAGAAGTACCATTCCAGCCAATAATGCAAACATTTTAAAAAAACAACAAAGCACAGAAACACCCCACTCTGCGACTTTAATAGTTGATCAACTGCAGATCAAGAGCTTTAATGTCTCCTAGCTCAGGGTTAACAGCAGGAGCCGAGTTCCCACTTATTTAGAGATGGTGAGAAACAAAGGCTCCATTCCTCAGACCTGGGCCAACAAACATCCTCAAACTTGGGACTCTCTCCCAGAGACATATCTAGATAATAGACACCACCACAACACTGCTAAACAACCCCACACAACAGGCTGTATGGTGACCATCATTCCACCACATGGCCAAATTGTGAGGCTGATTGTATTACCCTGAGATCATGAGTTATTTGAGGGTACAGAACATGCTTTGTCAATTCCAGGATTCCAGGCCCAGTCTAGGTCCTTGGTATAAGTTTGCTTAATTCCTCAGGCAGACAAGGAGTGGTCAAACCAAAGTGCCCCTCCTGCAGGTCCAGCACTCAGGTCTCTTTGCTGACCATCACGCACAGTTTACAGATCCCTAATTCCAGTAGGCCCAGCAAATTACTACCTTCTCTTTGAGTCCTCCTCTGACATTTTTCAGAAAAACATCATCATCATCATCATCATCATCATCACCAACATCATCATCACCATCACAACCCACACTTCCTCCAGGCCCACCTAGAACTTTTCCTGGGTCACACTCATGGTCCATTTCATATGGGAGAATCTGTGCCCTCAGTTGATAACAATGGAGACACTGTCACCATTCGAAACTAAGAGACAGCAGGGGACACAGAGACACTTTGCCCACTGAAGTCAAACAGGCCAGATTTGAATCATGGCTCTGCCAAGCAATAGCTGGATGGCCTTTGGCAAGTGATTTAACTTCTCCATAAAACGGTACAATGGTAACTAACTCACATGCTGTTCATTCATTTATTCTACAAATACTGTGAAGTGTCTTGTTTGCCAGTCACTGATCTAGGCACTGGGAACTGAGCAGTGAACAAATCAGACATGACTCCCGATCCTACTCAAATGAGGTGTAGAGAGGTAACCTCTTTGAAAGTTGCCAGTTCATGGAAGTAACTCAACCAATATAAATTTATTTCATTGGTAATGCCCAGGACTATGTCTCAGCAAAACACTTGCTCCATAAATGAGAGAATAAATTAAGTAATTGCTTCTCAATTAGCCAAAGCCAGATCCAGCCTACTTTAAGTGACACGATCATTTCTCCTCCTAGTTAAGTGCAACTCACTTCAACAGTCATGTCATGGTGCCTCTATGGTGCCACACTTAGCTCTAGGTTTGGGGAATACCAAGAAGAATGGGTCATATTCTGGTAGGGTAGGGAGAGAATGAGATGTAACCAACTAAATCTAATTACTGCATAATATGCGCATAAAAGTTACACAAACGTGCAAGGCTATACAGAGGAATGAGTGACCTTTCTAGTTAGAGGGGGCATCCCCAAAGAAGTCACACCTGAGCAGGTTTGGGAGGGGGAGAAGATCTGTTATTAGATGTTCATTTTACCCTGCTCATTTGACATATACTTATTGAGTGACTGTGTGCGCCTAGCTCCATGTCGGGTTCTGAAGGTCAGGTTCAAGGCTGAAGGCTCTGTCCCAAAAGTGTCTGCACAGGGTAAGCGGGCCTGTCCTGGAGGTGCTGCGGAGGAGCTCTGTGGTGCTCAGAGATCTGTGTGCCTGGATAGTTCAGGGAGGCCCCTCAGAAGATGGGTGAGGGGGTCTTAAAGTAAGAGCAATAGTGAAGCAAGGGGAGGGGGGACACGAGGCTGGCAAGAGGGTTGCATTTCCTGCTTTTCCTTCCCTGGTGTTTTTCTCGCAGGCATTAACTGCTTCAAGCATGAACTATATCACCTCTATGGGAGAATTGAACCAAAGGGGGAAATCACCACTGAGAACAGCTGTTTAGGACCACAAAGGGCAAGGAGGGACACGCCGAGTGGCCTTCAGAAGCAAAGCATCACATCATACTGGACAGAACACTAATGCCAGACAGACAGGTCTGGCGTTGTTGGGGGAACTAGCTACATAGGAGGTTGGCTTTTTCCAGCACATAGAAACCATGAAAGGCCCTGGAATGGACCCAGAACTGGTGGGGGATGCAAGTGATGGTTTCTGCCCTCCCCCGACCTTCTTGACTGGAAACTGTGAATTACAAGCTGCCTGGCAACTGCCAATGGGCAGCACTAAACTACAAAGCCAGTGACCTGCTCCCAGGCCAAAGTCCTGCTGCCTTTCTACCTTTCTCTACTTGTCAGAGGTCTTTCGGCTTGCAGAAGCTGCACCTTTAAGGGAGGAGGCAGGAGACAGGCAGAGGGGTGATGGATCAAGAACCAAAATTTCAAAACAAAACATTAACAAACCCTAACCTTCCCCCAAAGCCTCCATATTTTTCACCTTCATCCCCTTATATCTTCATCCCCTTATATCACTAATAAAATTTTGATAACAACATCAACTAAAGAGTAAAATTCAGCAAAAGAGAGTCTTTGAGCATTTGCACTGGCAAGAAAGCAGCAGAAAAAGTACCGATTTGCACCCTCTGATGCCAGGCCCTGTGGGGACTGCATCCACAGAAGAGGCGGGGTGCTGGAGTAACGTGAAGGAGGCCTCAGGCCTGTGGTAAAGGAAGAAACACATCTCCATCCTTCTTCCCTAAGAGCATCTTCGTCCCAGTCTCTCCAAATGCTTCTGATTAATCTCCAGCCTTGGACAATTTGCACTTGGTAATGTGAAAGGAACTGACTTGATACAGGCATGCCTTATTTTCTTGCATTCACAGATGATGCATTTTTTACAAATTGAAAGCAAGACCATTCATCAGCAAAAAGATCACAACTCACTTCAGGGCGGTGGTCTGGAACAGAACCCAGAAAATCTCTGTGGTACGCCTATAATTGTTCTGTGCTGAACTGTGTCCCCAAAAATTCATATGCTGAAGCCCTAATCTTGAGATAGGGCCTTCAAAGAGGTAATTAAGTCAAAATAAGGTCACTTGGGTGGGCCCCAATTCACTATGACTGGTGTCCTTACGAGGAGATTAGACACCAGAGGTACACACACACAGAGAAAAGGTCATGTGAGAACAGAGAAGGTGGTCATCTTCAAGCCAAGGGGAGAGGCCGCAAAAGAAACCAACCCTGCCAACTCCTTGATCTCATACTTCCAGCCTCCAGAACTGTGAGAAAATAAATTTCTGTTGTTTAAGCCACTCTGTCTGTGAAGTTTTGTGATGCCAGCCCTAACCAACTAATACAATGATCCACAGTGACATCTGAAGCATGGCATGCTCAGAATGACAAGGAGTGTGCCAAGGTGAAAACCACCAAGCCCACAGAATCACACATGCACACACTCAAAGACACAAGACATATTCACTCAACCACACCTATGGCTGACATGTGGAATTCTCAGACCTTCCCAATGTCCAGCCCTCCCTTTGGAAAGCAAATCATTTTTTCAGTAGCTCTGGCGTGGTCAGAGTGGGGAGCTTGCCTTTATTAAGTATTATAATTTGTCATTCTAAAGGTCATTAGTTAAAACAATTTTTTTTTTTTTTAGGCGAGGCAACCTTTGGTTGACCTCACAGATTGCAAGGACCTTGTCAGCTTATAATCCCTTATTTTTTTATTTTTTATGCCTACAGCACCTGGCCTTCCTAGGTGGTCTCCCATCCAAGTACTAACCAGGCCCGACCCTGCTTAGCTTCCGAGATCAAACGGGATCCAGCTTGTTCAGGGTGGCATGGCTGTAGACAAAACAATTTTTTAACTCGCCAAATACTTGCTCAATTTTACCTAAGTAGTGTAAGGTTTGAAGGTCCCATCCTCATTTGGGGCAATGGCTGTTATAGCTTTAAGCCAGAAGTCTTGCCTTTCAAGGCATTGGGAGCCACATAAAAATGACACAGAAGCACAGCCGCGTTTCCTATCATTGAGCTCAGCTGTCTCTGAGAGTCTGGGACATGTGTGACATCTGTGGTACTGCTAGGACAATTCCCCAGATCCCTTTGCAACCCGATGCCTTTGTCATATTGAAGAGTTCCAGCCACGAGCAGAAGCGCTAACTGAAGACCCCTGTTCCCACTCCTTCAGGGAGGAATCTCTTGTGATGGCTTCTCACGTCTCAGTCAGTCAACAGGCACNGTCATTCACATAACTTTTATTACAGTATGTTATTTTAGTTGTTCTATTTTATTATTAGTTATTGTTGTTAATATTTTACTGTGCCTAATTTATAAATTAAACTGTATCATAGGTATGTATGCTTAGGAAAAAATGTAGTATAATACAGGATTCAGTATTATCTGTGGTTTCAGGCCTCCACTGGAGGTCTTGGAATGTATCTCCTGCAGATAAGGGGGGACTTCTGTAATTTCATTTATATTGACTTAAATTCATTGAATTCATTGAAATGAGCTAAACATGAAATGTTATTTCCTTTAAAAATTGTTTCCCCTTCCTTTCTTCTCTGCGGGTTCACATTCGACAAACGGGGCGGGCTTCATAAGCACGTAAGCTGTGCGATAGTGCGGGTGCCCCTGCTTGCAAGGGCCACACTTGGCATCTTGAACATATTAATTTTTGAACCAGGGACACTGAAGTTTCATTTTGCAGTGGGCCTGGCAAATCATGTAGCCGGTTCTGCCACGAGAATAAATAAATGTCCAACCCAAGTCGTCCTTTCCAATTCTCTTCCAGAACCCTAGATGGGACAGACCACCCTCCCCGGGCCCCAGCCCCTCCCAGCCCCGCACAGTTCTGCTCTGGTCTGCCTGGAAGACGTCTGTCCATGTCTCTTGCCAACAGGGTTAGAGTTCACTTGAAAGAGGATCCGAGATTTATTATGAATTAAAATAAGAATCCTGATGGCATTTCCTGGGAGGATTTTCTGGCTGGCCTGAAGTATTTGTGGGGAAGTGGTTCTCCCTTCAAACTGTTCTGCTCCTGGGTAAGTAGCAGAGAACTGCTATCGCCATAGAACAATTGTCCCAGGCAATGAAAATTCATCCTAGGTGTTAATTAGCTCAATATTTATCTCATCTAATATGCAAATTAAGACACTGCGGTCTCATTAGCGTCATCTGTGCTTCCTTTAAGCAAAACTAAATCTCTTGCCAATGCAAGAAAAAGGAAAAAAACAAACATCAGTATTTCTCTTTGAAGCTAATGAGAGTGTGATTTGGCTCTTCCTTTGTTATGAGGTAGCAAGTAAGGAAAAACACATTTTAAATATGCCAAGTGTGGCCTGACCTCATCTATTAGAGGCAAGAATAGGCCTGGACTGGTTATTAGGCTTTCTGCTGTAGCTTGTCCAAAGAGCCCAGGTCCAAGAAGCAGGTGTGTGACTCTGCAGTGAACCCCAAATGAGGATGAACAAAGAAAGGGCATACCGCCTTCGAGAGCCCACTTAGCAAACAGATGTGGTATTTACCTCCACGATAAAAGAGGGAGGAAATAAATTTACTCGATGCCATGAATATTAAAAATGAGAAAATGTTTCTCAAATTGAAAAAAAAAACAAATTTCAACTCAAAATTTCTGCTCCTTCCAACTTCCCATTTTTAAGATTTTAGAATTTATATAAACAATAATCTGACAGTCATCAAATATCCACACGGTACCCCCAAAAGGCAGGCTTTCGGTGCTGGGGATCCGCCAGTGCTACAGACAATGACCAGGGGAGTAAGTCCGAAGTTCTGGGCCTCCGGCAGGCTGCTGGGAGTTCCACATATACGTTAGTTCTGATCTTCAAAATAACTCAGCAAGGACTCCTTTCTTCTTTTAACAGATAATGACACTGTGGTTCCAGGTGGTTAGGTCACTGGTCCAAGGTCATACAACTAAAGCTTGGCCAAGGTGGAATGAAAAGATAAAAGGAATGTGACAGGCCACAGGGAACGCAGTCTAATTAGTGAGGTGTCCTACGTGTAGTAATGGGGTGGGGGCGTTGAAAGAGAGCGTGACTCTCGTACCCTGAAGGCTACTGCACTCTGCGGACCCCTGAATTCTGAGGCCGCAGCCTCAGCGTAGCTCCGTGTTGTCCTCCCTTTCCCAGTTTTGACAAGTTATTCAGCCGCTGTTTTGCGAACAGCGCTCTCTGGGGCAGCAGAGCGATCTGTCTGCATCCCAGCACCTTCTGGGGCCTGAAAACTGAAAACTACTCCACAGGAAGACGAAGGCTGATTCCCTTACGTTGCCGATCCTGCCAAGTGTCACAGCCGTGGCGCAGGGAGAACTCCCCGGCCGAAGTCAACCAGGGACAGGCGCTGGAAGTCAGAGGGGAGACAGGAGAAAGAGGCCATGCCCTCCCTGGGGTCCATGGCCCACAGATGACAGATTCCCGTGGAGCGCTTTCATCCGGTAGGACCCCGAGCCCGTGAGCGCGGCCTTCCCCCCGAAGCCGGGCGGAAGGGAAGGCACGTGACCGTGGCTGGGTTGTGAGGGAGCGGCATGAGGGCTGCCGCCGTCGTGACCAATGTCTCCGTGACCAACGAGGGACACGTGGGCCGTCAGGCAGCTGCATGGTAGATGCTCCCAATCTCTGGAGACACTTACACTCCTCTACTGGAACCTCCCAAGGATACTTCGAATCTGCCCAAGCGCTTCCCTTCCATCACGGCCTATGAGCCCCCAGACAGGCAGAAATGGACAGCCCCGCTCGACAGAGGGTAACAGCGAAGCCCCAAAAGGCAAAGTGGACGGCCATGCAGGAGAGCCCTGTTTCCGGACTGTCTCCTCTATTCCAGTTCCCGAGCTGGGGGTGACCGCGATGGCTTTTTCCTAACACTGTCAGAACATTCGAGTGAAGTGGTACTGTCGTCACCATTTCCGGGACGGAGAAACTGAACGTGAGCGTGTCAAGGAAGAGGAAAAGGAAATTAGTATTTGTTGAGCGCCTAATGCTAGGGGGTGTTGCACAGGTAATAAGACCATCACAATAGGAAGAGGTCACCGAGAGAGGGGTGGCGTGGGAATTCCACGTGCAGAAATACTTTCAAGGACAGAATGTGTTTTCCCTCCTCCTCAGATGGGAAAAATGAGAGGGAAGAGAAGCATACGATGAATTTCCTGTGAAAGTAACACCCTCCGTCTCCTGTCCCAGAGCAAGGCTTACAGGGAGCAGCCGGAGAACACAGCAGAAAGTGGATTGAAAGCCTGTGCAGAACGGGGAGGGGTGGACCCAGGGAGAAGTTCCAGTCCACGGCCCGTGTGCCTGTGAAGGGAAGGAGGGCAGCCACGCCTGCCGAGGGCGGACTGAACGGGTCTGGAAGCTTTAATGTCGCATGGAGTTTCAGTGTCTTTTTGCTGCTGTTTCTACATCTGATGATTGTTCTGACTTTTTCCCCTGATTTGATAAACCTTTTCACATAAACTTGCTTTCAGAGTGGTTGCCTTGGACTTCTTTAAATTATATAATATTTCGTGTGTAACAAAATATACATTAGGTATATGCAAGATATAAAGCAAAATCATAAAACCCATTCCATGGCCCGACCACTGGGCCTGAGCAGTATTACCAAAGCCTTCTGAGTGCTCCTCTCTCGTTCCTCCTCTGTCTCCTCCCTGTCGGAAGTGAGTCCCATCCCGAAACGTGTATTCATAGATCGCCAGTTTGCCTGTCCATATATAACGCATGCACATCATATACATACAGAGGAATCCACAGGTGGTATATTGTTTAGTTTTTCATGTTATGTACTTTACAGAAACGGCAGCATGCATTCCACTTTTTATGCGTTATGCCCTATTTTTCAGATAGTCTCAGTGATGCCAAAAAAAAAAAAGGGGGGAATTTGACCTAGCAAAGTATTCTATGCAACTAATTTTAATGAGAGTTCATGAAAAAAACTGTATCGCAGTGGGCGTTCCTACTCATTCATTTAATCCTGCTCCCATTTCACAGACACATGTCAAATCTAAAGGGATGAAAGGAACCAGAATGCGGCCATGGGCTTCCCAGCGCCCCCTGGAGGCAGTATATTGCACAACTCCAGGAGGCATCATTTCCTGGCAGGGACCAGAGTGGTGGCCCCCCTCCCCTTAGCTGTGTGACAGGGTTGGGGGGTGCTACCAAAGCTCCTCCTGTTACCTGTTCACTTTGTGCCCAGAATGGGGCTAACGTTCAAACCTCTGCCAGGTCAGTGTGCCCGCTTTTTAAAAAATTTGGTACCACCAGTTCCTGTTTTGGGCTCTCCTGCACGACCGTCCACTAAGCCTTTTGGGGCTTCGCTATTACCCTCTGTCGAGTGGGGCTGTCCATTTCTGCCTGCCTGGGTCTTGTTTTATTTCCTGCTACCGGATTTGTGACAGGGAGCCTACTGAAAATTCCTTTCGACTCAGATGTCCTCCCCACGCAATAGCATCCTGGAAAAAATCACATTTTGTATTCCTGAGACAGCATCTCGCCTGTTTGATTGTCCCCAGCACCTGGAAAGAAACACTGAGTGATATGACAGTTTGGAGGAGGACAGTAAAGAACTTTAAATGAGATTTCGGCTGTTAACCAGGGTTCCTTCAAGGCTGTATTAATCTGAATGGGAGTTAAGATGCTGCACGGGTGAGGTAGGGAGGAAGGAAGGCAATTGTGTTCACTGAGCACTGACAAACACCAGGTACTGAAACATATGTTTTCCACACACATTACCACCCACGTCCCATAGTCATGGCAGCCCTGGGAGGCAGCGGTTTTTCAATCCCCATTTTGCAGATGGGCAAGCCAAGGCTCTGCGAATTTAACTGCTGTGCCAAAGGACAAACACTGGTCTGCCTGTTGACCTGCAGTTCAAACCATTTTTTTCTAAACTGAGATTCCGCCTCCTTCAGCATTACAACTTGTTGACTCATGCCTGCATGGAGGCAAAACTCACTAGGCTTCTACTGAGTGTGAGAATTGGAAATATGCGAAAATTTTTGAGTTGAGAGACTTTCATCTAGAGCAAATACCCCTATCTCCAAAATGTGAAAGGGGCTTCAGAGATCATCTCCCATCTTTCTACCATTTTATTGATGAGAAGAATAAGAACCAAACCCCAGATCAGTGAATAGTCTTTTGAAAGCCACACACTTAAAAGGCTCCCCTCACCACAACCCCCGCCACTGGGATATATATTCACTGACTGCCCAAGAAGAAAGAGCCCATGACTGCATATTCGCTGTCCCATTAATTTTGCATGCTATTTTTTTAATGTTTAAATAGACTTTTTCTCCTTGAATAATTTTAGGGTAACTGAAAAGTTATGAAGGTAATGTGAGGAGTTCCCATAGACCCTTTATCCAGCTTCCCCTACTGTTGACACCTTCCATAATCATGATGGACTTGTCAACAGTGAAAATTTAGCATTGCTATGCACTATTAACTAAATTACAGGCTTCATCTGGATAGCAACAGTTTTTTTACTAATGTCTTTTTCTGTTCCAGGATCCAATCTAAGGTTTCAGATGTCAGTTTAATTACTTGTGTCTCAACCTTGAAAACATGTCCGACGTCTACCTGCTCACTAGCCAGCCCATGAGAGCTGCCGGAAGGCAAAGACCCCAGGAGACATACTCGTTATGTTCAGCCTGAAGATATACACTTGCTAAATATGTGGTAAGCAACATAGCAGAGATTTGTTACATCACTGTTATCCATGCAAAGACCTCAAAAACGGCACCAGGAGCACAATGCCTCCTTCACTCGCCACCCCTCTATTTCCATTGAGAGTATGAGCATGGAAAATCCAGACACACACGCATATCTGTGTGTATGTAATGCACATCTACATATGCTCATAAAAACACACGTGCATAAGAACCTGCTCCATGACAAAACGCGCATTTTGAATCAGCTGAGAAATGCTGACAGTTCAACCAATGATGTGAGAGCAACTGGCTAGTCATGTGACATAAGTAGTAAGTAGATTCCTACCTACTCCTTAACTAATATCATTCACAAAAACAAGTTCCAGAACTATTAAAGCACCAAACATTGAACAATAAAAATATCAAATAACTACAATAAAACCAAGAGAAATATATTTATAATATTAGGGTAAGTCACACCCTCTGAACACAAACGCTGGAGGGAAAGAATAAAACACTGGATTACAGGGCGAGAAATATTTTCAAAATATGTAATAGAGAAAATATTAATGAGAAAAAAAGATTAATGATGAGAACATATAAAAAGGTCTACAAATCAATAGGTAAAAGATTAAACAAACCGACAAAAAATGACCTAAGGATTTGAATTGGAAATTACCAGAAATAGAAGTGGCAACCACCAATGGACATTAAATCATGCCTGCCCTCACTAGCAATCAGGAAGCAAAAACTGAAGCAACGATAAGAAGCCATTTCACCCACAGGTTTATTTAGCACCGGTTAAGCAAACAGGTACGGATACTGCGTCCGGGTGAGGGGAAGGGGAATCCAGCCTTGCTTGAGCTGAGCTGTTGAAAGGAATAGCAGTGACAGCAGCCTTACCCTGGGGTTTTGTCATTAGGCAAATCCCACATCGGCAGCCCCTAACCTGGGCCGTGGTGGCATGGACTAGAGGCACACACCTCAGAGATGGGCATGACCCAGAACTGCGGCCTGAAGTCGGCGCACTGGGGACTGGAACAGAGGTAGGAGCTGGACCTTTCTCCAGGCAGCAAGGCTGGCCTGAGAGCAACATACAAAATATTGTTCCTGGTGGGTGCTGTGTCCCTGTGAACAGGTGCCCCTGGCCTAGTCCTTATCCCATCACCATCCCCACCCCACACTTACCCCCTGACACACACATCCAAACTCTGCTAATGAAAACTTAAGGCAAAAGCAAGAGACCCACAGCACTAAGAACCACTGCTGGCTGCTCCCTCAGCCTGACTTGAGCTTGGACCATTTGCAAGCAGGCCTGAGGGCCCTGGCTGAGATGTCCTGAGCCCCGCCTGTCTCTGGACTGGCTGCCAGGTTCTGCCCTCTCAGGAGGTGCCTCCACAGATTCTTTCCGGAAGGGTCACCCACAGCTGCTGCCCAGCCTCACTCCATTCACTAGAAAGCTTTATTTAGAGCCTTAATACCCAGAGGCCCTGACACGGCACCATCGTGGGTGAGATTTCTGGGTGAGATTTCGTATGCTCCTTGTGAATCACTGTTGCCACCCCAGAGAAAGGGCCAGCATTTCAGGCTCCACCGGGGAGCATGTGCATGACCTGTGAGGTTTATTGAAGGCCTAGGACTGCCTTCCCAGAGGAAAGGGGCTCGGCCTCCTCCTGGCCAGAGGCCCTGGTCAGTAATATGTCTGAAGATTTCCTGGCAAGGAGTTGTAAAGCTCTCCCCGCTTTGCAAGGCCACTTGTGCTGGATCTAAAGACTCAGGGGTGGGGACATTGAGGACTTTAAAACTATTCTTGAAGAAGGAGCTCAAAAGCCCTTCAATCCAGATGTAGTAGCCTACTAAACGAAGCCATTTCCGGGGCTTTCACTAATAAAGTACAAGGCCCTCTAACTGATGTTAGTTTCAATCGGCCAGAATTTTGATGGCTGAATGTCCAAACCCAAAAATTAAGGCCAGTCAGTGGTGGGAGAAGCCCACCTGCAAAGGAGGTGAATTTTATTCTTGACATTTTTTAGAATTGCCATCACAAGGTGAGAATACCAAGTCATCTAATTTTCTACTGAATTCTCTGTCAACAAGGGACTCGCTCACTGCCTACATTCTGTGGCTGTCCCCACCGTCAGTCACTACGCCTACCCTTGGTATGCCACTGTTTGAGACCTGGCCTAGAACAACGGGCAAAGACTTCCAAAGGGTCTGCTATTAAATCACATTTAGTTACACATTTAATGGCTCGTTCTTAGTGGAAAGAATAAAATCACGTGGAACCGAGACCACGGCCTGCGTTCTGCAGCCATGCTGGTTACAGACAGGGAAGTTGACCTGGACCCTCCCTTCTCAGCCCCACAGCAGAGCAGGCGCTCCCTCGCTTTCGCCCTCAGGTGAGCCCCCTGCACGGCTGTCTCTGTGCCGCTCCACTGTCCAGGCACCACCTGGACTCGGGCAGCTGTCTTCTGCCTGGTTGCCACTCCTTCCTGGGGGCCCTCCAATACCTCCTTCCACACGGCAGAGAGGGAGCTTTACTGAAAGCACATGCCACTCGGCCAACTTGACCTTTGGTCTTTTACAACCTGACCACTGCCCACCGCTCAGGCTGCATCTACTCCCATCCAAACCCGCCCTGTTCCTGGCTCACGGGACAGCTGGGCTCCAGATGTGCCCTTTCACACCTCTGCCCCTTTAGCTAAGTTGTTCCTACTGCCAAGAAAGCCAGGCCTCTTGCCTCCTTCGTGTTAACCCTGCCTCATCCTCAACACCCAGCTGTCCCTTCCGTAGAGGGCCCTTCTGAGATTTCTGTCACCAGGAACTTAGCATTATCAGTGCCCCATCTCGGTAAGCTGTGTTTATGCCTGTCCCCAAGCAGATGTCTTTCTACCTTTGGATCCGCACGTCTACTTGGTTCCTGGCCTCTGGTTCATGCTCAGTGAAAGATGAAAAACAAATCAATGAATGTATGGTTTGGAGATCTGTAAGCCCTGCAGGCAGCTAAAAGTGCTGGGGTTTCGAAGCTATTGGTCAGAGACGGTTTCATGGAAGACGGGCAGTGGCTTCTGGGGTCTGGGCTCTCAGCTGTGGAAATACAATCCGGTCCGCTCTGGAGTGTGAAAGGTGGGACTGCCTGCCCCATGGCATTGTTGGGCAGACTAAGGTGGGGAGCCGGGTAAAGGACGGGGCATGGCGCCCGACCCCCAGGAGGCCCCAGGACAAGTTCAGCCTCTGCCGTGGCCCAACTCGATGTGCCCTGGGAAAAGCCGGGGCTGCTAGGAAAGCCGAGCAGAAGCAGCAGCACGCATCCTCGAGGTCCAGAAACTGACTTCTAGTGGCAAAAGCAAAAACAGCCAGACAGCTTGGTGTTACTTCTGGTGCTAATCATGCGAATTCACAATGAGATCAGGTTCTGCTGGAGACCCTCACGGCCCTGCTTCACCCCAGAACCTGGCCTGAGCATCAGGCCTCCACCGGGAGCCACATCCAACAGGAGCCCAGGTCCTGCTCATGAGGCTTGGGTTCAAATCCCAATCCTGTCACTGACTTCTTCTATTATACTGGGGGGAGGCACTCTCATTTCTCTATCTCAGATTCTTCATCTTAAAAAAAAAAAAAAAGGTAAGCCAGAAAGATTCCCACTGTTCCTTTCAGTAGTGACTCTGTGAGGTCACTTCTCCCTTGCCTCCAAAATGGGGTCTCCACCTGCCAACAAAAACTCCAGAGACTTAAGTGGAAGGAGAGGATTGGATGTGCAAGGGGCACATTTTCCAACATGAGTCTGGTTGAATGTGGATTCCACGGGAGGTTTACAGGAGTGGGAAAGAGTGAAGGTTCTTTGCTCCCGTAAATTTGCAGGACTTCTCAGAGCCTCAAGCAAGGTGACTATGAATCGTCAATTATAAGACATGGAACCCACCATATTTTAGTCCCATCTGAACATGGGTCCTTTTATTCCCTCTAACAGAAACTCTCCCAAGACCAAAGGTTACATAGAAAAAACTTGCAGTGGTGGGGAAATCACTACCAAATCAGAGCCAAATCATGCCTCATCATTTATCTGTGTGAACTTGGGTGTGTTTGAAGCTGAGTTTACTTGGATGACAATGAAAATGTTAATCGGATCTAACAGGTGACAAATTTTTCTTCCCTACTTTTCTGTATTTTCCAAATTTTCAACAATAAACACTTTAATAATCACTTCTTAAATTTATGAGTAATATGCTTAGGGTATAATGTGAAAATTCAAAGTCTTCTCCAATCCTCTAGCCTCATTTCTCAAAAAATAAAAATAAAAAAAATAACAACAACAAAAAACTCCACTTGTTTTATATAACTTTTTAGAACTTCCACATGAACATTTTAAAATAGAAAACGAAAACTATGCTTTGCTTTTGAATCAGAGTGTCGATGACCTCCGGCTCTGGCGGTTGCTATAAGCACTTGAAGGTGGTTATGTGTGTGAGTAAGCCTAACACAGATCTTGGCACATGACAGGCACCCCATAAATACCAGTTAAAGGCAAAATCCAGCTTTTGGACTGGAACGCTCACTCAGGGAATGCTCACTCAGGGGGTCCTATGCTGGTTGTTTTCAGAGATGATGACTTCCATAAATTACTGCCCTGTGTAAATTCAGAAAGAAATGTATACCCTCCTCGTTCCAGCCCTGGGAACCTCTGAAAGCAAACAATTGCAGGAGACAAGCCCCGGCTCTCCGAGGGGCCACAGCGCTCTGAAGCAGCGCCTTGCCTGCAGGGGCCATACCACTTTCCTGATGGCGGTGCCCAGAGAAATCCATCTGTCTGGGGTCAGGGCAGAAAGGAGAGGGATGCACCAAAGGGGTCTCCACACCACTCCAGGCAAGGAACTCCCGCCCCTCTGCACTGAGCTCTCTCCAAGCCCTTCACTGGCCAAGCTCTGGAAAAACTTCTCATGGATTTTTATCATGGTCAAATTACTCATTTACAAAAAACGCTTGTGCAGATGGGCAAGTCCCCACGAAACCGTGCCAGGGACTCTTTAGGGCAGATCCTGCTGCTTGGCATAATAAGCCCTTATTACTGTAGCACTGAGGGGTGTCGTCTTGCCAGAGGCCTGCTTTTAATGAACTTTACCATCCAAAATTGGCCAAAAGAACACAAGTAGATTTTACCAATCAATTGGAATTGATTACTTCTTGAAAGCCAGGCCTCAGCTTGCAGGAAAGACACACAAACACACCACCATTTGGGCATTAGTTTGATTTCTTGGAGGAAAAGGAGTTCTGGGCAGCCTGAGATAATGATGGATCACAGCCTTTACAAAATTCTCAGGCCCCTGGAAAGAAATGGAGTTTCTTCAGGGAGCTGTGACAGTCTCAGAGATGCGACCGTGCCTGGAGCACTTTCTTTTTTTTTTTTAATTCATCTACCCTTCCGTCCATATATCAGAATCCAACAACACTGACTGAGGTTTGACTATCTTTCATGTCTGGCTCTGGGATATCAGAGGAGGCCCCTGGCCATCAAGGGGATCGAGCTCACTGTCAAGGGGTACACCAGGCTCTCCTAGGGGAATGCGGGGACAGGCTACAGGAAGTCAGAGGAGGAAGGCTCCAGGCGGAACAAATCTTACAGAATGAAGTATGATCTCCCTGGGAATGAGGTGAGAAACGCTCCCCTTGACCTCCATGCCTTTGCAGTAGCTGCTCCTTCTACCTGGATAATTTCCAACTCCTCCAGCCCCCACCACCTATATCCACATCCCTACCAGGAAAATCTAACACATCTTTCAGTCTCAGTTCGAGAGCATTTGCTCAGGGCAGGTGTCCCTAAACCCTACAACTTAGTTGGGTGCCCCCACTCCCACCCCAGGGCCCACAGTGAGCTGCACTGCCCCCCATCAGAGCCCCCTCCCCTGGCATCCTCAGGTTTCCTCTGCCTGTATGATTATGCCCATGGAACGTGAGCCTTGCGGTGAGAAGAGCCGGCCTAGATTTTTTACTACCATGTGGGCATTGGGACAGCACCTTGCATAATACCCAGCACAGAGTAGGTGCTCAACAAATGCTTACTGAATGCAGAGTGAGTGAACGGATAACACCAGAATGGTAACGGGCTGCCCCTGTAATACAACAGGAAGATGGTTGGGGACACAAGAGGTGACAGCTACTGAGGACTTTTTATGCAGATAGCTGGCTCCTCAAGGCCCCTCACATACACTCTGAGAGGTGGCGTGAGGGCAGGTGGAGGGCTGCAGACAGGCGGAAGCTGTGCTGGCCCAGGGTTAAGCCCTCACGTCTTGGCTTCGTGCCCCATCTACTCTCCAGAGAGCTAGGCTCCCATCTAGGGGGAAGGGGGCACTTCACCAATATTTCCAAGCTGAAAGGACCTCATAGAGGGGTTGAGGACAAGTGCCAGGCTCAGAGCGGCGAGGCTCTCCATCAGGGGCCAGGCCTGGGTCATCAGACAGAAGCCACCATAGTACTTAGAGATCCATGGTGAGACAGGCCTCAGCTGGGAAAGGTGGTGGACTCTGTGGAGCAGCCAAACTATGAAACTGATTGGACAGAGGCCAGCGATGGACGAGAGAGAATAGTATAAGAGAGAGAAGTATAGAGAAAAAGATCAAAGTGGAGAAAGACACAGCAAGAGAGGAAAAATAAGATGGGGAAGATGGGAAGGGAAATGAATTGAGAGGTGGTAAGAGAAAGAGAACTCAAAAGCAAATGGAATCATAGAATCATAAGGGACAAATGAATCAAAGAAAAAAAATGTCAGAGGGGCAGACACAGATTAGGAGAGAAACAAAACAGAAAATGACCAGCAGTCATGCAGGCTGGCCTGAGAAAGCCGAGCAGTGCCTCCCCTGGGGCCCTGACCCTCAGCCCTCCTGCTCCAGTCTGGGTCACGAACAGCTGCCTACCTCCTGGGCCGAGGTCCACGCAAAGCCTTGTGTCGAGTGCGCTGGGAGGGAGGAAGGTGGGAAGAAAGGACATAGGAAGGAGAGGTGGGACTCCAGGGCCCTGGACTTCAGACAACAAGCCCCTCGGATGGCTGGTGAAGGTGGGCTGCCTGGCCCTCTGCGCACTCTCGTCTGGCCTCGAGCACTGAGTCGCCTGACCCCGGCTCTCCATTTTAGGGTTGATCCCGTCCCTGGCCCAAAGCAGCACGTGGCATGTACTGCTCAGATCTTTCCATAGGCCCAAGGAGTGGAGAGGCCTGGGGACTCTCTGACCTGGATGGGTGACAAGGCCAAGTTCCTTCACTTTTCTGAGCCTCTGTGGAATACTAAGTAATCACCCAACAAATCGGTTTAATCCTATGACTGGTAACAAACACGTGCCTTCCTTGTGCTATCCTTGTCTCTACAGTCTCAGCTCGCCCTTCCTGCTGGACAAGCTGACCCACCCATGGTTAATCTGGAGAATGTCCGTTTCTGTCTGCGGTCTTTCCTGAAGAAGGTACGGCACTGTCCCGAATAGGGCGGCCAGTCTTACTTATATTTCATCTTCTGAATTACTCTTCCCCTCAGCCAGGGAAAGCCTGTCATTATCTCCCTTCTATTTAACCTATAGATATCTATACGGTTCTCTCCAGAGTCAGCCAAAAGAACACTGCTTCAATTAACTTACAATTCTCTCCTAATAAGCAGCAGCATGAGACAATAGACATGTAAAGTTGGAAGGGGCCTTGGAGATCTCTTAAGCCAACCAGAAAGTTCTATAGCCCAGGGCACAAATCCAGAGAGGTAAGGTTTACACGTACACAGTCACCCACGCTAACAAAGGCACTGAGCTGTGACCTTAGCTCTCGCTGTTCACAAGCCAGAGCTCTTTGCACGAAAACCCGCCATCATTCCTTTGTTTGCTAAATTCATTTACTGAGCACTGCTTGGCCTTGCAATGCATATCTATTGGTTTTGACTTCACAAGGATCCTTCTCTTTTCCTGGTGCCAGCAGTCTATTTCTGTTGGATAACCGTCCCTGTCCCATTTCACGTGGTCCTGGGGGCAGGCACCCTCTGCCCACCTCCACTCCAGAAGACTCGGGGAGAGGCCATGGGAGCTGATACTCTGGCATGTACTATCCCATCTCCCACACGTGATCTGTAAGTGGAAATGTGACCCAAGCATGACGACCAGTCTTCCTTGAGACTAATATATGGATTTTAGGGGAGAAAGAGTCCTAGCGGCATCCTTACAGCTGTGCTCCAGCTGGTTCCTCAAGGTGCCCCATCTTCTAAGGAAGAGAGCCGCCAGAAACCAGATGCGATGAAAGCCATAAACATACAAATAACACCCATCTTTTATGCTGATGCTAAGATCATCTCCTTTAACCCACAAAACAATTCCATGAAGTGAATATTGTTCAGTCCACTTGACTGGTTAAGTAATTAAGGCTTTGAGAGGTTAAACGTCTTGCCCTAAATTATACGTCTTATGCCCAACATGGAAGCCCAGACAGACTTCAAAGCCAGAATGTTTCCCACTTTCACAGATTTGCTTTTCTGTAATAAGAGAGAAGCTCAGGGGTAGGAGGAGCCCACGGGAGACCACCTGCACCAGCCTGGGGCTGCAGGGAAGAAGTGAAGGGGTGCCCTCATTCAGAATGTAAATAGCAAACTGTATCCAGAAGAAAGAGCCAAAGTGAACGGGGCCCCCGGAACAGGGAGGAGACGGCCTTCAAGCGACAGGGCTCCAGGTTCTACCTGACATGCTTATCCTGCATTACTGTGTCCATTCCAAACGGCAAACAGGCGTCTCTCCACGTTCAGCGAGAGGCAATGATCAAAACTGCGCAGAAGTTACTTTTCAAAGAGACCTCTCTCTCCCGCCCCACCCTCTCATGCCCCACTCTTTCTATCTCTCTGCTCAGTTCCTGCCAAAGGAATTGGAAGTTTGGAGTCTGAGTTCCCGGGTGATTTGAGGTGACAGGAATTCGATCTGTATTCCAGAGAGACTCGCTGCGGCATTACTTAAAAGGCGTTCCGCAACCTTTCGCTGCTGCTTTCTTTAAAGGCTTGAGCAATTTCGATATTTTGGTTCGGTGTCACTATAGAAAAGCTTTACAATTCTGGCTCGGGAATTAGGAGATATATTTGTAATAAGAATTGCTAACCACTGTCAGCTGGCAGGCCCGTGTCCATGCATGAAAATGATTCCATTAGCTTCCACGACTGTGGGCAAAATGTAAAGATCATGGATCATACGAGAGACTGAAGAGAAAGGAAACTCCACACTCGGGATTTCTGGCGGTCAGGGTGATATGGCTGACACGTGTACGTCCGGCCTCTTGATGAGGTGGAAAACTCAATACGGTACTACTTGTCTTTGCAAATACTAATTTTTTCCCCTTTATTGTATCTAACTGCTTTCACCAATAACGTTGACGAATCACATAACTGAATTTTAATGAAGCGATTGTAAAGTCTGAGAGAGAGGGGGAAGGAGAAGGGCAAAGGAAGACAGGAGCGTCCCTGAGCACACAGGTCCCCACGGTCCAGAGCATCTCAGCAACAGCCAGCCTGATCCTGGCATGAGAGCTGGGCCACCCACACGTCTGAGCACGAAAGAGTCCGGGCTTCAGAACCAGGCGGGCTAGGGCTCAGCTCCTGCTCCGCCATCTCCAGGCCGTGACTGTTGGCAGATTGCTGATACGCTCCTTTCTGGTGGAACCCATTTCTTTCCAAAGGGAGAAAGCATAACGGCACATCTGCCACGTTCTAGCTGCTAGGGTACCCTAGTGAAGGAAAAGGCCAGACATCCCTATATTTGCGACGCTTGGCTCTAGAAGGATAATGACGTACTACTCCAACAGCACAGGCCTGGGTGAGGATCACAGGGTCAGGCACACAGCAGGTGCTTAATTAACACTCGCTTTCTTCCACTCCTTTTCCCCATTCATTTATCATGTCGATTAATATAGGAACTTACCTTCAGCACCATTATTTACTTATTTATTTTTTAGGTAAGGAAGAGAGCAACGGTCAGAGGCTGTGAGGGTTTCAAGGACAGAAAGTTTACTAATAGGGCAAAGATCTGAGCTTAAGTCTGTCCGAGTCAGAAATGCATGGACCCTCCCATCATCAAGTCAAAGACAGTTGCCAGGATCTGAGTTCCAGAAACGTGGACTTTTCTCATGAGAAAAGCAGAGGTGGTAACAGGTAAGGTGTGGCATGCTCCCTGCCACCACCCTCCAGAGTGCAGGACAGGGGAGCCATGTAAGGGAGGGTGGAGTGTGGGGAGAAAGGGATGCGGACCAGACTGGACATTCCACAGAGGCTACACAGGGGGCACTGGGCAGTGTCACAAAGGCCAAACCTCAATTCGTCCAGCCTGTTCGAGGGACTTGGGCAAGTCACCCTGAACCTAAGGGAGCAGGCTGACCATTGATACCCACATATCCTTTCAGCACTGGCTTTGTGGATCATAAGTGGTCCCCTAGGCTAACTTGATTAAGGATATGGATTTAGAGGCTCATCATAAAAAAAAGAAATTAAACCCATAATTAAAAAAACATATCATTTGAAACAAATTTTATGGTTTATCGAGCATTTTTCTCATACAGTACCTCATGTGATACTCTTGAAAAGATCCCCTCAAATTTGTATGTACAGGTGAAGAAAAAAGTGGCACCCAGAAAAGTAAAGCAACTTATCTAATCCTGGGCAGCTGTTTTTTGGCAGGTCTGAAGTTCAAGGCCAAATGCCTTGATATAAAATCCAGTATCTCTCAACTGATGAAAGGAGAGGGTGTTACATTTGACTGAATAGAAGCCAGGTGCATTGCACATGTAGCTCACAATGAGCCTGCAATGCAGTATTTCTCAAAATATGCTCTTCACCCACATGGCACCCCGGCTCCTTAGGAACTTGTTGGAATATAAGCACCAGAGCCCACTACAGACCTACTGACAGCATCTCTAGGGACAGGCCTGGGGATATGCATCTTAATTAACAAGTTTCCCAGGGATTCTCACTGGGGAACCACTATCATAAGGAAGGTGCTTTTTATCCCTGGTTACAGATTGGAAAAGATAGGATCATGGAGAATAAGTATCTTGTTCCGTGTATGTGGTATTAGATTGTGACTGAGTCAACTTTTTATGATCCCAAAGCCTGGGGCCTACCAACAGACTCATTCATTCAGTGAGCATTTATGAAGCCCCTACTAAGGGCCAGGGACTATTCTAGATCACATTAACACACAAAGATGAAGTCTCTTCTCTTCTCTGTTTTACTGGGTACCTGTTCCAAGAAAAATCAGCTTCAAAGTTGGGGCTGAGACAGAAAGAAGCGTGGTTTCAGGAATGGAAAATTTTTGAACTATTAATGGAAAAAATGATAGCTATTGAGTTCCCAAGATAATTTTCTAAGCTCTATTATCTTATGTAATCTGCCAACAATTTATGAGAAAGAGGGATGATGATGATGATGATGATGATGATGATGATGATGATGATGATCCCTAGGGGACACGGAGAATAGGAAAGCTAAGTGAACCTCCCAGAGCCCCACCGTGAATAGAAGGCAGAGCCCAACTGCCTGATTTCACAGCACACCCTCCTGAGTCTGACACTAGAAGGGTCGATCTCTGTCTAAGCCCCTGAAACAAGCAGGCCTCAAACACCAAACTCATGGGCTTGGTTCCTTCCACAAGTATGTGTGCCTCGTTAGTTTCCCATAAAAGAGACAGTGTCATACGACGATGTCGTAATCATTGTACCAGCAATCAACATTATTACCAGGACACTTTAATGAATTACTGATGTCTTCCCATCACCCTAAAGAAAAACACACTTGAGCAGCCAAACCCAAGAGAGAACAAGAGACTTATCATGATTAAGCAACTAATCCATAGTAAACGGGTTATTGTGCTTGGGGGGAATCTCTGCTCTCTGAGTGTGCAGATGTCGGGAGGCAGGGTGCAAGGCGGCCAAGTGCTCAACTGGCTGGCCGCTGAGAACTCCAGGGAGGAACACAGATGAGGATTTAGGGGGCCGATGACTCCTGCCCCTTCTTCTACTCCATCCCTTCTTTACTTCTATTCTTCACTTTTTCCTTAATCAGGGAGGGTCCAGTCACAAGGCAGAACCCAACTCAGTCATGTGAAATGAGAGTATTTCGTATAAAGATTTGCTCACTAGGAATAAAGCTGATAACTAGGTAACTAAAACAGCTCAGCCAATTGCAGAAAGTAGTTACCGCTCCTGGGGCTGGGAAAACAAAGAGAAGAGGCTGAAAGGAGGACTCTCTGGGAGAGGCCCCATGGAGCTGGGACTCAGAGCTCTGCGGAGATGATGCCCACTGGCTGGGGCAGGAATCTCAAGGGGGTGTGATGAGACAGTTTCTGTCAGTGTTAAAAAAGCTGCACAATGTGATCAGCTGCTGCTCCAGGAAGGCACTGCTCCTGTCAGGGTGAAGAAACCAGGCTGGGGCAGCACCACGGGATCAGGAAATTGATGGGATGCCCATAGGAAAGACCACGACGAAGGTGGTGGGCCGCTATATTCCCTCCCCGCAAAAGCATTTCCACATTAAGTGCTATCTATCTATCTCTGAAAAATGAACTGATTTGGAGCATCAGAAGACATTAGGATTTTGGTTTGCCCAGACTTCACACTGTGCCAAGACTCAACTGCAAATATATATTATTGTTTTAACACATTTGAGTACCTGCTCTATTCTTGTGCATCTGTTATCTCATTCGATTTTCCTCAAAGTCCTTGAAAATCAGATATTATCATTCCCACTGCAGAGTGGGCCAACTACCATCCGGAGGGGCTGAGTACATTCTCCAGAGTCACACAGCTCATCAAACCCCCAAAACCTGCAAATGGCACTCTCCTGGGTTTCCCACCCCAGTTTTGCACATTGATCCTGATAGCGTTCAACATTTAGTTGCTATTCTGCAACCCGTACTGCATGCAATGCCTTGCATGTGGGAGATACACACACAGTGCAGGGGAAATAAGACACAGAATGGCCTGCGAAAAAACTTCATTCCAGGAAGAGCGTGTGACAGCTGTCAAACTGCATCCTTGCTGCACGCACCACAACAAAATGCCCTAAAGCATCTTCCCCCGTGACGTGGTCTTAAGAGAGGCACTTGGAAAAAAAGTCTTGTCTTGTCAGATGCATTTGGGAAATGCTGCTAACTCAACCCCTTCTTGGAAGGTCACCATGCAAGGTGGCAGAGCCTCTGAGAGAAAAAAATGGCCTATGGTGAGAAAATGTACTTAATTTGGTTCCACCAAGTGTTTCTGCAAGCTTATGTCACGAATCCTGTTGGCTCACATTTATTAATATTCCACGGACAATGTTTTTGCACCGCACACCTGGGAATGCTGCTCGGAAGAAGGGAAGGCTTAGGGGTACCGCTGCACTTATCTTGAGCGGGTACTGGCAATGGCCTCTGCCCAGACTGCAGAAGATCCAGAAGTTCAGGGGGGAGCACCTGCAGCTGACAAGAGATGCTATCAGAAGTGTAACCGGGAGGGGACATTCTGATTTCTAACGGGGACAGCAGGGACAAGGAGATGGGGACACATCACAGCTGGGAAAAGCTCACTAATTATCTCAGCAGCTTTTTAACCTGATGCCCTTTGAACTGCTTCCTGGGCAGCACCTGAAAGTCTCTTCCTGTGCAATGTGTATAACTGACAAAAAATTAATATGCAGCACATATAAAAAACAATCATACGAATCAATAAGAAGAAGATAAACAACCCAATACAGAAGCAGGCACAAGAAAGGAAGCAGCAAATCTCAGGCGGGAAAAAAAATAGGCCAACGAACATAAGAAAAGATACTCATCTTGCCAGTAATCGGTAGAATGCAAATTAAAACAAAATACCTGTTTTTTGTTGTTTCATCAGATTGGCCAAAAAAAAAAAAAAAAAAATTAGATTTGATGCTGCTGAATGAGGGTAATGTAAAACCGTCTGGCCACTTTTGAGGGCAGGCTGGCATTTTTATTAAAATTTAAAATGTGCATACTCTGTCTCAAGAATTTCACTTCTTAGGATCTACTGTAGCTAAATGCACAGTGAGATCTAAGTCTGTTCACAGCAGCATTGTCTGTAATAGCCCCAAATATGGAATGACCAGGGGCCACATACCATGGAATGCCAAATAGCGATGAACAAGAATGAGCTATTATGTACTAACATTTATGTAGTAAAAAGGCAACGTATCACTATGTACTAGAAAAAAAAGTTTACACACACAAAATGATACTGATACAAAAAAGGTCTGGAAGGAAACACCTCAATCTGATGTCACCAATTGCTTCTGGGAGTGGGCACGGCCTTGGGGTAAAAGATCAAGGAACACTCAAGCTTCATCTCTGGTGCTTGAAGCTGAGCAATGAGAATGAGTTTGTACGTTACTTACATACTTACTTTTTATAGAAAAGCAATTTCATATGAAATGCCACACTAGTATATAGCATGAAACAAAGACAAGCATCTCTTTCAGCTGACACAGAGCAAAGAAGCTAAAACATCTGTCAGTGAATAGAATGACTCTTCGGTTTCCAGCACAGCTATCGGTCTATTTAGCACTCACTAGCTGCTTATGCATATGGGGAGGAAATAGCTTTCCTGGAGCACCAACTGTATACTGGGCTCAGTGGCAAGCACTTTGAAAACATTCGCTCATCTATTCTTCACCAAAACCTTCGAGGGTCAACATTGTTAGGCTATAGAGTTGAAGTATCCAAAGCTCGTTTTTGACAAAGCCTGGAACTGAAATCCAGATGTGCCAGAAGACACATCATAAGGTGTGATGGTTAATTTTATGTGTCAACTTGGCTGGATTGAGGGATGCTTAGAGAGCTGGCAAAACATCACTTCTTGGTGTATCTGTGTGGGTGTTTCCAAAATAAATCAGCATTTGAATTGGTAGACTGAGTAAACAAGGTAGTCCTCACAGATGTGGGTGGGCATCATCCAATCTACTGAGGGCCCAAATAGGAAAAGGGAGAGGAAAGGTGAATTTGTTCACTTTGCTAGAGCTGGGACACCCCCACCTCCTCCTGCCCTCACACATCAGTGCTCGTGGGTCTCAGACCTGCAAACTAAATTACACCACTAGCTTTCCTGTTTCTCCAGCTTACAGATGCCACACTGTGAACTTCTCAGCCTCCATGATCATGTGAGCTAATTCCTATAATAATTCAATCTCCCTCTCTGTCTCTTCACACACACACACACGCACACACTTATTTCCCTGCAGAAGTCTAATACATAAAGTCTTCCCCAAAACCACAACTTTTATATTATTAAGCTATGTATACATATGCCCATGTATACTATCTAAAATCTATCTATCATGTACCTCTATAACCATAAATAGTTGTGTTTATACCAGTAGCTCTCAATATGGAATGATTTTGCCCCCAAGGGGACATTTAGCAATGTCTGAAGACATTGTTGATCATCACAGCTAAGGGGAGGGGTGCTACTGGCATCTAGTGGGTAGAGGCCAGGGTTGCTGTTAAGCATTCTGCATTGCATAAGACAGCCCCTCACAGTAAAGAATTATCCAGTCCCAAATGTTAAAAGTGCTGAAGCTGAGAAACCTTGGTCTATACCTGTAAGAATTGCCTGAAATCAGACATTCTCAGGAAGGCCTGAAAAGGTCAGCATCAAATGCCCAACTTATGTTTAGTCTCTAAACCTAGATTTGGCCAGTTCCCACAACCAGATGATATACGGCAATAAAAAAATTAATGCTCACTCTCCTTTGGACAAAATCCAGTCAAGTTCTCTGTAGCTTTTGGGAAACCCAGCAGGAAGGCAGCAGGGTCAAACCTAGTCAAGACAATGCAGATGAACCTGAGATAAAAGGTTAAAAGTGAAAATAGTCCCTTTGATTATTCTTGCTCAGAAAAAGTTCATGGAAATCCTAACCCATTAGATCAGGAAAGTACAAGGAATATTAATAAGTAAACGGAAATACCTCATATTGTGTTTGGAGTCTATTATTTTTCTTATCAGGTAGCATTTTGACTTGATAATGTGTTCAGATAAATAGACTCTGAGTATTTATCAACTCCCCTTCCACTATGAATTCTTCCCATTTTCTGTCTTTTTAAGTCTACTTCCAATAGTGAAAAGGTGCCAGTGATAATTAAAACCTACTCTATACTTGCATTCATTTTTTTTAAAAAAAGAAAACAAAATTATGAACTCCTATAAAGTTCTCAGAAATAATCAAGTCTCCATATCTGCCGAGAATAACAGCAATTTCAAATGGGTTCGGTTTGCAGAATACCTAGAAATGCGGTGAAATTAATGGTTTTTCAAGAAGCTGCTTTAACTTGCAGTAATTAATTGACCTACTGTTGGAAACAGTTTCCCCTAGTTAATAACCCGTCTTCCCAGACGTGAGAAAGACAGTTGTTCCCTTTGAAACCAGCCTCCACTACAACCGAATGATGGACGAGATCACTGTGCTTGCTGGCACGTGCACCAAACCAGACAGGGTGTCACGAGTTGCCGTTACTCTCGGTCCTGTCAGGGGGACGCGCTGTCAGCGGTCCTGCAGAATGTGTTTCTGTGCTTTCCTGAGTCTAAGCCATCTGTCCGTCGATGGAATGGCGTCTATTTGGAAAGAACGATCTGTGGGCCTGGTGTCTTATCCCACGGGAGGCAGCGTGGTGTGGGGTCCAACCCTGGTGTTTCCTCTCTACGGGGCAGAGCAGCAAAGGACACTCAGTTCCCACCTCTTCCCGCTCACAGTGACGGTCTCCGTGACAGAAAGGCGCGATGAAGCTGGCAGGCGGCAACGGGGTCAAAGTGCAGAACTACAGACATCCACGCACCTCCACTTTTGAGCTGTGCACCCCCCAAGTCCGCCCTCTCTCCCCTCTCTCCTGCCCTTGGCTTGGAGGGCTGACCTGTTGGGACTGCATTGAGGGACTCACTTGCCTTCTCCTATCTCTTTGTATGTGGCCAGTGGGAGCTGCTGCAGAGAACTGGGGAGGAGGAGGAGAGGGAGGTGAGGGCGCACTCGCCTCAGACGACTCCTGCGCAGTTTTGTCTGCGCCCCCTGCAGATCTCTTTTCCAGGCGCTGATGACCATCCCTACAACGCCTCCCAGCCTGTTACAGCCCTGGGCACTGCAGCACCCCTGTGGCCTCCTCGCACCCCACTCACACCTTTGTAAACAGGGCCTCCATTCACCTCTCTCCCGCGCATGCGATTGAGGGTGCCAACTATTTCCGGCTTGAGCCAGACCAATTTTCTCACGTCTCTCTTAACCTGATATTTCCTGGGGCTTTCACTTGGCCTTAGCCTTCTAGTGCCTCGCAAGCAATTTCACTTCATAAATCTTCCCAAACCCAAATTGCACTCAGGACCGATACACTATCTGCAGCGTGTCCCAGCCTCCAGGAGTGAAAAAGAGAAGAACTAGGAGAAAGAGAAGCTAAAACCTAACTACGACCACTCCTTCTGGGAGCCAGGAAATGGAGAAGATGCAAGTAGGCCTGAGGGGGGCAGTGAATTTTGACTGCTCTGGATCAGAGAGAAAATATCTGCACAAAGAGTGAGAGTTATTTATCGAAGGGTTTGGATTGCTCCGGGGTGGGGAACTGAACTCAAAGTTTTCCAAGATCTCTATTTTAAAATCCTAACTCCATGCAATCGTATTTCTTGAGTCAGGATTCATGGCTCAGGAGTTGACTTTCCATTGCTTACGGTTCCAAGAGAGAAAAGCGTACTAGTTCTATTTGTCTATTTTGCTTCATTTACGTCTTCTGTCTTTGGCTGAGAGATGAAAACAATCCCCTCTTTCACTCAGGGTGGGTGCTGATCACAGTGGGTCCTTACATTCAAATTTTCTCTCGAGAAAATGTTTCGGTTCTTGTTCTCTTGTTCTCTTCCTCCTCCTCCTCCACTTTGCAAAGCAAGTCAATGACGCCACCCCAATGACAGCACCCAGTAAACCACTAAACAAAAGAGCTAAAAACGCATGACTCTCAGAACAAATTCTGCCCATCCTGCAATCCAGCAATTCGGGCTATTTTATTTAGAAGTTAGAACTCTCACATATCTCCATGAGAACTACAAAAAAATGCCCACCACAGAGGAATCGTCTAGTCCTTGGGTTGTCAGAGAACAAGTTGATTGATTGCCCCACAAGCAGATTCCCAGCTTGCTTTCTGCAATTTTAGAGAGCAATACGATTGTAACATAAAGTCGAGAAGTCCCCAGGTAAATGAGTTAAGCAACCTGGCTTGAGGCAGTGGTTCCACTGCAATAACTGACACTTTCTATGCAGGGGCCATCCTGCTCCTCCTTGCACTGGGGCTAGATAAACTAAATCTCAAGGCATGGAAATGACTGGAGAGATATCTTGTCATTAGAACCCCTTAAGCTGCTTTTAGCTCTAGGAAGAGAGTGACTTGAACACAAGCACTGCAATACTTGACAGTCAATCTGATAACCGAGATGGCCACTAAGTGACTAACGGACAGGGAGCGTCTACAGCTTGGAAATGCTGGACAAAGGGGTGATTCACGCTTTGGGCGAGACCAGGCGGGTTGGTATGAGATTTCATCGTGCTGCTCAGAATGGTGTACGATTTAAAACTTATGAATTGTTTGGAATTTCCCATTTAATATTTTTGGCTTGTGATTGACCACAGGTAACTGAAACCCTGGAAAGCAAAACTAAAGATAAGGGGGGACAACTGTAATGATAGAGGAACAAGGGAAAAAGAAAACTGAGGCGCTAACGCAATGATCATTAATGTCTCTTAACTAACTCAAAGAAGTCTTCTTGGCCTCCTGCGGCACCATTTAAAAAGCATCATGTGGACTGGCAATTATTTTTCTCATACTTACAATAAAATTGGTTGGTTGATTCTCTAGTGCAGAGCGGATCAGAAGATGTACATGTAAAGGGTAAGGTTTGCAGGAGATGAAAGAGGAATATCTAGCTCAGGAAGAAAGTAGAGGGGTTGGAGCACCAGGTGAGAGGGAGATGAAGAAGGCAAGGTTTAAGGATGGCTCAAGAACCATGCGGAAGAGTGGGATACCTTCGCACAGAAGCAGAAGGCTACACATCATATGCTCAGTAACTTTTAAAGGATCATTATATGAGAGCAGAGTGAAAAAAAGTGGGGGAGGAATTAAAAGGAAAATTCTAAATTATCAAAAAATAAAAATGCAATGAGTTCCAAATCCTCTAGGAAGAAGGTATGGACAATTACAACATAGTCTCACTCGCCCTCTGCATCGATTCGTTTCTGCAGTCAGTTCTGTTCTCTGTGGCCCTCGATGCACATGTAAAATCCCACCACGACATTCTGAGATTTCTATCTTCTGTTCTCTTTGCATCTCTGCTTCTGTCTTAATCGTGTACCACCCTCACTTGTATTGCTCGGATTCTGTTTCGAAGAGGCTGATCATTTCCAGGGCATGCCTTAAATTTCTTATACTTTTAACTTATCTTGAAAAACATAATTTTTAGAGATCTATCTTTTCTTTGAATCTTCAGAGCAATGCATCTTTTCTCTTAGGCACAAGTGCTCACTTTATTTACCTGTCTGTTTGGCTCATCCCATATTGGGAGAAAGGAAACCAAGCCCCACTCTTTCAAAGAGCCAGGGTAAATGGTGTCCACGGTCACCACCCAGGTTCCCTGCAATCCTGGCCATAGTCACTCATTCTTTGGGCTTAGGTTTAATTTGCCCTACTGCTCCAACGACTGGCTTCTGTGCCATTATTTATGCCACTGTTTCTCATGCAAATAAATAATCTGAAATGAAACACATCTCTCATCACCACTTTTATTTCTGTATCTCTCTGGGTTATTATTTGCACGTCTTTGAAAGCAAGCAGTAACAGAGACATTAGCTGAAGCCCAGGCATTGAATAGGGCTCTGGAACTATTGGGTTTATAATTAATTTCTCACAGCATTTGTGGACGGTTGACTGTTATTCTCATCAGTGAAACTACTAGGACTTCAAGTTAAGGTTAGACAGTAAGGGTCAGTCTCAAAGCTCTGTGCTGCATGCAAGGCAGTGTGTGTGTGTGTGTGTGTGTTAAGAGAGAAAAGGAGGGATACATATAGGGGAAAAAGAAAAGTAAAAGCAAAGGAGAGAGCGAGAGAGAACTTAGTAGAGTCAGACAGTTTTTTCTCTAGGTTCTATGAGCTGCTTGGTTTTAAGAAAGTGCTTCTCAATCTGTTCCATAAACACGGCAACATATGGTCCTACACCCTTACATTTATGCTGATTTGCTATTTTTCTTTTTATATCATCGGAAGTATTTTAATAGAAAGGTATATCAACTATATATAGTCTGTGGTATTACTTAAAATTACATCTTAATATTTTTCCTATGTTGTGGAAAAATGTGCAAATCACAGAAATTCTCTGATCTTCAATAGTTTGAGAGAACCCATCAATGAAATTGCCTGCCATGTTTCACTTTCTTCTGTAGTTACTGATGTACGCAATTAGTCATCGTTTTGTTTTTTGTTGTTTTTTTGAGCTAATTTCGGTTATTCCTATTTCCTCCATAAATCATCAATGTTATCAATGTATTAACCTAGAGTTGTGCACTATAATTGTATTCTCTTATTTTTAAACTTCTCTATATTTGAAATTATCCAGTCTCTCCTTATTTTCCTTAGGGCGAATAGTGATTCTTATTTCTTTTTTTTTTTATGAAGATTACCAGAAGTTAATCTAGTTGATATATTTTATTTACTTTTGATAGATGGGGGAGGGGAAAGGAGGAGGGAAGAAGGGATGGAGGGAGAGAGGGAGAAAGGGGGGTGGAGAGGGAGAGATTAGAAAGTTAGACACCATTTTCTAAAGTAATTTCTCTTTTGCCTATTTTTTAATTATTTTCTATTTCAATTTATTTATGCTCATCACTTGCATTTACCTTGTTTCTCTGGGTTAGTTTTGGGTTCTCATTCCAACATCTTAAAGATACTGATTACTTTACTTTATTCTTATTTACTAAAAAATCGACTTACCATTACGAATTTGCCTTGGAGTAAAGATCTGGCAGTATAACATGCTTTTACAATAAATATTCTCATTTTATTTTATTGCTAAATAATTAGTAACTGAGATCCTATTATTCTTCAACTCAAAATTATTTAGAGAGGAATTTTAATTTTCATTATTATTTGTTTTTACTTTTATTTTTAACTTGTATTATCTGACATTAAATTTGGAGAGTTGATCTTATAAAATATCTGTTTTAAGGAATTTATCACACTTATTGTTATGGCTTAGAATAAGATAAAATTTTATAAATCTTCCATTGAAGCTTAAGAAACCTGTTTGTTTTAATATAAATAATCTTATTATTTTATTTATCTTAAATTTAAATTTTATTTAAATTTTTATTTAACTATATATTTATTTATTTTTAGCCTATCCTCTCTGCCATGGGTAAGACAGATGTGTTACTGTCTTCTAAAACAAACACATCTTTCTGTAAATTTCCCGTTTTATTCCTAACATTTTTAGATTTATATATTTTATTGCTATATTATTCGGCAAATAAATTTTCATGACTATTTTATCTTTACGGTGGACTGTCAATGACGCTCTTTGTCTCCTTTAATATTATTTGGCCTGGAATGAAGTTTGCTGGCAACTAATGTCACTGGCACTGCTACCTTTGTTTCTGCATTTCCTCGATAACATTTAACCAATTTTTTCAACTTTGTCTTTTAGTTTTATGTAACATCCATCAGAAATTTATTGTTGAATACAAACAGAAGAAACTTGGTCTTTTCAATTGTTGGAAATATACTGTTAATTATACAAAATCTTATAAAATGACCTAAAAAAAAGGCCAGCAGAAACATTTCATTGGCAGCCCGTGCCCCCTCTCTGTGGGGTTCCCTCTGGGAGGAAAAGCCAGAAACTGTCAGCCCTTGGCTTCATTTCACTCCTGGCTACTGGCTGGAGGGCCTCAGTTAAGCAAGCACCGGCCGGGCTATAGAGTCAGTTCCGCACTCAGAGAACAGAGGAAAAATGAGAGTTAAAGATGTTAGTACTAGGTAAAATCTCGGTGTTTACCATAATAACATCTATCAAGTGCTTCCCCATGTAGTTTTGTTCCTACTGCATCTTCTCCAGTACTTGCAACCTAACAGTGGAGCCACATAAGGTTGTGTTGGTAGGGGGATAAAATTGCCAAAAACTGGAGAAATTCATGTTATGGATTTTAGATTGCCTCTTCTCTGTCCAAGGCTGACTTAGACAAAGTCTTTGCATGGCTGCAATGCCAGGGGAGATGTCAGGAGTCAAATTACCATATGATTCCCATATATATGTCCAGTTACTTTAGGTCTCACTATATGCCAAGAGATATGTGGTGACCACTTTGCATGCATTTAAAACATCTCTGCCTCAGTTTAATATTCTGTAAAAAAGGATTAAATGAGGCAATGAAGTACATATGAAGTGCTGAGAGCAGATCTCTTGGCAAATAGGACTAATAGACAATAGTTAACATTATTCACTGACTTGGCCATCTTATTTTAGATCGACTTTTCATACTACTTTACCATTTCTTCTCTCTCTTTTTTTTTATTATTATTATTGTTATTTTTTGGTCTACATTTTGCTTTTCCTTATTTTTTCCCCAGTAGTTTAGAAGGAGCTCACTCTTTTTAAAATTTTGCTTTGATGTACTTTTACGTTTTTTAATCACTTTCCCTTTAGTCTGCAAGATTTAACGTCAACTCTCATCCCCTTGTAAGATGAGCAATTTAGTGCATTTATGTTTTTCATGTCCCCTTTCTAAGGCCATTTTCTACTAGATCAGTACTATATAATTGAGAACCAACTCTATTGAGAATTATATTGATACTTGCATTCAAATTGGAAGGATATTTAGTTTTTGACCCTATATTGTTTTCTTTTCTCACAATCACTCTTTTAATGCCATGGTTTTCCCCATTCTTGAGTCACTAGTTTCAAGCCAATTCTCAGTTGTTTATAGATCATATTCAAGTTCCTTTTCCCTCAACTAAGAGTTTATGGGTAACATTTTGAAAGTTTTTCAACATATATTTTGTTCTTGTGTATTTTTGTTGTTGTTGTTTTTAAGTTTGCAGAGGGGGAGGGGAGGGAGAGGGGAGGTTTGTTCGGTTGGTTTTTGCCTTTACTCGTTTGGCTGGTTATAACATTCTGGGGTTACTTTTCCCTGAAAACAGTGTACAAGTTGTTCCATTTTTTGGCATTTATTATGCTCTTCTAGGAGCAAATCTCTTTTTTTTCATTATCTCTTCTTATAATACAATGGGGATTTTTGATCTCCATATTTAGATCCTTTCAGCTTCAGAAAATTGTATCTAATTATACCCTTGATGATTGTTTCTTTTAATTGCTCTCTTTTAATCTTCAGAAATATCTAAAATTTATGTGTATTATATCCATTCTCTGTCTCTTTTTTTCTTCATATTCCTCTGACACATACTGGATGCTCAATAAATATGGGCAGGGAGGGAGGGAGAGAAGAAGAAAAGAAGAAAACAAAGAGAGAAAGGGAAGGAGGGATCCACTTGAGAGACGTGTTTTCAAATTTATTTTACTCAGCTTTGAGGTGACCTTCTGACCATTTCTGTCTTAACTGCGGCAGCCAGCAGTCCATCTCTCACGGCTGAACGCAGCTTCCTTAAGACCTATTCTTGCTGCACACAGCTCCATCTTTTCACACCGGTTTACGCTGTTATTTTCAAAATGGCCTCCAAATAGCATTGAAGGGTCCTGACTTCTTGTATTTTATCGGATATTCTACATGTCCCTCCACGCCCAACTGGCACAACTAATCCTTTTCAGAACAATGTTGTTTTTCCTTTGTTCTGTAGTACTTCCCACTCCACCCCCACTGACTTCTTTTCTTTAATATAAAAGTTCTTGAGTGATGCCGCATGGTATTGCTAGTCTACAAAGTTCTTCCATTCAGGTACTGAAGGACCAAGGTGAGATCCAAATCCATCTGTTTGGTTCCCTGACACTTTAAACCATTAACTCAATCAAGCATAAGAATTGTTTTATTATATGCACTGCTGCCAGGGACTTTCCTGTCTCTGACCCAACACACCCCTTTCTCTGTCGAGGTTATGGCCCCTGAGACATAAGGGGGCCCTGTCCCCTCTCATTGCTTGTTCTTATGAGTAGACAGCAGTGGGACAGAGTAAGATGTAAGAGAAGTCAATGGCTTCTTCCAAGAACAAGTGTTTTAAATAAATGGCTACTTTTATGATTGGTATAAAATTTGGTCTCTGAGCCAGATAGAGACATTGTGCCAGTATGACTGCGTGTGTGTGCTGGACAAAGTAGAGATTACGTTTTCATCCTATCTCCTTTCATACATGCAAAATATAGTTCTGAGATATACTGAATTATTTTCTTTTTCTCTACCCACCTTCAGCCTGTTCATCCTAGAATATACTTATTCTGATAAGAAAGTAATCTAAACTACAGGCTCTCTGAGGACAGGGACTATGTACTAGGCTTACCAGTGAATCTCATGACTTAGCCCACATATAAGGTTGAATGAATAAGTGAGTGAGTGAATAAAGGCTGGATGGATTGAACCAGACCCATATGTTTTAATATCATGGACAATATCCTCCATGATATCTTCCTATTTATTTTATTTCTATTGGTTTATAAACATGTTTTTCAAATTTTTAAATTTGAAAATTATTTCTACCAGCATCCAGAGTATGGTAATTATTTCAATGGGAATTTTCTGTTAGTTCTTTTTATAAATTTTAATATTTCGATTTTTCATGTGTGATGAAAGTGTTGAAATTAACAGAATTAGCTCATAAGATGTCAAGAGGTTTGTTTCATTAAAAAGGTAGCATTATCATGTTTTTATTTTTTACTTTTTAAAAAAAGCTTTCTTTTCTTATCAAAGTCACTAATGGATATTTGGAAAAGAAGGGAAGAAAATACTACATAACCCAAGACTGAAATGCAATCCCCACTAACATCTCAATACATTTTCTAACAGGCCTCCTTTTCAATATGGAGCCTCGCTGGCTGTGGGTGTGAGGTGACTCAACCGCCAAACTCCAGTGGGAGGGTAGAATCGTGAAGTTTAAGAAGAGGCTGGAACTATAGTCCTGCAGCTGAGACATTTCTTTTATTATTTGTAAATTCCAATTTTGAAAAATATTTGTTGCTCCCCCAAACCCTCCACAGCACTACACCCCACAGCAATCCAAGAAAAACCATGGGAGGGGGCAGAAATCAGAGGCAGCTGCACAGAGCAAGCCAGAGAAGTGGCTGCCTGTGGTAGAACACAGAAAGCCCTTAAAAGTGTCTTCAGAATAATCTCGTTACTCATACCTACAAATTTAACAATTTCCAGTAACAGAAACCTAGAAAATCCTGCGACTCATAATCATGGGCCTGACCCACGGAAATGTTGTCTTGGGGCAAGTCAACATGTGTCCAGAATGGTGTGGGAAGAGAGAATTTGAATGAAAAAAAAAAATGCAGAAACAGATAATTCTCTTAGTAAGTACAAATTAGACATTTTTACCTTGTCTTAGTAAGAAGAAATGAGAACTTTTTATTTAGGCTCTGCTTTGTAGTATTCAAAGGTTATATGAATTATGGGTATGTCAACTGCCTAAATATTTCTATAAAGTTGTCATTTTGGATTGAGTTCACCCGTGCTCACCCAACTTTTGATTGCCATTGTTAAATCCTAAATTCAATCCTACCTTTCACCCTCAGGTTCAATATAACCTGTTCGGTTAATTATAGAAATCTAAATCAAGCTGTGGACAAAAATGGGGCCACATACTAAATCTGACAAGCTGCGTGGAGGCCAGCATGGTGGGCCCTACAAACTCAGAGACCAAAATTAACCGCACAGGATGGTCTGCACATAAAAATTCCCTTTACCAAATTGTCCACTATATTTGTGAGTCCGTTTTTGATTAGTTTGTTCTTTTTGTTCCTTAGATACCGCATATAAGTGAAATCATATGGTATTTATCTTTCTCTGTCTGACTTATTTCACTCAGCATAATAACCTCTAGGACGGACAGAGCGGGGCATGGGTTGAGAGGATGGGAGATGGGGTGAAGGGTTAAAGAATTACCAATTAGTAGTTGATAGTTGGGCATGGGGAGCATGGCAGAGGGAATGCAGTTAGCATTAATATGATGGCTAAGTGGAGGACCAGGGGAAGGAGGGGACAATTAGGGGAATTGTTTTATGAACATTATAGATGTCTAACCAAGGTACTAGATGTCTAACCAAGGTACTGTATACTTGAAACTAATTTAAATAAATAAATTTATATTTAAAAAATTCCCAACTAAAAGCTGGTCAAAACGGGTAGTCACATCCTGGGCCTGTAGCTTCCTTGACAAAGGGCAACCTTTTCCTTAAGTGAGCCTGTCTACTGTCTTCTTGCACCTGCGATAACACAGCCTTGGAATGTCAGAGTGGTTCCTGTTTCAGGGCCCTTCAGGGTGCAACCCACCGCTCCAGAGCGAGAGACCAGAGAAGCCCTCGTTGTTATCTTGTTCCTCAAATACCATCTCTATGTGCTGTAAATATTAATTACTAACTATTCTGTACCCACCAATATAAAATAAGTATGTGTCTCTCTGTTTTAATTTTTATCCAATCCCAGAGATTTCTCTGCTTTGCTTTCCCTTACCCCTTTAATGTAGCACCAAAGGACTTCACGTAGCCCTCCTCATGTCTCCTCCTTTTAATTCTAATGTACAAAATAAGCTGCAGAACTGCCATTCTCCGGAGCATTTTCATAATCTGTGGTGATTTTGCTTCGTGGCAATTGTCCTCAGTTTGGCTCAAATTCTCTACAGGTTTGGACATTTCTTACATCTACAAGGCCTAAACTAATGGGATACAGGTTTAAGATTCTGATACCCAATGTAAACAGAGCGGATGAAAGGCCTACCACCCACTCCATGGTAAAGGGCTCTGTCCAAACACATTCCCGGGTGAGTGGGCTAAGTTTTACATACTATCTTTTTTAAATATATTTTTTATAACAACACATAAGTAGATGTGTTTTCTTTTTGTTGTTAAACACTGTAATATGTAATACAACATAACATTTTGCTTCTTTTTGTTTACTTAACATATGATCAAATAGCTCCATTTTATTAAGTGGTCATCACAGCCATCACTTTAATGACTGCAGCATACCCCATGCAATGTGCACAACACCATTTATTTCTTCCGTTATTGGAGATTTCAACTGAGGAAGTGACTTCGTAGAATCCCAGTGTGGGATATTTTCTGGAAAAGTTTCATAACTCATGCCAAGGGTTTAAACTTTTTGTATGAAGATGGATGACTCCCATTGAAAAAGGAAACGTGCCACTCAGAGTTCTCTTTTTAGTTGTTGTTTCTGTTTTGTTTTTAGCACAACTCACCAACTCTCTGTTCTTCCGTTTATATAAAATAGCTATTTAGATAGTATATCTTGAATAGAGGTAGCTACTTTAGATAAGGTGTCAGGGGATTGGGTACCACTTCAGAAAGGAGTATGGAATAATAAAAACGATGGTCCTGGTCACGCACGAATCTTCTGTGGTCAGTTGTTCTGTATTTTTATTCCTAACTCACAGAAAGATGTCCTCTGGCAGGGCCCAGTCCTGGACGCTGGCTGGAGGAATGGAGGATATTTGGGAAAGAGAGGGAGGCTCTAACCAGAAACTGCTAAGTCTCTTCTTCTGAAAACAACAATAAATAATGACTCTCCTCTATCATGTATAATTTAGCTGTCAGGTTTGGCAATTTCTGAATAAAATAAATACAAAACAAGATGAGCAGCCATGTGAAATACCGTTGGTTAAGCTGTCCTGTGAATGACTAAATTCAAGATACAGATGTGAGTGAGTGAGTGTGTGTGTGTGTGTGAGAGAGAGAGAGAGAGAGAGAGAGAGAGAGATGCATGCATTTAATATGCAATAGAGAGAAACAGAGATAGCGCTCTCCTGTTCCATACAAGAACGGGTGTCCGTGGGAGCCATCCACCCTCATGAATATTTGCCACTGACGTTGTTTCAAAAGTCATGTGTTGTTACTTTTAGATTCTCTATTGACAACACACCCCCTGTTCCTACTTATCCAACCTTGGTGTGCCACTGGTCTTCACATATAGTATCTCACTATCCTTATAAAACAAAAGCAGCTAGGGTAATTGTCGTTAACCCCACTTTAAGGACGACGAACCTAAGACCCAAAAAACTTCAACTTGCCCTTGGTCATATAGTTAATAAGAGGTCAAGTCAGGATCTGAACTCAGAGCACACAGATTCAAAAGCCTGGATTCTGTAAAATATGCTGACTCGACAGAAATGGAGAAAGTTTTTAGGAAGGAAGAAAGGGAGGAAGAGGGGGAGGGGAATAAAAATAAAGAATAAGAAGACGGAGCGAGAGTGAGTGAGAACACTCTATACGGTGACTGCTCTTATAGTTTTGGGCCTATCGTATTTTTTCCTGGTAACCATCTGCTATGGGCTGAATTACGTCCCTCCAAAATTCATACTTTGAAGTCCTACCTCGAGTACCTCAGAATGTGACTGTATTTGGACATGGGGTCTTTCGAAAAGTCATTAAGTTAAAATGAGGTCATTACAGTGGGCCCTAATCTAGTGTAACTGGTGTCCTTATAAAAAGAGGACAGAGAAGACACAGACAAGACACAAACAAGACACATTCACAGAGGGAAGACCATGTAAAGACACGGGGAGAGGACCATCTTCTACAAGCCAAGGAGAGAGATCAGAAGAGACCAGCCTTACGGAGACCATGACTTGGGCTTCCCAGCCTCCAGAACCGTGAGAAAGTGAAGGTCTGTTGTTTAAGCCACCCCATCTGTGGTATTTTGTTATGGCAGTCTAGCAGACTAATTAGACTTACACGGAGGCTGCACTTTCGGGGGTGTGCCCCAGGCTGAGACCCTACAAAGCCACTAACCGGTGTGACTCATTAGCTGGTTCTTTTAGCTCTGTGGGGACAAATAACTTGACAGAATCAAGCCCAGCACACTCTTATTTGTACCCAAGGCATATTTGGAGCTGTCCCCCAATCAACATTCCTATAAGGGCACTCCCCAATCTTTCTGCTTTGTCTTTGTCAAGCAGCTATTCCTCATAAAGTTATATTAAATGTGCACTGGCTGCCTTTGGCAGAGACCAGCCTCTGATTTGGGAGCCACTGAATCAGGACCTTAACCAAACATAACATGACAGAACTGTTTCCAGCCAAGGATTAATTGAGCCAAACTCAAGGCAAACAAAACGTATTTTGGCATCGCTTTTGACAGATGGAAATAAAACAAACATTAGCAAACGGATCGCAGCTAACAATATGCAAAATTAAGAAGGTACCTTTTTAACTTTGTCTGGGAGCTCACTGGCTTTCCTTACAAAATCTGCAAAAGAAAAGAGAGAGCTGTTCATCTCACTTCATAACCAGTTAGCACATGCAGACGGGGGAATTAAAAGGCTTTGCATTCAAGGGAGGAAACGGATATGTGACACATATATTTATTAAGGAGACTGGACTGGAAAATAGCACTGCTGTACTAGTCAGAAATGGTGTAGAAAATACTTAAATAATATAACAGACCGTGCACAGACAGCGTAAGCTGCTTACTAATGAAAGCCTAAGGTCTAAGTATTTTTATTTGAAGGTTAAATTTTCAATTAATTTTTTGCAGCTTGTTGCCATCTCTTCCAAGCGTCACTGTTAATTGCTATAAAACAATGTCTTTCCCTGTGTGAATTCTGGACATGGAAGCTAGAAGCTGTCAGCCGTCTAATGGGCATCAGAGTATTGGTGCAAGAAATCAAAACTACTGAGTAAAAGCTGAACTAAAATGTCAGGTTCCAAGAAGTAAAATGATTGGTTAAAAATTTCCTTTTATCATTTGCTCGGTTTTCCAGAAGTTACATTCATAAGCTCTAGCCTGTCACTGAAAAGCGCAAACAGAAGCTTTCTATTAATAGAATTTCCGAATACCCCAGTTGCAGGGGGTCTGTGGCAGACGGGGGTCTACATGCACGCCAACTCAGTGGGTCATCAGAGGAATCATTTACATGCTTCTTCTTTAGAATGGAATGATATTCATGTCCCCAGCTGTAAACCAGCTCACATACTTTAGGCAGGGTTAACTGGCAGTTGAGGGCACTCTCCCAGTTAACACCCTCATCATCCGGGGAGGAAAGGAAACAGAATTTCAAAAGGAATTGCATGGTTAAGAAACTGGGTTACATCTTGAGTTGACGACAGGATTAGAACAGAGGCTTGGGGTGTAGATACATTCACATATGTTTTGGCTTGAGAGTTAGAATTAATTTTGAGGATAACTTTAAGTTAAAGATAAAGAAGAATCATGGCATTGAGGATAAAATGTGTAGCATTATGTTTAATTTAAAATAGCCTAGTATCATAGAAAGAACATGAATTTTTTTTTAATAAGGCAAATCTAATTTTATAGTAACCCAGGTCCACGTATACTTTTGTAATCTTGTATAAGTCACCTAATTTCTCAGCCTTAATCTCCTCATCTGTAAGATGGAAATAATAATGTCTACTCTGTACCTCTTGAAAGAAGGAGTAAAGAGAAGTGGGTAGATGACAGATTAGATCGATTTTGTTCCCCCTCCTTCAAGGGGACATTGGCATGCTTTGGAGATATTTTTAATTGCCACCACTTGGGCAGGGGGTGATACCAAAATCTAGTGGACAGAGGCCCAAGATTCTGCTACAGACCCTACAATGCTCAGGACATACCCCCAAGATTATCCAGACCAAAATGTCAATAGTGCCGATACTAAAATCCCTGGATTAGATAGATATAAGTAGGGAGATGATAGAACATAGGCAAGAAGCTAATGAAGACATTAATTTTAGAGATTTATAGATTAATTGATTGAGAAATGTTCTGACACGGGACACTCTAGGCATTTAACAAATGGAAGTAATTTTCTTATTAACTCTGAGGATAGGGTTAATAACATAAGGGTTGGGATGAAACAGTGGATGTTGCTAAAGGTGAAATAACGATGGTGGTGATGAAAGTGAGCCAGCTTCCTGCTAAGGGCTTTGTGTTTTTATCATTAAGATTGGGGTTCCTCCCCATGTAAGAATAGGGTTAGTGTGAGAGCCACGGATTCAGTGAAGGTTGGGATCACAGCTGGAGCTGAGGGACAACCCCACTGGTAGACTCCTCCCGAAAAGCAGCCCAAGCTCGCTAATTATTTTGGAAACACACAGACCGCCCCACCAGCATCCCAGTTTGAGTCCTTCCAGTTCACGGGGGGGCAGATGTGACATGTCAGAATGGCCCACGCCACAACTGCCCACTTTCTCAGGCAACAATATTGAGATATTTGGAGAACACTGATGACTCAGTTCTACTCCAGCCTTCATAACCAATTCTAGGAGGAAGGAGCAGGAGTAAGCTGCTTCCTCCAGCTAGCCTCTCAAATACAAACTGAACAGATGTCTTTTCTCAATGTGCATTTAATACTGGAATGTTCCTAGCATTCTCCCCTCATTTCTCTTGGTAGCAACTTGGAAGTGGGATTTCTAGATCACTCTGTTTCCCCTGGTGGGGTCTTGAGCAGCCACTGATCCAGCCTCCTCCTCAGGTTTGTGGAGGGTGATAATGGGACATAGCCTGAGAACTCACCTACTATGTGTTTACAGTATTCATTCCCTGGGATCTTTCCCATTAAAATTTTTGAAACCCCACCTACCTTTAAATCGAAGACAGCCTTGTAGCAGCCACCTGAGGTTTTGATTTCAACATGAAGAGTCTCTAAAATACAAAAGATATGAAAGCATCTTGAAGAGTTGACAACATACAAAGTGATCACGTAGTATTACTGCTGTCACTACTGTTATTCACATGCGTCTGCAATTTGAAATGATGGAGCCTTAAGCTCTATATGGTAAGATCAGAAAGCAGCTAAGATCTAATGCAATGAGCCCCTGATGTTTGGTCCCATCACTTCCACCTCCCAGTCATGGGAACGTCCCTGAAGTGGCTTGCCTCCCCAAGCTCTAATTGCTTCACTTAAAAAAATGGGGCCACCAACCTCATCTCTCAGGATTTCCAGAGGATTAAACAAATTGGCAACACATATAATCCAGTCTCAGGGGTCTGTTGGGTGGTTAAATTACCTGACCTTAATTTTAATCTAGAAAGGTTGTATGTCTCCAGGGAAACCTCAAAGAACCAAAACGTGTCTCAGGACAGGCTGCCTAAGATTCTGAGACCAATTCTCTGACACCAGCTGGGAGTCCTACAATTAACTCAATTTTGATACTATCTACTTGAAGATAGTATCAGATTCTATTAGGTAGCTAGTCAGACAAGAGTGACAGGGGGACAAAGGAATGGAGGCCCAGCCTGGAGACTGCCCAAAGAACACCCATTGGTCATTAAAGGATCCCTCCTGCATCCTCAGAGACAAAGGACAGGAGGGCCATAACCTATAGCTGGTTTAATCCGGCCACAGATGCATGTGCAGAAAGTACTACCCTAACTTGTCCACAACCTCAGCTTCATTATACCATCATTATAATACCATGTTTGTGCCCAGAAGTTCAGGAATCTAATTATATCGGACTGAATTCTGGGTGAGTCCTATGCGCACTAAGCAAAGAGTTATATATATATATAGCAGCCGGGTATCAATCAAAATGACCTCACATGCCAATCACCTAGGAATGCCTGTGTAACCACCCATCATGGCCCAAATATAATTCATCCCTTCCCACTTCTGCATGGTTTCGGCTCTCTTCACTGAAAACCTGCTCCTCCCTTGGGGCATACTCTGTCTTATCTTTTTATCTCCCAAATTCCACAGGGCTGCAGCCTTCCTTAGCGTGGCCCATCTCCTTCTAAAATGTACTTTCGATAAATCTCACTTTTTCTAAATCTCACTGACCTGTAATTCTTCGCTGCGTCAGCGGGGAAGAACTGAGGAAAAATGAGAACTGCACTTCTGTGTCGTTAACCCCCCCACCCCGCCGCGGTGCTGGGGCAACACTGGAGTTCAAATCACCCCTAAACGGTAAGAGATTCTACAGGTTAAGGGCTCGGCCCTGTAAGACTGCCTCCTCCCCTTCAGAAACCAGTCACGAGTCCAGGTTATCACCTGCACTTCTGACCGATCAGCTATAGACTGGAGGTTCCAACAACCCCACTCCTAGGGTTTGATTAAATTGCTAGAGCAGCTCACAGAACCCAGAGAAACATTTATAGATTATAAATTTATTATAAAAGACTATAACTCAGGAACAGCCAGATAGAAGCACAGGGCGAGGTGTGAAGAAAGGGCACGGAGCCTCCATGCCTCTTCCTTCCAAGCCCAGCACCCTCCCTGCATCTCCAGCAGTTCACCAACTAGAAGCTCTCTGAACCCTGTCCTCCTGGGCTTTTATACAGGCTTCATAACACAGGCATGACTGATTAAATCACTGGTCACTGGTGACTGAGCTCACTCTCCAGTCTCTCTCCCCTCCCAGGAAGGGAGGGGTGAAACTAAAAGCCAATCCTTTGATCACATGGTTGCTTCCCCCCGCCCCGCAACCAGCTTTGGGTTTACCAATCAGCTCCCCACTCTTCGGCTTTAAGTGATTTCCAAAAGTCTCATTAATCTAACTCGGTCATGGTTGAAAGGAAATTGTAATGCATGATACACCCATTTCACAGTTATGGCTCTGAGAAGATTTCAGGAACAAAGGACAAGACACCAAATACTGTAACAAAGATGCTTCCATTGCTCTTATGGCTCAGGAAATGCCACGGGTTTGGGGAACCATGAGCCAGAAACAGGACAAAAACTGAATATGTATTTTGTCCTATAAGTTACCGCAGGACACTGCCTCATTTTTATTCAGGCATTCATTTTATTTCACTGGGGATTTATTTGTATAGAATTTTGCTGTCTCTTTTAAAGAGAAGTAACAACAAAAATATCAGTACAACACACTGATAAGGCCCTTCTGAAACACCTATGGCTCTCAAGTCTAGTTGCTCATTAGAATCACCTGGAGAGTGTTTATCTCTGCTCAGTGCTGCACACCCACCTCAGGGGTTCTGATTAATGAATGCGGGAGGTGGGCTTAGAAATTTGGAGGTGTTTCGTTTATTTTTTTTTACTTCCCAGGTGACTTCAATGTAGAACCAGAGTTCAGAACCATTACAATGGACTGCGGACAATAAGGCAGAAACTACATTCTTGACTGTTCAGTTCGGAAGCTGGGGGTCATATATTTAAGTTGTGATACCACTGGGATTTGAATCCAGGTCTCTAGACCCGGTGCACTGTTTTCTACATCATATTTTCTAGAAAGAAATTTTAACTAAAATTTAACTAAGATGGAAGTAGTCCTGGAGTGGAAAAAGGGCGATTTGAGCCTTTGGCAAAAATACACAAATGAGTGGCAGAATACATTCACCTACAATGAGTTCGCAGAAGGGCCTCATCTTGCCTTGTCGTGGGTATGCTGAAACCAGAGCACGGGGTGTTAGGAAACTGCTTACTTACTGGGAAGAAGTTCCGTGAGAGGTAGAGATACTAGAAGGATAGATAAATCTATAAGCAAGAAACTGAGTTGGTAAATTGCCCAGCTCAGTAGTTCAGAGCCAAAAATAGAAAGGCTTGGTGAGCAGGTGGATGCCTTTATTATGGTAATCAACTCTGGGCCCAGGAAGCAATGAGGTCATCAGGGTTCCTGAAATGCTCTGAAGGAAGGGAGTCTACCCCAAGTAAGCACAGAAATACGTCCCCAGGTGGGGCTACCAACATAGGGCCTCTCTCCCCACTATGGTCTGAGCAAACGTTAGCCAACTTGTGCATCATTGTGAATAGGTAGGGAAAAAGCTGAACTGGAAGGAATCATAAAATTCAAGAATGAAATGGGAATTCTAGATCAAGTTAACCCCCTCACTGTACATATTAAAGACAATGAAGCCCAGAGAAGGACAGTGACTTATTTCCAGGCCACAGAGCAAAGTGGATGGCAGATCCAAGCTTCCCTGCCTGGTGATTCTTCCATCATTTAAAACGAAACAAACAAGAAAACGTGGGCGAAACAAATAAGAAAACATGGGCAAAATGCAGACAAGCCCCAGTTATTGTCCGGAAGATGACATGGGGAGGCGGGAGGAGGGGACATCACTCTCTGAACCCTCACTCTCTCCTCCACCCGCCTCCACTCTGCCTGTTAAGAGAGCTGCCACTTAGGCTTCCGCTCTGTGTCAAGGTGATCCAGGGAAACATGGACATTCTCTGGCTTTGCTGTGTCTTGGGGTAAGTCACTTCGCCCCTCTGGGTCTTGGGTTCTCTTTAAGCAAAAAGATGAGAGTGAAAAGACAATTCTAACAACATGCTGCCTGGTCTACTCTAAATCAGGGACTGGCAAACTATGACCAATTCTGGCCTGCCACCTGTTTCTGTAAATACAGACGGTCCTCTATCCGATATGCCTATTTTAAGTTGAAAATGCATTTAACACACATGACCTACTGAACATCATAGCGTAGCCTAGCCTACCTTAAATGTGCTCAGAACACAATATCCAAAAGCCACTGGCAACACAGTACACTGCAGAGTATCCGCTGTTCACCCTGTGATCGCCCGACTGACTGGGAGCTGCAGCTCACTTCAGCTGCCCAGCATCGCGAGAGAGTATCGGACTGCATGTCGTTAGCCCCAGAAGAGAGCAAAACTCCAAATTCGAAGTACGGTTTCAACGGAATATTTGTCATTTTCATACCATTGTTAAGTTGGGGACTGGCAGTAAAGTTTTATTGGAACCAGCCACGTCTGGTCATTAATGTATTTTCTATGCATGCTTTTAAGTTATAATGGCAGAATTAACTAGGTGCAATGGAGACCACTATATGTCCCACCACACTGAAAATATTTACTATCTGGCCCTTTGCACACGCGCACTTGCACACGCGCACACAAACACACACTAGCATATATTTATATATTTCCTCGTCCAGATAACTTTTCTGCGTATGCGTTTGCCTTTAGTAGGAAAATACTTCAAACATATAAATACAGAAACGAATTCAGTAATGATCCTTATATCCCCCTAGTTTTAACAGATAATATTGTTAGATTTTGTTTTCAAAATACTGTATCATAGTAATCTATATTTATATGTGATCTAGAATTCTCTTAAGAGGAGGAGAAAAAGACACAGGTACATGCATGAACATAGAGCTAAATGACCTCAAGCACCCAGTCCTCCTGTAACATGATTATTGTCATTCTATTTTTCATTTTTCAAATGAGTAGCAGGGTCTCGTTCATGAGATCCATGGGCTAAATTACAAGACACATTTTACCAGCGATTCAGAAAATAATTATGAGTTTTTTCAATCAATATACAGTTTAATATAAAAGCGAAATTGTGATTTGGGTTATGCTACCTACCCACAGTTAACTTGCAGTACTTGATACACTGCTTAAATGCCAATATAAATAAGGCAAGATTTAAAGAAAATAAAGCCTGAGATTGAGCTGAATACCCCTTTCCATCCATTCTTATCCTTAATCCACTTGGTAAAATCTGAATCTTAGGAACCAATCTTAATCAGAATGCCCTTTTATAACCACTATGCCTTTCGTTAGGAAAACCAAAACCTTGCGGCTTCTCTGGACTTCAATGTTTGCTCACCTTCATTTGAACTCAAAGGCCCTAAACTGACATGGCCCCGGGTCACACGAAACCAAGGACAGAGTTTTGTTTCATCATCCTCAGACCGACCTGACAGAGACTGAAAGGGAAGTTTCTGCCTCTCTCATTTGATGTCATCAGCATCAATATTTGCCTTCCACAACCTTGTAATATTTCTTCACTATATTCAGAATTTTCTCTTTTGAGGCTACTGCATGGTGTGTGCGTGTGTGTGCACACTCGCGTGTGTATATGTGTGCCCATGCACATGTGTACCTATACTCTAATCCTCTCTCACTCCTTCCTTCGGTAAGTGGGGTGGATATGAGGTGAACATAAACTGGCATTGAGGGCTCACCTTCGAAAAAAATCTCCCTGACCAGTATCCCTCTGATACAGAACTTAAAGATGTTTCTAATACAGCCAGAAAAAAAAAAGTTCTTAAAAGACCAGACAGTCTGCTAGCTAGGTTAGCAAATGGTTAGTCAAATCGTCATTGAAATGTCTTGAGACAGAAATACATATTAGTTTTATGACAGCTATTTTAGTTGTGCTAATGGCTCCACGAGGTGAGGAAGAGGTGACATGGTCAAAATCTAATGTTTCCACCTGTCTTCCCAATTCCACTCTGAGGTGTCCCTGTCTCACGTGGGTTGTTTCTCTCTCCAGATTAAGGGCACAGTATCTTGAAGCTTCAGGATTTAACGTCTCTGCTTCAGCCTTCAGAACAGCAGTTCCTAAACCGAGTGACAGAGCTCCAACCACACATTAGTCACCCCCACCTCCCAAGCCTAGAGCTGGAAGTGTGCCTGATACAGAACCCAAGAGGACTTTGGAATAGTTAATATTGGAAGATTCTTAAATATATCATAAATATCTATTACCAGGAAGATTAATAATGATAAGAATGCCCTTTTCTTAGTGCAAGACTTTTCTCTCGATACTTAACCTACCTGCATAGATGAGGTTAAGCTATGCGCCTTAATAAGGGGACTATTAAGACACCTATAATTAAAATGACTATTCTCTGAAGTGCTCAAGGAAAATTACAATTTTTTTCTCCTAACAATTTTGAAAACATAATAATAAAAAAAAAATAACTAAAACAACTTGAGAAAGATAATATCCCTCCTAATTCTATCCCCAAATGGCATTCTGTCACCTAAAAAGGCATAAAGGAACAGTTTCAATATAGGACTGTCATACTTGGGAGACACAAAGACACCTGGATAATTTACTGAAAATGCAGGCCCATCTCACATAAACTCTGTGTCTCAAGTGTGGGGTCAGCCTCAAGATTGCACCTTTCAATAGGATAGTGATTTGGATATTGGTAGTCAGAAGACCAAGCTTTGAGAAACACTGCCATACTAATCTTTTTGCTTATACATTATATCTTTCCCAATCTTCCAACTCTGTGTTCTAGCTTCTTGTTATCCACTACATATATATTTACACTACATGTATATTCTTCAACCTGATCAAATTTAAGAGATCAGAATTTGAACCTCAAACCTTCTCTTAAACAAATTTATTCAGATCCATTCTTATTAATGGGCCAGAGGGCAGGGGCATATTTACAGCTTGCACTGTGGGCTGCCATATTGTTTCTCCTAACATTAAGAAATTTATATTTAAATAGGCAGATTAAGAGGGCCAAAAATTTATCATATGTCACCAGCAACGTGCATTTGGATTTTTTTTTTTTTACTTTGTTCTGCTAATTTAGTGTAAAATGGTATCTCAAGGCAGATTTAATTTGCCTTTGGATTCCAGGCAAAGACTAATATGTTTCTGTTTTTTGTTTGTTTCTTTGTTTTTTGTTTGTTTTTTCCTATTTACAAGTTTCCCAGAGTTACAGTTAAGCTTCTGAATTTCTCTATGGGTTCAGGACAAGGCTTATTGCTTCTTTACTATCAAGGCAACAGCAACTTAACAGAGATCAAAAGCCAGGAATGAAACAGAGACTACGGTTTGATTCAGTATCCAAGGGTCATATTCTTGGCTTGTGTCTGGAGGTCTTAAGGCAAAAACTTCTAGATGGGATGAAGAAAGTATTCCAACTCAGGTTCCAGGGGAAACAGACTCTGAGACCAAGATTTGCCTGTAGGAGATTCTTGGGGTCAGTTTTCTCAAGATTAAGACCTAGAGAGGGTAAAGGAAGCTGGAGCTGGCAGAGGAAGGTGCTCACAGCTGCATTCTCAGCCGTGGGCCTGGGGCGCATTAGTGCTGAGATGACCCTTCGTTGTTGCTCTTTGAGGCAAGGGTACAAGAACCTTCTTCCTGCATGTGGACCAGCCATATGATGTGGGCTGCCCCAGAGAAAGGGTTGGGTGAGGTGTTAGCCACCAGTACTACCAGCAGCTGGGAAGAGGGGGGCTGAGAGCCTGAGTCCTGAAGAATCTGGGTGCAATGTACCACAACACCCCTGCCAAAGGAATCGATGTTGGCTGAGACACTATAGGTTATTTAATGTATACTGTTTTAGTTATCTACTGCTGTATAACACACAACTCCAAAACTTGGAGTGGTATAAATCAAACAAAAGAATTTTAATTTTGCTCATGATTCTGCAAACTGAGCTGGGCTCAGCTGGGCAGTTCTTTGGCCAGTCTAGCCGGTGATCACTCACTGACTGCATCCTGCTAGTAAGGAAGCTGTGGGCTTTGCTCAACTGGGATGATGGGGTACCTGGGCTGCTTCTGCTCTTATTGGGAGTCTCCGGGCCTCTTCTTCTCCATGTGGTCTTATCACCTCCAGGTAGCCTTGTCACCTCCAGCTAGCTTCTTCACATGGTCTCTCCAGCAAGGTAACTGTTTTTCTTACGTGGAGACTTAGGGCCAGGTCCCACTCTAAGCCTCTAGAGCAGGGTTTCTGTACCTTAGACGACTGACATTCCGGAATGGATAATTCTTTGTTGGGGGCGGGATGGCGGATATCTGTCCTGTGCATTGTAGAATGTTTGCCAACATTCCTGGCCTCCACTCACTAGGTGCCGGTAGCACTCTTTGAGTTGGGACAGTGAAAAACTGCCAAACGCTGTTGGTGAGCAAAATAAGCTCCCATTGAGAATCACTGCTTTAGAAAGATGAGCAGCTTACACGTTAGTACTTTTGGAAGTTCCACCACATTCTACTCATTAAAATAAGCCATAAACACAGCCCAGATTCAAAATGCATCAGTACTGGAGACATGGGTCACTGGGGGCCACCAATGAAACAAACTACCATGGTTCTCTGAGGTTCACATTAATATCCTCATGTTATAATGTGAAATAAAGGCTTATTCTTTCAAAACCACACAGTTAGAAAGTCACAGAACCAAGATCTGAGCCCAGGTCTGCCTGACAGCAAAGCCCATACTCTGTCTGCGACCCTGAGCTGCCAACAGCAGGTTCCAAAGGGTTACTTTTAGAACTGAACTACCCTCAATTCCAACTCCCCCAAAAAACACGTCAGAGAAAAGAGAGAGGCTTTACTCAGGTTTAGTTACGGTTAATGAAGAAAACATTAATCACTTGAAGTGCTGTTTCGGAGCTCATGAAACTGAAATGAAGCACAATATGAAATGTTCATTTATTTCTGAGGGGTTTATTTTGTTAACATTCAATCACTCAATCCTCATTGCCTTATTTATAAAGTTCGAGGGAAAGAACACTATTTTTTCAATAAGTAAAATTCTGTTCTGAGTGATGTACATAACAGTTTCCTTCTCTTACAGATGCGGGGTCAGAGGCTGTAGGCAGAGCCAGGACAAACACTGGGGGCCCTGCCTCTGGGCAGGGTTCCTTCAAGGGTGGTCTGCTCTGGTGCTCCCCACTGAGAACCGTTCCTCCTATAAGACTAACTTCTGCCAGGGTATCAAATGCTTCGACTTAAAGCTCAGTGTCACCACTCACTGGCTTCCAGCTTTTGATGAGTCATTTAAATTTCTGGAGCCCCAGTTTCCTTATCTGTAAATTGGGTCAAATACTCCTACCCTGAGGGATTTGTGTTGAGAAAATGAAATGATACCTGCGCACATGATCCCCTCACTGTCCCTTCCCGAGAAAGAAGGGAACTGTAGTGGATACGATGACTCATGGCCAGATTAACTCACGTCTCCTCTTTATCAGGTAGAAAGCCCAGTGTCGGAGAGAAAGCAATGAGTGGATTAGGGCACATTCTATCATCACCATGACTTGTCGGTCCTATGCCACCTCCTTCCCCACACAGAAAGGGGCAAACACATAAAAGGCAAAAAAAAAAAAAAAGCAGAAATAATGTCCCTCCTCCACCCCACCAGACATACAATGCAATTCGGAGCAAAAGGAAAGAACAGAATGAAGACCAGAAGTCAACTGTCATCCATCATTAGGTACAGTTACGACTGCCTCCGAAGCGTTTCGACAAACACAGCCTCTGAGCTCTTCTCCAAACGGTATTCCCTACACTTACTATGGAGAATACTCTTGTACCTGGAATGCTCAGAGCCTAAATGTTCTGGTTAGCTGTACGTTCTATTTAACAGGGAGGCAACAGGTATGGAATTCTAATTTTCAATGTTGAAATATGGAAACGGGTTTTTTGAACAAAGTTTTAATCAAACATAATTTAATATTTATCTGAGAGCTTCTAAGGTACAAGAGGATTTTGTATCACCTCCAGGGCACAGAAAGAAAAAGCCATTTTCTAAGACTTATATGGGTAAAAATGTGGATTATTGGAAGTTTCTCATTTATCTAGTGAAAATGACGTGAATTTCCTTCATAGTTAACCTGAACTGGGTTGAATCCTGGCTCTAGACTTAGTAGCTGACTGGACTTGGGCAGGGTAACTGCTACAAGCCTGACATTTTAATCTGTAAATTTGATATACTAGAAGTAATCGGATAATAATTATAAAGCCCTTAGCACAATGCCTGGCTCATGGTAAGTACGTAGTCAACTTTATTTTGCTCGTTTTCTTCTTTTCGAGTCTACTTTAGCTGCATGAAAAATAAACATGCAGAGAAAGAGCCAGGAAAAACTACAGAATACCTAACTGTCTTCCTGGAGGAGATGTTGACAGAGGGGTGGGGTGTAGGAAGGCAATTTGCATTTCTGCAGTGCCTAGGACACGCCCCATCTTATCTAACATCATGGCCATCAGTGCATGTGAATGCAGGTGGATCCGAGAAGTCAATTCCGATGCCGACCTAACTTAAAGTCAAGTTTCCTAAGCCCATGGCAGGAAACCTGCCATTTGGATGACAGTGCCCTGCAGTTGTACAGTCACAGGTAAATCTCCAGGGCTTTGGTTAAAGAGTGATAGCTCAGCCCCGAAGGCCTTCCTGCAGTGAGTTAGGAACAAGCATGATGGAGCTCCTACTTGTGCCTCCTCAGGGTTCCCAGAGATACGCGGTGGCTTTTTCTCTGTCACTGGTCACCCTTGGGCAGCAGTACACACAAGTGATTCTATGAGATTTCGCCTGTGATACTAAGCGTAGTCATTGAACCAGTTTTTCTTTGGCTAATTATTTCTAAATGATAGCTAAAGGCTCTCTTTTATTTGTTGTCCCACTGTCTTATTATTAATGTGTCTCAATTTCAATTAGGTCAGTTGATGAAAGGTTGCAGCTCAGACAGATGGAGTCTCCGGTGAGGACCCCCTTGCCCGTGTCTCAGCCACCTGAAGGGTTTTCCATGACAGTTTGTTCACGCAAGATGGGGTCAGCTGTCTGGTGGGTACCTAGGAAGCAAAACATTGTCCTGAAGTGTGAACAGAAAAGCTCAATGGGCATCAATGATGCAAGAAATGCTCTGGCAAGAGGAAATAGGTCAGCGTGCCAGGCAGCATGGGGGCGGTCCCCTGCAGCCCAGAGAAGCTGCAAAGAAAAGTTAGCAGGCCATGTGGTTTCTTAGGAGCCAGAGATGGAGAAGGCCCTTTTTTCTGGGGTGCGGGGGGAACGTGATCCACCATGACTTCAGTGTCTGCATTGGCTCTGCATATGATGCTTCCTGTTGGCTGCTCTTGCCCAGGGACCAGGATGGAGTGGAGGCTGAAGGCAACACTGTTCCTGCAGCACTGCCAGGGAGGAGCCGGGAAGGCCAGAGAAAACCAGTCTGTGCCCTGCTGGGTGAAGCACCCCACTCTGCAGTCCAGCCAGAGCAAAAGCGCCGGGAGAAGTGGGGTTTTCAATGTGCCGGGTTTGTCTGCAGCTCCCCACCCCCTCCCCTCCTCCCCTGCCCCCACACACTGAAGACGAGGCAGTGGAGGATAGATGGGGTGTGAACTTGGAATCCAATGTCCAGTGGTTCCATAAACCTCTGCCTCCTGTTAGGAATGTGACCTTGGGCTTGTTTCATCAAGTTGAAATAGAGATTAGACTGCTGACCTTGTAGGTGGTTGTGTGCTTAAGTGGAAAAACATAAAAGATGTGGTACATACGTTACTCCCAAAATGATGATTTCCTTCTCTCTTTCTTTCTTTGTTTCCAACGCCGTGACCAACTTTAGGTAATTTCCTACTAAATTCCAAGCTTCCTTTCTCCCTAATAACAGAACCCTGATTTTATTCAAGGGCAGCCATGAGCCCAGCTGAGAGACTGAAACTACTAGACTGCCTCGCAGGTGAAGGCGGCCAGTGAGACACAGGCGGAAGTCACTGAGCGGGGCTTTGGGGAAAGCTCCCTTCACCACTTACCAGGCCCCTTCTCCCATCCAGGAAACATAGCCCAAGCTCAGGCAGAGCTGGCACGAGCTCGATGCCCAAGAAATGTTTTCTGACAGAAGAACAGGAATAATAATAGAGACAGCTAACATTTATGAGTGCTTGCATTATGTCTGTCGATGTGCTAAGCCCTTTACTTGTTCGATGTAAGTTAATCCTCAAGAAGACCCTATGAAATATTTTCTACCACTAACTTCTATTTACAAATTAGGAACCTAAACTATAGAAATACATGAGTAAATACATGTAGGTATGAATGAATGAATGAATGAATGAATAGTGAATTCATAAATGACAGGACCTGCTGGAAATCAAGAAGGAGAATTAGAGGTGAAAGGTAGGTGTAGTTTCCTCTTGTTGCATGATGAATCATCACAAATTTGGTACATCAAACAACATAAATTTCTCATGTTACAGTTCTATAGATTAGAAACCCAACACGGGTCTCACTAGCCTAAAATCAAGACGTCAGTAGGGCTGTTTCTCGCTGGAGGCTCTAGGGAGAATCTGTTTTCTTGCCTCTTCCAGCTTCTAGAGGCCGCCACATTCCTTGGCTCAAGACTCCCTTCCTCCATCTTCGAATCCAGCAATGCTGGGCCAAGTCCTTCTCGTGCTGCTACACTGCCACCTCTGTTCTGTCTTCCGCTTTTAAGGACCCTTGTGATTATACTGGGCCCACCTAGATAATCCAAAATAATCTCTGTTTTAGGGACAGATGACTAGCAACCTTAATTCCACCTGCTACTTCCGTTCCGTCTTGCCATGTGAGGTGGCATGTTTACAGTTTCCATGGATTAGGACAGGGACCTCTCGAGGACCATCATTCTGCCTACCAGAGTCAGTTTCTACGGAAGACTTCTCATCATTCATAGGAACATTTTTGCAACAAGAGCAGCTGCAGTATGTACCTAACTCTGTGGCAGGATGCCAGATCTCAGTTTAAGAATTACAAGAAGACGAGACCTATTTGGCTCCTTTTCCTGGCTGGTGGTTGAGGTGCAGCTGTGGTCACAGAGTCTCATGCTGTCACCTTCTGATGCAGACTGCCAGTTAGTTCTCTGGGAGAAGGACAAAGGTAACACTGGCCAGCCATGCCCAGTGATCACCTGTGGGTCACAGGGCTTTCCACATCTTACAGCCAGTGGCCATCGGCCATATGGAATTGATTTTCAGGAAATAAGGAAGAAGAGAGGAAGGAGACTTTTATTTGGTGAGCCAGGGCCAGTCTCTTTATATTCAGTTGCGCACTCATGTCTTCAATCAGACATAAGATTCGGGTTTGAAACTAAGACATTGATGCTCCAAGAGGGAGGGCAACTAGCCCCAGGTGCCTCGGGTACTAAGTGGCATAGCAGAAACTGGAATCTGAAGCCTTCTACCCAGCCTACCTTTGAGCACGTCTAACTGTACACCACAAGTTCCCATAGCCAGATGGCTCTTTGGGACTTCGATCTAGTGCCTTTCATACCAGGACAACCTCTTCATGCCCTTACATGCTTATCTCTTTCTCTCTATCAGAATTCATGTTGCTTCCAGAAAGCAACCTCCCACTACCCCACTCAAGTAGCCCATTTTATCTCCTTGTCCTTACTTTGTCCAGGTCAGCCATTCCATGCCATCTGGTATCCCTGTACGTCCATGATGAGTCTCTCTCACTTGACGATGGGTTGCTTTAATTCCCACCACCCCCTCTGCTCCTGCCATGATATCTTTCCCATCACTGACTGCCTCAAAACCTTTGATGCTTAAAAGACAATTAGATGCTTTGAGTTGTCCCTAGTCAACAAACATTTTCCTTTTCGTATTTCAGTTTAGCACAGCAGCCTCAAAGCAAATCAGCTACCTTTTCTTCAATACTTCAATGATAAAATAATCCTTAACATTCTCTTAGGACCTAGTATGTCTCTAAGTCCGTGTCCAGGAATGCGCGGCAAGAAATGGCTCCCTACCCTTCAATCAAAAAGCAGAACACCAATTAGTTGGTCCATGAATCGTCACTGATGTTTCCATAAGGTGAACTATTCAAGGTAACAACAAAGCAAAGCACATTTATGAAGCTGAGAGGACAATGCCCCCAACCCCATCTCCAGGCTCTGTCCACCAAAACCCAAGGAGCAGATGGAGGTTTTATGCCTAGCTAAGCATTGCTAAACACTATTGTTTGAACGGAATAGTGTTCTCCTAGGTCAAATCTCAGAGATAAACAGGTAATTAGTTATTTCTCCTGCCATCCTCCTTCTGCCTTGTACACTGGAAACAAAGCCCTACTCATTCTTTCTGGGTCCGGAGAGGCGGGCGAGAGCGTCTATGCTGCCTGTGGAGAGCTCTCTAGAGGAAAGGCCTGTGTCCCCATTTTGTGGATGAGAAGACTGAAAATAAACAAGGCATGTTTCCAGAGGAGCTTGGGTGGCGGGAACGTCTGTTTGCAGCTGCATTTCTTTATTTCCAGGAGGGTAAGATGCCCAGGGATTGGTAAGCACAAAACTAATCTGAGAGACTCTGTCCAGCCCTATCTGAACCTGACTTTGAGAAGCTGCACTTAACACCCACTTTCTACCAGGAACTGAGCCAGACATTTTCAAACTATTTCATTTAATTTCCATAAATTAATCTTGTGTATTTTAAATTCCATTCTATAGCTAACAAATCTCAGGCTCAAGGAAGTGATGTGACTTGCCCAGCCCCCAGATAGCAAGAGACAAAACTAAAATCTGAATAGAGTTTATTTATTCATTTTGATTCATTCTTCAACAAGTATTTATTATACAGTTAATGGGCACTGTGTCCATAAACAAACCAGGCAACTGGGAGAAGCCAGAGTCTCTACAGAGCTTGGCTTTAATTTGAAACTGGACTGGTATGTCCTAACTAGACAGGACATGCTGAGTAGCTGGCGCTGGGTCCAAGGAGGAACCTATGCCCTGGAGAAATCTGTCTCTTTTAGCATTATCCTCTTTCCCAGGGCAAAAGTAATTAGAGGATCACTAAATACAATTTCACAAGAGTCTTCATTTCTCCTGAGCCTGGGAGAAACACTCGAGCACAACATACTAATTCGCAGCCATGTCACCGGCAGCAGAACAGACCAGGGCAGGGATGGCTGCACTCGGTCAGCTAAGTTGGGCAGACTGGGCCCTGGACTTAATGTGCAGTAACCCTGACACCTCGTGGTTTTGCAGATAGCGTGTCACCTGCCAGAGCCTTCACTTCTCATAAAGTTCCATAGTAATTCCTTGCAAACTTATGGTGGGAATCAAAGGAGGTGAAATATCTGGCATATAGCAGGTGTTTTAAACAAACATGAGAGAAAAAATCCACCAGAGCTGGCTGGGCAATGTGGGAAGGTTGTAGAGAGTCAAAACAAAGCAGAATGTCCAGATGGAAGAGAATACGCTCCACCTGTGGGACCACATCTGCGTTCCAGTGCCTAGAATACAGTCTGGCAGATAACAGACATTTTAATAAACATTTATGAAGTTAGGAATGAATGAAACTTGGTCACTGTCATGGTGATACAAAAAGAGCCCCATTGTGGGCCATGGGTTTAGTGTCGACACATGGCTGTGGAGTAAGACAAGGCTATTACCCCTTTAGCTCCAAATCCTGGAGGAAGGCAGAGCCTTAATGTCGAACTGGAGGAAAGTGCTTTATTTTAGCCACAGGGCACTAGATTCAGCAAGACTGGCTGCCGGGATGAGTAGACGGGACGCCTTGGCTCTCCCAGCTACCCCAGCCAAGCCAATCAGCACGAGGACCATTCCAGACACGCCCCATGTTTGGAATCATTTCTCTGGGACTTTTGGACCAATCTGACAGAAAGAATATGATATTGAAGCCTAAAAATACAACCAAAAGTATTGCACACAGAAATACCCAGGTGGCCAAGGCTGAGGCTGCGGCCTGCTGGCCTCGGAACCTGGTTAGGCAGGGCTAGGGGGAGGCGGCCAACACCCACGCCTGCCCTGTGCTCAGGCCAGAGCTCCAAGACTCACCTCCATCACTATCCGTCTGAGCACCCATCGGAGTCTGATATATTGCCATGACCAGCATGAGCTGTGGCAGGATTACAATTAATTAATTAATAAGTTATACTCTATCAGCAAGTGCAGACCAGGAATGTTAAACAAACAAATTAAAGGCTGTGTTTCACTTAGCTCAGACCAATGAAATAATAATGAAGCAAAATTAACTACTCCGAACAGAAGAAGGAAGAATATTATAATGGAATACACTAGTACGGTAATAACCTAGAAAAATGCAGAGATGATAGTGCTGCCAGGACCCTCTCGCCCACGCTCTACTCAGGAAAAGAGGCGGGAGCTCGCAAGTTGTGCACAGAGAGCAGGACAGACTTGGACTTGAATCCCAGCTTGGCCACTTATCAGCTAAAATCCATCCCAGCTTTCTACTCATCAGTAAGACCCTTAACTGCTTTGAGCCTCAGTTTCCTAACTTGGGAAAAGGCGGAGGAAGAGAACGGCAGTCATGGGTCAGTGCTCACCTGCGTCCCCTCTCAGCACACACTTTTTCAGACAGACCAGTGGAGCTTACTCTCATTGCAGGTGTGGCTCTGCTCCTTGAGTTTGGTTCTGCCAGTGTAGTGAGGTATCGACACCCCTCAGAGCAGCTCCCTTCCCATGATGAGTGTGAGTTGGTGGATCAATACCCCAGCTCCTCACCCTCAGGTAGGACAACTGCAAAAGCCTCAGGGGCCCCGTGGGGTAGAGCCCCGGATGGGCACAGCCGGCTCCTTCGCACATACTGAATTCTTCCCGCCCGCTCTCCCCCTGCTGCTTCCCTGTCCACCTACGTCCACCACTCGCAATCAAAATCTGCTGCTGGGAGAACCCGGCCTGAGACACATTCCTTAAACAGCTTTGGGGAATTATATTCAAATGTTCTCTCCTTCCTCTTTCAGCTACACTGTAGTCCCAATCCGTACTAGCCACAGGGGGTTTAATCTTCTCCAAGGATGATGGGTCCACTTATCCCACTGGTAGTACAGTGTGGGAGAACTTATCTTTATGGCTGCTCATTCATTCACCCAATACATACCGAGAATCCCCCTGTGCTAAGGCCTGACCTGTGGGCTGCGGATCCAGCTGTGAGCAGTGCAGATAGCCATCACTTGGATCGATGAGAGGTACAAACTTACAACCAGGGTGTGCATGACTCAGAGGCAAGGAGAAGCCACTGTCACAGCACAGGACTACTGGAGGCTTCTGGTTCTGGGCCCCAGTATGTTCATTGCCTGCCTGCAGGGAGGACAGGAAGCTAGGCACGCCCTGCACGACCCTCAGCCTCTCGGCTGCAAAGTGAAGAGTTGAGACCTAGTTGAAAATAAGCTAAGTGCTCTAGAATCTTTAAGAAGCTGGCTTGGCTCGATCACTCTCTCAGATTCTGTGGTTACTCATCTAGGAATTGATATCCGGGCAATTTTCCAGCATCACTGTTGGATGACAATGTTCTTTGCCAAGGCTTTATTTATGTAGATCAGCACCTGTGGCCATCAGAAAAGTCTCTATTTTTCCTCTTCTAGGGCCTTCTGTCTAGAATATGGGTGTGTCCCACAGGGAAGGCCCCCCTCACTCATACTAGGGGCAGCAGTATCTTAATTATCAACTAATGGCACTGTCATCAGGCCTCTTATGGGAATTTTCTGAGCTTCTCCACGTGGAAGCCTATAGCCTTGGGTTCTTGCACAGAAAGACAGATACTGCATCTGAAAGCCAAGGAGAAAAGGCCCCCAAAAATGTTCCAGGACTTGGACAAGAGGGATTCAGATGGCCAGACTTATACCATGGGCCAGTTACAGAGACCTTCCACACTCTCCCCAATCTGGGTGTCTTTGAGAGGTCACAAGGAGGATCCAGCCACGTTCAAACAGAGATGGTCATTATCTCAGGGCAGTGCTTCCTATTAGGGTCCTTCTAATAGTGATAGGTTTCCCCTGCCCGTTACAGATAAGAACTTAGGTGACAAATGATGACGGGGAGGTCCATTATTCCTGCGCACAGATGCCATCTGGCAAAGAATATTAATACGTTCCTCTCCTGCCCTGTCCACCACACACACACACCCCCACGCACCCACACACACACTTACATATAAATGTACGCGCACACACGAGTGTGCATACATACACATCTGCTAACACCCCTTCTATCGTCCCAGTAATTTTAGCGTATCAGTGTTCTCTGTCATGTCACATGATGATTGTGAGACGGTTTCTGTATCACCCACCAGAGTCTTCTAAATTCCTACTACCCTCATGCACACCTTTACAGCTGGAACCTGGATATGTGCTCAGCTCTGCCTGAGTATGACCAGTAGTAAAAACAATGAATAGCAACGACCATCACTATTTATGCTTACCTTGAGTCAGGCCCTGTGCTAAGTGCTTTAGGTGCCTTACTTTGAGAGTTAGAAAACATTCTGAATCCTCAAACCCCCACACCCCAGCACTTATTTATGTAAATAAAATTTTATGGGAACAGCCACGCCCATTCATTTATGTATTTTCTATGGTTCCCTCAGCTATACAATGGCAGAATTGAGTAATTGAGAGTGAGTCTATATGGCCCACGAAGCCTAAAATATGTCCTATCAAGGCTTTTATAGAAGCATTGTGCCAACCTGGGCATCCACTTATCCTTACCAAAGCCCTGTGACCTGGTGATCCTTATTACCATTTGACAGAAAAAGGAACTGGGATTAAAAGAGAGGTAAAGTGCTTGGCCCAAGGACACACAGCTGATAAATGACAGGACTTGCAGAGTACAAGTCCTAGAGCCCTGTGATCTGTCCACAACTTCTTCTGAGAGTGAATCAGAGACAACCAACATGTTGAAGCCCCAGCCAACAGGAGGACTCGGAAGAGGGGAACTGGGGTAGGGGCCATTGATTAATGAGATAATTTAGCCCCAAGCCCCAGAGCAGTGGGAGTGTCAAGATTAATGAGATAATTTAGCCCCAAGCCCCAGAGCTGTGGGAGTGTCAAGAGTCTCTGGGGAGCTCTGAATCTATAAGGGATTTTGCTCATCCTTTCCCCACCTCTGTGAGTGCTCAGTGGTTTGTGCCTGCCAGGTTTATAAGAAGATTAAGCATCATACAGGGCAATCTGTTATGTGACATCCTAGAGTCACAGGCCGTGCACCAGGGCCTGGTGAATAGTAAATGCTTAAACTTATTTGCAAAGATCGTCCTTACTCTTTTTAAGTCTCTCTTCCACTCTGGATGAGAATCAGGCAAAGCCAACACAGTCCCAGAACTTCCTAAGAGCCTTAGGAGCTTAGCAGCTGCCCTCCTTCTAGGAGCCCTGTTCTCCCCTGAGCATCCTTTAACTTAGTTTGCTCTGGCTCTCCTGAACCCTCCCCAGGACCCCAGGCTGAGCATCCCCACATGCTTCCATTGCCTCTTGCTTGATAAGGTGGACTTCCCTGGGCCCTCCCTGCAAGGGTGCAGTGATGCCCAGCTCCAGCGGCCTTCAAAGCCTGCAGAGCATTGTGCAAACAGATGTCCCAGCTCTTCCTGGAGAGACTGCTTCACCGGGTCTGTTAAAGTCCCACCAGGATAGTATGGCCCAAGGACTAGTCCTTCGGTCCGTCATGTCTCAGCACACCTCCAGTGTGCAAAGGGTGGCTTTGCAAACCCTGATTTACCTGGAGAGTCACTTTAGTGTTGTTAGCATCCTCCTTCTGATAGTTAAAGACATGTCATATCTCCAGGGTCACAAAGGCTTCTGATCGGAAATTTCCTCTAATCCTAAAAATCATAGCTGAGCAGGTTGGTTGCACGGGTATTAATTAGGGTAAGAAAACCTGACATTTAGAAAGGTAACCTTACAGTCTAGGAAGTTTGCCAAAATCTCTCTCAGTCCACACCGGTTGTCATTTTTTTAACTCTTGCATCTACGGCAATTTCAATACAACTGATAATGATATTTAAATGACAGATGAAGTTGAATTTTCTTTACTGCAAAAGAATGAAAGTTGGAAACCTGGTGATGGAATTTTTGGCAAAGTTCCATTTAAAAAAAAAAAAAAAGAGGAGCTGCTGGTATGAAACCTGAAGTGATGACATGAAACCTGACATTAGATCAAGGTTCAAAAGCAGGTCCTGACATCTCTGAAATATCACTATTTGGGCAAGTCCCAACCTCCGATGTCTTCATTAATTAAATGAGGATAATGATTACTCACCCTCAGAGTGATTTGAGGACAGAGTACTTATACAAGGTGCTTGGGACACGGTTGATCCTCAAGAAACACTCAGAATAAGATCGTGTCTGCCCTTGAGAAGTATGCAGCCTGGTAGCAGAGAAAAGTCATGCACAGAGTTTATAACGGAAGGGAGTAAAAAAACACAGATAGTTGGGGAAGTCAGCAGAAGGAAATAGGGAAGGAGGGAAAACTTCACAAAGGAGAAGGTGTTTGACTGTGGTCTGGAGGGCGACATAGTAGGATTGCAAAATTTACGTTTGAAGAGAAAAGGCAAGCCTCATAGAGAGATGCACGGGGGCAGCAATGGGCACAAACTGACCAACTGCACTCACTCTGAGGTTTCAGCAATAAATGGGGAGATTGTGCCAACAGGATGGAGCAAGCAACTCAGTGTGCATCCATTCCCCACGAGGATAAACGGCAGCATCCTGGGGAAGAGGAAGGGCTGAAGGAGATTTTATCTCCAAGGTCAGCTTGGGACTGAGGAACTCAGACACTCGTGCCCTTCTGCAACCAGCCAGGGGGAGGGGGCATCCCCAAACCTAGAGTCAGAGAGGGCCAAGGAGCTGCTGAGGCAATGAGCATGACCCAGACAAACGGGAGCTTTACCAACTCCTGGCCGGAAAACACCCAGCAACAAAGAGAGCCGGCCAACGGTTCTTATGCAGAAGGCCTTCTATTTTCATGCAACACGTGCTATTTTCATCTGCTTACGGAAAGGGAAACTCTCAGGGTGCGGAGAATGCGTTTGTTATATAGTTTGGTGTTGTTCAACATTTCCTAAGACGAGTTGCTTCAGTCTTTGCAAAAAAAGGCTGGCTGTTCCTCTGCATGAAAAGGCACCTGTTGCCCAGCAAGGAGGCTGTGATCAGTGGCACACTTGGCTCAGTGTCCCCAAACTGTGCCAAGAGATCCTCAGAACACCAGCGTCCTGCCAGACGGTCCAGTAAAATGTCTCTTAGGGCAAAAGTCTTTGAAAAAGGCTCAGCCACACTTGCTTTGTGGCAGTGGGACTTCAGAGAGGTTGAGATGCTGACACATTAAGCACCTGCAGAGGAGAAAAGAGTGTGCTCTCCAAATTCATGCATCACAGTGCCCCTGCTCTGCTTTTTTCTTCAAGAGGCCGTCTGAACAGCTTTGCTGCCCTGGGGATCCATGGAGCATTTTAAGATGGACAAAGACTGCAAATAAAGGAACACAGCCTCCTTGTGCACAGGCGCCATCCTGGGCAGGTGTGCACACCTGTACTCAGTCTGCCTCTTCACCACTCCATTCCTAGCTGCCTGGATGTGCCTGTGAGAACAGATACCACAACAGCCTCCCGTGTGCCTATCCCTGTACTTCCCTATTTAACTGAATTCTCAGGCTCGGGGTAGGAGGAACCTGCAAACTCAATGGGTTTGACACTCCACAGTTGTATCGCTGGGGTCCCTAACTTCCCCGTTGGCTCTCTGACCTCCAGCAGGTCCCTGGGGCTCAATTCGAGTTACCAGAAAATCGATTATGTCCACAAACCTAATACCAAGCAAGATGAGCTTCCACCCATCAACAGGGCAGCTAGAAATAATGAGGGTTCATTTTCCCCGACTTCATTATTTTGTTTTCTTCTCCTACTCCCTCCGTTTTCTCTGACTGATGGACCAAACTCTGGAACCTTCTATTTTGGAAATGACTGAGAAGGCTATTGTGGTAATCTGCTTTTAGATGTCTGTCACCAGAGCTCCTGCTGCCCACAGGAAGCCAGGGAGAAAGAGGCAGCAAGCTGTCCCCAGGCCCTTCTTCCAAGTTTGGCCTGAAGGCTGTTATGGGTTAAATTGTGTCCTGCCAAAATCCACATGTTTAAGTCCTAACCCCTGGAACTTCAGAATGTAAGCTTATCTGGAGATGACCAACTTAAAGTAAGGCCATCAGGATGGGCCCTGATCCAATATAACTAGAGTCCTCATAATAAGGGGAAATTTTGGACACAAACAAACATAGAGGGAAGATGTGTGAAGAGACACAGAGAGAAGGTGGCCATCTATAAGCCGAGGAGAGAGGCCTGGACAAATCCTCAGCCCTCAGAAGGAACCAATCCTCTAACACCTCGATTTTAGACTTCCCTGCCTGGGCGGCGCCAGCACTCAGTGGCGCCATTCTTTTTTTCCATGGGTAAAGATGGAATAGGGTTTCAAAGCCTCAGACAGGGCCTGTGCCTGGGGTGGATTCAGGACTCACTGGTGAGTCGTGTAGATGCAAGGAGGCAACGGAGGTACAGCACCTACAGAACGTCTCACACAGAGCAGGTGCAAAAATGAAAATAAAACAAGGACTGACATGAGGCTGCCTCTCTGAGAAGACAGGGGGCTGGGCTGGTCTGTGTCCCATTACCAAGACTTTTTAGTGAAGGATCTAGAACCAAGGTTGAAGCTTGATTAGCATTTCTCTGGATGCGCTCTCCATCTTTGGCCGGCTTCCTCTACCTCCACAGCCACGTGAGCCAAGTACCTAGATCTTTTAAGCTTATGAAACCCTCTCACGGGAAGATCTGGGAAAGAGAGGCCACTGGTAACTTTCTCAGCTAGAATTGGCCAAGAATTGTCTGTCATCTCAATCCTTCAAAGTAAGTTTTCTTGAGAGTTTTGCATTCCTAGAGACCCAACTGAAAAGCCCTAGAGTCAACTCAGCCCCTGCCCAGTTGAATAGGCTTCCTGATAGAGGCCAGAGGTCTAGGATACCCTTGTTTCACCTAAAGCTTGGTGTTTGTTCTAAAGACAAAGAATAGCCACTAAAGAATCTTAGATCCAAGGACAGCATGACTGGATCCTTTTGACTACAGAACAAGTTATTTGGTTTGGAGACAGAGCAAGAATTCCAGAGAAGGTGTTGGAGGAACCAGTATTTTTTCTACCAAGTTCGAGTCCCTGAGATTTTTATATATTCATATGCATCTGTGTGCTTATGATACCATGCTACTTTTACATGGACAAATGTTCTCTGCGCTGGGTGGTGGCCTAAAATGCTCCACCCTGCAGTTCATGATGCACACAGCTGTTAGATAAGCTCCCTGAAGTACAGCTCTGCCCAGACTATTTCCTCTCTCTGCTCAAGGAGCTTCTATAGTTTTCCATCATCTAAAGAAGAAATTCCAATCTCTGTCACCGCCAAACACCCACATGTCCCCTTGAAATACTTCCTTTTCAGTCTTGGTGATCATGTACCCTGTTCAAGAACTTATGTCCCATGTGGTCAAAATGTGTCCCTCACTCTTCCCTGGACTGGCCCTGGGTACTGATCTCCAAGCTTTTACTATTTCTGTTCCCTCTGCCTATGAGGCTCTCCTTCCACACTCACTTTCTCACACCCAAATCCTGGTACCCGAGGCCCAGCTAAAATGAATTCTGTCCCAATTCTTCCAATCAGTTGTGGGAGTACCCACCTCTAGCCCCTCATCTCACCCTAAAATTGCTGCATTATATTAAAATTGCTGGTGAACAGGTTATCAGTCCACTACTAGCCTATGAATAGCTGGAGGACAATAAGCCAACCTTATCATTCCTGCTTCATTAACAGAGCCTTTTGCATAAAGGATTTTTAATAAATGGTACTGTATGCTCAGGCTTTGATTTCATTTTAACTCCAAATTCTCTTCTTACAATGTCTCACAGTTAGAGTTCTTTCCTCTCTTCTAAGAGTAAGTCCCATGATTGTCAGGGTCACTACCTACACCTATGAAAACCAGAAACTACAGATACCCAAATCCACATTTATTGCTGGACAGTGACAGGATTATTTCCTCAAAGGTGTTTTACATAAAGTCTAGTTACAGGTGATTTAACGTAGGCCTCTCTGACTCATCATACAATTAAAAATCATACCCAAAATTAGATTCTTGGACAGATCATGTATCTTGATCTTCATTTTAGGAAATAACGCATACTCTCCTATTTCTATCACGCTGGGCATACATTTTTAATAAATGTTTCCTGAGGGAATTTCCAGTCAAGATGGCGGAGTAGCTAAACGCTGTATTTACCTCCTCTCACCACATCAAAATTACAACTAAACCACAGAACAACTGTCATTGAAAAATCACCTGAATCTAGCTGAACAGAAGTCCAGGAAGGGTTACCTTGAGACTGGTAGGAGGGGAAGAGACATAGAACAGGTTAATCCCACACCCGCATGCGGCTACTGAGAATGGGGAGGAATATCCTGGCTGTGGAGGTTCCCCCAGAGGAGCAAAGGGTCCCAGCCCCACACTGGGCTCCCCATCCCAGGGTTCCAGTGCCAGGGAGAGAAATTATCACAAAATCAGAATGTGAAAATGAGCAGAGATTGTGACTAAATAAGACAAGGGCCGAGGGAGTCCCAGGCATTCCTCTTAAAGGGCTGGTACACGAACCTACCTGCTGACAAACTCACTTGCTCTGAGCCTTGGTGCTAGGGCAGCAGCTCAAAAGGTGCATGGGGAGGAACTGAATTGTTTGGCTTCAGAGCAAGGACTGGAGAGGCAGCTTTGTCCGAGACAGAAGTTCTGGTGAAGGCCGCTGTTCCTTCATGGGGTTCTCACCACTCCCAGCAGCACCATATTTGAGTCTCTATCAGCCTGGCTAACACTGGTCACCTGACCCTGGTGATTCTTGGAAACCCCACCCCACCCAACTTGCAGGGCCCACTCAAGAGCTTCTAGTGGCTTTTCCATACAAACGGCCTATCTTGACTCATGCTGCAAACTTTACTAAAATCTCTCAGAGGTTCACAAAACCCAAACGAGCAGCGTCTGGCCTCAGTGTGCTCTGTACCTCTTACTGAACAATCCTAAGACCGGCACTAGCAGCAGCTAACTTTGGTTCATAGCTTAGCCTCCTGAGGCACCTCCAAGCCCAGCGTGGGTGGCAACTATCTACAGATTGTTTGGTGACTCATGAAAAGTGGCCCCGGGCAGGGCACAGGCTGCAGCTAAATGTGGCCTCTGGCAGGGGCCCTCCTAAGCATGCTAGGTGCCCAGCTTCAGACTGAGCCTGAGCCAACACCCAGGGCTACATTAAGGATGACACACCCAAAGGGCAGACCAGGCGGGCATCAGAGCCCCGTTAAAGCAAATCCTGCTCCATAGGGTCAGCACGACAGCTCCTCCACTGTAGTCACAGGCCAGTCATCACGACCAATCAGCCCAAGGGTCAATCCCTCCCACCAACGTGTGAACAGCAACCAAGGCTCAAATACAACAGGAGGGCGCACACAACCCATTCAAGGGACACACCTGGAGCACCCAGCTCAGGTGACTAGGGAGACTGTGCCACTTGGCTCTACAGGACACTCACTATATAAGGCCACCCTACGAAGACTGGGAGACACAGCAACCCTACCTAATGCATAGAAACAAACACAGGGAGGCAGCCAAAAAGGAGAGACGAAGAAACATGTCCCAAATTAAAGAACAGAACAAAGCTCCAGAAAAAGAACTAAATAAAATGGAGACAAGCAATCTACCAGATGCAGAGTTCAAAACGCTAGTTACAAGGACACTCGATAAATTTAGGAGAAGAGTAGATGGACTCAGTGAGAACTTTCCCAAAGTTCTCATATAGGAAACATGAAAGTGGAGACAGAAAACATAAAAAATAACTAGTGAAAAATGAAGAATACAATAACTAAAATGAAGAGTACTTTAGGAGGAATCAACAGATTAGATGAAGCAGAGGATCGAATCAGTGACTTAGAGGATAACGTAGCAGAAAACATCCAATCAGAGAGAAACAAGAAAAAATAATCCCAAAAAAAAAAATCATGATAATTGAAGGGGCCTCTGGGACAATATCAAGCATATTAACATTAGCACCGTAGAAATACCAGAAAGAGATGACAGAGAGCAAGAAATTGAAAACCTTTTCGAAGAAATAATGACAGGAAAGTTCTCTAACATGGTGAAGGAAATAGCCATACAAGCCAAGGAAGTGCAGAGTCTCAAACAAGATGAAACTAAAGAGGCCCATGATATATGATACACACCAAGATACATGATAATTAAAGTGCTTAAGGTTAAAGACAAAGAGAGAATCTTAAAAGCAGCAAGAGGAAAGCAATTAGTTACCTACAAGGAGCTCCCATACACTGTCAGCTGATTTCTCAACAGAAATTTTGCAGGCCAAAGGAACTAGCATGAAATATTCAAAGTGATGAAAAGCAAGGACCTTCATCCAAGATTACTCTACCCAGAAAAGCTATCATTTAGAATTGAGAGACAGAAAAAGAGCTTCCCAGACAAGAAAAAAACTAAAGGAATTCATCACCACCAAACCAGTATTACAGGGAAATGTTAGACGGACTTCTTTAAGAAGAAGAAAAAAAGATAAAAATACAAATAATAAAATGGCAATAACTACATATCTAGCAATAACTAGTTTAAATGTAAATGGACTAAATGCTCCACACAAAAGACATAGGGTGGCTGAATGTATAAGAAAACAAAACTCTTACATATGGTGCCTATAAGAGACTCACTTCATACAGAAAAAAACACACAGCCTGAAAGGGATGAAAAAAAATAGTTCATGAAAATGGGGGGGAAAAAAGGCTGAGTTAGCAATACTTATACCAGACAAAGCAGATTTTAAAACAAAGGTTATAATAAGAGACAAAGAAGGACCCAGTAATCTCACTTCTGAGTAGTCATCCAAAGAAACCCAAAATACTACTCCAAAGGGACATGCGACTTCATATATTCATTGCAGCATTATTTACAGTGGTCAAGATACAGAGGCAGCTTGTGTGTCTATCAGCGGATGAGTGGATGAAGAAGAGGTGGTACATATATACAATGGAATAGTACTCAGCTATTAAAAGAGAATAAAATTGTGCTACCCGTGGCAACATGGGTGGATCTGTAGGGTATTGTGCTGGGTGGAGTAGGTCAGACAGAGGACAAGTGCCATGTGATTTTGTTTACATGTGAAATCTAAAGAACAAGATGAATGAACAGGCAGAGCAGAAAGAGATTCCTAGACACAGAGAGTCACCAGATGGGGGAGGGGAAAGTGGAGAAGGGAGTAAGAAATAAAAATTGGTAGTTAAAAAACAGTCATGGGGATGTAAGGTATAGCATGAGGAATATAGTCAATAATAATGTAATAACGGTGTCAGTCGGATACTAGATTTATCGGGGTGATCACTTCCTAAGTTGTATGTGTCTAATCACTACCTGTGTTGCACATCTGAAACTGATATAATGTTGTACGCCAAGCAGACTTGAAAAATTTTAAAGATATTTAACATATATAGACAGAAAAATGTTTCCTGAATTGAGCTAGCCTGGACAGAAGTCAAAGGAAAGGAGATTAAACTGTTATGATCACAAAATGTGAGTCCCATTCTGTGGGCAGAAAAGTAAGAATATTTGTGAGAACACTGACAAGAATCAGAGAGTTCTGGGTGAGGTGATGAGGCGGTGATTCTTATGAAAATTCTGATTTAAAGCAAGGAAAAGAGAACTTCTCTCATGGGGGGGTTCCTACTCCGATCTTCTGTTGCATTCAGGTGGGGACAAAATGAAGCACAGAAGTGTGTATGTTGTTTTGACAAATTTAGCCTCTGACTAAATTATAAAATCTCATACTTACTTCCCACCCTGAAGGCCCCAGCATGGGTGAATGACTGGGACTGTCACTGCCCAAGGTTCAGCAGTGGAATGTAAGGGACAGAAGAAGAGAGTAGGGCTTCGCAGTCACGAAGCCAGAAAGCTGATACTGAATGAGTTATTTAAGTATACTGACTCTAAGACTAGCCCAAATGTTCGTCTCTCTCTCTCTTTTCCTCTGAACCCATATTCTATTCATTAACTCTGTAACTGGCATGTCCACTTGACCTTCGAGTAAGCTTCTCAAATTAAATGATTCCTAAACGAACCCTTTGCTCTTCACCCCACGGACTCCCTCGTCCCCTTGGCTTCCAGCTCTCAAGTGGCAACACCATCCACCTTGGTCTCAGGTCAATTCCAGAGTTTAATGCTTATCCTTCACTTTCTCTCATCCTTCCATCCAATCTATTGTTCTCTTTAAGACCCTGTTTCATAATCAGTTAAATAGGGATAATATCTCCCTTCCTCAAATGATCTAAGGATTAAATATAATGCACAAGAAGCCACATACATAGGAAGCGTTCTAATGATAACCTATTTTCACTGAACAAAAGCCCCCACTCTCTGAATAGACACGTAGGCTCTGAATCTGTACATTAAAAAATGGACTGGAAGAAGATATGTCCTGGAGTCTAGGTTTAGAGGAGACAAATGTTAAAGGCTTCAGGGTGAGTATCTCAAAGCCTAAGGGTGAGAGTAGTGATGCATTAAATGAGAGTTCTCTCATTTTTGTGGGCTCTGAAGTGGCCCTCTAATAAGCTATGATCATAGCAAGTAAATGGAGACTTAACAACAACAACAACAAAAAAGGGAAAGAAAAGAAAAAAATGGAAAAGAAAAACAAATGTGCAATTCAATCAAAAGGCATTTTGTTGCAGTGATGCAATTTCAAGTTTAGGATCAAGCATTATGCTTATTTTCATCTCTGATAACTAATACATATTTGTTTGCTGCTAGATGCAACTATTATAGGAAAGACAAAATTCATTCACCTGCATTTGTCACCAGAGTATTGTGTCTGCTGCACAAAGGCAGGAGATTGAAATGAAAGATCCTCTTATTGAATTTTAATTTTGAGAAAATGTGGCCAGTTTATGGGCCTTGCACACACAGTCAGCCAGATGGCTTGGAGAAGGCTTGATGCTCAGTGTACGAGCCATGGCTATGGCACCAAAACGCGTTCGGTTTCGGCACATCCGCACCCTGGCCTGGTCCTTTTTCATGTTTATACTCAAGATTTTAGCCTTTCTTATCTGTGGACTGTTGAAACAGATGTTTACCCAGAATGATTCGAAGAGGCCGCAAAATCTCAAAGGAGACATTTCCGCTGACCGTGACAGCTCCCGACAACCCCCTATTCTAGCTGGCTTTGGGGAAATGCCAACTCCTACAGAGGTCTCTATTCAGTGCAATATCTAGAGTTGTCTGTTACCATGTTGGCTTTATTAAAATCAAATACTCTATCAAATTACTTTGCCGTAGTACAACAGAGAAAAAGATCTTTTGTTTGAGCTGTCCCTCATGGCAAGGATGGAGTGTGTGCACCAAGAGGAGACATATCTGTTGATAATGGTGAAATAATAGGGAGGAGATGGAAGCTGATATGGAAAGTGCCTCACTTTAATTTTGTCTGAAAAATGTCAGAAACACGCACTTGGAGTTAAGGAGGTCTGAATTTCGATCTCTGTTTTGCCTTTGGCTTACCGTGTGATATGGAACAAGTCCAATTCATTGTTGCACATGAAGTTGGGGAAAAAAATGTTCCCACCCCTGGGAAAAGGAAGTGAGGATGGGGCCAGGATACAATTATCACAAGTCCAGGACCCAGTCCAGGACCTGCGCCAGGACCTTGTAGAGAGACTTTAACCTCCTCTGCTGACAAACGCAGGTGAATTGAATTTTGTTGACACTAGGCTCGTAATTCGGGGCTGTCTGTTATTTGAAACTCTGTCCCTTTCTTGTGCTGGAGAAACTTTTCACTTTGTGAGTCAAAGACAGCCTCTCCCTATAGAAGGTGAAAATGCAAGAAACCCGGTTTTTCATCCCCCCATGCACCTAGAGTGAGGTATGGAACCTGGGCTGTGCCTGAATGAAATTGGGAGGTGGTGCCACTGTAGAGACCCTATTTTGGGAGTGGGTGACAATAGTATTGGGGCCAACATGGAGCTTTCGGGGGCAGAGGTGGCAGAAGGGGAGCCTCTCCCAACTGGTTCTCTGGCCTGATTTTAGCCATCATCCTGGACACGACCCAGCCTCCTTTGCTCTTGTCCCTTCCTTGGTTCCTCTTCCCTGGTCCCCTCCTTCCCTCCTTTCCGCCATTTTTCCATTTATAAAATATTTTCAACATACTATAAGGTACTAAGATATTATCCACCTCATTCACAACTGCCCAGCTTGATAAATTCTTAGCTTTTTCCTAAGAAATAAAATATCGCAGATAAATTTGAAGCCTCTGTGTAATCCTCTCTAATCCCTCTCTAAATTACTGCCTTCCAGAGTTACCTATCCTGAATTCATACAAAGATATATCTTTAGTATATAAAATTTACTAATTTAATAAATTTCATATACGTATGCATAATACACACACTCATAATACATCAGTGACTTCTGCTTCAGACAATCCGGCAAGGAGATATTCTGAGAAACCCTCATTACCAAATACCTAGAACAAAGATGATTGTCAATAAATAAGTGACCTCACTAAAATGTAAGGAAAATCAGTAGACTTGAGTAAAGCAGCTTGTCCTCCCTAATGTGGGTGGGCCACATCCAATCAATTGAAGACCTAAATAGAACAAAAAGGCTAAGTAAAAGGAACTTCCCCTGTCTGACTATTTAAGTGCAGACATCAGTGTTCTCCTGCCCTTGGACAGGAACTCACACCATCACCACCCTAGCTCTCAGGCCTTTGGACTTGGACTGGAGCTATCCACCAGCTCTCCTGGGTCTTCAGCTTACTGACTGAGATATGTCAGGACGTCTCAGCCTCCATAACCATGAGTCAATTCTTTATAATAAATCTCTTAATAGAGAGGAGACACAGACCGACAGACAATAGATCCTATTGTTTCTGTTTCTCTGGAGAACCCTGACTAATACAGATTGTGATACCAAGAGTGGTTCTAGTGGAACAGAATTTTAAGGATGAGTTTTCTGAATTAGTTCTGAAGTTTCCAGAACGGCTCTCTAATCTGATTCGATTTAAAGACACTAATGTCTCTATTGCCTGCAGTAAAGAGAGCATTGGCAGTCCATGGCATGATGTGGCAGCAGAGATACATAAAACATCAACGGAGAATACTCCTGACCAACCTCTTGTTTCTAAGATGCCCGGGGATGGATGACTGTGTACATGAGACTTTTGAACATTTTTGGCTGACTAATGAATATAATGAGATTGGCTGGTTTCTCCTAATGTCACTAGACAAGGTGGAGAAAGAAAAAGATGAGCTCAAGGATTCAAATTCCTGACTCAAGTGCCACATAAATGAGAATCCTAACGCATATACTATGTGAGAGAGGAGGACAGAGAGAGATCATGGAACATCGGTGCAGGCTGAGGGCATGAAGGATGGAGGAGAGGTGCCAGTAGCGCACAGTGGGGCATAAGAGTGATAGGCAGCAGGACAAAAGCTGGGCAAGGATCTGTGAACCGCTGGAAGGGACAGACACCCAGCATCCAAGAGCTCTCCTCTCCCCTTGTACTGTCTTATTCTTGCTTTATTTTTGATGATTCAATGAAATGAATGTGTAAAGCTCCCAGCTTCAAGAGAACAGCATTTTTCTTCTCCTGAGAAAAAAGAAACAGGGCTAGATGAAGGAGGAGGAAGCATTTGGGGATGTGGGCGAGTCTGGGCAGATTCAGAAACAGTCGTCTTAGTTCCAAGGAGACAATCTGCTCCTTGGAAGTCATATTTTGCCTTCCGGACAGGGGAAAACCTTTGTTCAAATAGTGTTGTTATAAAGTAATACAGGCTCAGTGAAGAAAATTTTCAGAGTAAAGAAAAGGAAATTAGAGATAGAAAAATCATCCATAGACTCAGCAGCCAAAGAAATTTACTGTTGCTAACATTTCAGGGTGTTTCTTTTCAGATAAAGAATGTAATTTTTAGGGATGGGAAATGCTGTCAATCGACAGAGAGCCGTGAAGACGGGGGACACTGGGGCGAGTAGAAGCAGCCATCCTGCTCCCTAATTGCTGTCACACTGAAGACCATCCCATTTCCTGGGCTGGGGATGGCAGAGCTGGGGAACCCGGAGCCTTCCCTCAAGTCCTGGGGTACAGCCTCCCAGAAGACCCCAGGACTAGGATCCAGGAGTCTGTGGTGGGGAGGAGCTTGGGCCTGTGCTTCTCGACTTCTCAGGCCCCAAAACAGGGTTGAACCTTTGCTCCCTCTCACATTTCTGCCTAAACACCCTGGCCTGGAATGCATCAAAATGAAGAGTATGTGACATGGCTCGGCTTCCCAGGAAGGAGGCCTGGTGTGGGGACAGGGCCCAGATGGCAGGAAGATGTACTTATAAATAGCATATGGGAGGTCCTGTCACCACGGCAAGGCTTAGCAACTCCTGCCTGGCTCTCAGCCCTGAATCTTGGGTGAAATCAGCAGCGGTCGGTGCTTCTGTGTGTCACCCAGAACCAGCGTTATCCCCACCCAGCCTGTACCCATGCCCACCTGCAGAAGTCTGGAACATCCAGTCTGCCTAGCAGGAGGAAAGCCAGATGTGCAACTCGGGCTTCCAGGAAGTCACTGATGATCAGAAAGGACAGGGGTGGGGGTGAGTGATGGATTTAGGAATGAGAAGCTCACTCTCGACTAGGCTACCATCACCTTGATAGCACTTCCCCTGGTTCAGGTCAGTGCTCAGTAAATCTAGGTTGTATTGCTCCCCACTAATGGGCCAGGAGAGAAGTGGGCCACTTTCCCCTAGCCCCAGAGCACGTGGGCTGTCTTTCTCTCCATGGAATTCCACTCAGAAGGGAACTGCTGATGATTAAGACAACTGACAGCAGGACCCCCACCAAGTCTGTCTTTCTCTGGGTCTCGGTTTCTCATGTGAGAAATAGGGAAGGGGCGCTGCACTAGTGAGCAAGGTCTCTATCAGCATTATTATCAAGGGTTCACTGACTGCATTAGAGGGGAGGATTTGCCCATGATCTAGGTTTGATTCTGGCTACCCCACGTGACTTGAGGCCTGAGATCTCACTTCCCATCCATGTGATTTCAAAATTCAGACAAGAGTTTCTACTTCACTAGAGTGACATGTGACACTAAGGGGCTCTCAGTGGAAAGAGATATGGGCACATCTGGCCGCAGAATCATTTCCTTCTTCCAAGGAAAGGGACTGAGCTGTCCTTGTCACACTCAGAGGCTGTGACTCCAACACCTTAGTCCATTTGTATGGACTAAACAGGGGTTTCTGGGAGCCTTGGCCTTTGGGTCCATCTGAAGACCTTCACAGGAAGGAAAGCTGTGCTGGGCTAGGGCCACATTGCCCCTGCTGGTGTCCTGGCCACAGCAGGGCCGTGAAAGACATTCTCCAACAGAAACAGAATGGGAGCCATGGATGCCATTTAACATTTTCTAGTTACAATTTTTTAAAAAGTAAAAAGAAATAGGTGAAATTAATGTTAGTATAACCTCTCTAACCCAACATATTCAAAATATTATCTCAACATATAATAAATATAAAAATTATAATTGAGTTTTATTTTTCCTTTTATGGTCATGCTAACTTTTCAAAATCTGGAATGCTTGCATAATTACAAAAGATCTCAATTCAGATGGTAAATTTTTGTTAGAAATACCCGATCTGTATTTAGATCTATTTCTCTCTGAGCCCATTTATTTAGTGACATCTCTGGACACAGAAGGCCAGACCGACTGTTAAGGTTTCAAAGGAAAGAGAGAAAGAGCACTTGTTCCCCCTCCTTCCTGGGGGCGTCCTTGTCTTGGCCACCAGGTCCCACCTCTGAACTTCTGCTTGTCCCTTACCTCCAGCCCGGAGCACCCTCCCTGCTCCTCTCCACCCGCTCAAAGCTCCCCCTGCTTCAGACCTGCATGCTTCCTCTTCCTCCTCTGAGGCGTGTCCCCCACCTACCTGATCTCCGCCCGTCATACTCCCACACATATCACCCAGCCCTGAGGACACCCGGTCCCCTATTGGCACCGCTGCATTTCCCTTCCGACCAAACTCCATGAAAACTGGAATCTGTTTAGTGCTTCACTTTATCTTCCAAGAGGCCCACGATGTCCGAAATCCTTACCAACACCTCTCATGTGCCCGATGGGGCAGACACCCCTAGTGAAATGTTGAACCAGACTCAGTCTCTGTTCTCAAGGGGATCGTAGTCCAGCCAAATGCCTTGCCCCCAAGAACACTGATACTAACAGTAACTCACTTTGATAGCACTTGAAAGTCTAAAAAGCACTTCTGTGTGCCAGTCTGATAATCCACAAGCAGTCGTGACTCCTCAGCAACTCAGAGGGACTGTCTTGACCGCCGCCTAACGGCCCTTCCCTAGAATGTTCTTTCTCAGACCCTTATTTTCCTTTCATAGAAATTACAATTTTGCATTATTTAATTTTGCTGTTGTCTGTCTTTCCCACTAAAATAGAAGTCCCATGAAGACAAGGAGCACTGGCTTCTCCCTCCATGAGCACTGCACCTCATCCATAGAAGGCACCCAATACATTTGTGATGAATGAATGAATTAGTTCATTAATATGTGTCAAGTTTGGTGCAAGGCTTTATCTAAATTGGCGCTCTCCGTGAGAAACAGAATGCGAGCCATTTGTCATTTTTAATTTTCCAGTAGTTATGTTTTAAAAATGTAAAAACAAGTAAAATTAATGTTATTGTATTTTATTTAACCTGATACACTCAAAATATTATTTCAACATATAATGAATATAAAAAATATCACTAAGTTTTTTTAACCTTACTTTGTTCATCCTGTGTTTTAGAAATTAGAGTGCTTTTTACAATTACAGCATATCTCAATTCAGATGGTAAATTTTTATTGAATTACTTGATCTATCTTTAGACGTCATGAATGTACAGTTGAAAATGTCGCTTCGCATACCCACGTTGTTCCAAATACACTTAAAATTTTTTCAATCATTGATTCAAGTAATGATTTTCAAATTTAAATTAATTCTAATGAAATAAAAAGGAAAATTCAGCCCCTCAGTTTTATCAGCTCCATTTCCAGGGGTTCAAGTCCTCTACGGGGCAGCATAAGTCTATATGACGCTGTTAAGCCTAAGTCTGACTGTGCTGTTGCAGTTCCCCATCTCGCTCGGGGTAAAAGTCACAGTCCTGACGATTGTCCACAAGACCTTTCCATCTGCCCTGCCCACCCTTCCATCTTCGCCTCTTGCTTCTCTCCCCATCGCTGACTCATTCCAGCCGCCTGGCTACCTCATGGTTTGTCAGACTCCCCAGACCCACTCTTCCCTCAGGTTCTTTGCCCTCGCTGATCCCTCTGCCTGGATGTCCCTACCCCCTACTCCCGCAGCACCGTGAGCCGCTCCCTCACTGCCTGCAAATACCACCTTCTCGGTAAGTCCTGGCCTAGCCACTCTATTCTCAGTAAATGACCCTCACCCCCTGACACTTCAAACCCTTTTTCCCTGAATTGTTTAATACTTGGCAGTCAGCTATCACTATCTGACAAACTGTATTATATTTTTTTGAGATGTTTATTATGCCACCTCCTCCCCCAACAGAACGTAAGTTCTATGAAGGCAAAATTGTTCTCTGTTTTGCTCACTGTTAGATCTCTGGACTTTAGCCCTTCATTTGTTGAACAAATATATGAATGAATGAATGAATGAATGAATGAACGAATGAACAAACGAATGAACAAAGACACATTTGTGTCACATGGTGATATACTATCTTCGCCTTACAGATATAGAAAGAAGATCCAGGTGGGGAAATGATGAGCCCAAAGGCAAAGAAATAGAAAATAGTCAAAATAACCAGAATGTAGGTTTTACTTCAAATTGCATGTAATTCTCATCATGCATGCTGCCTTCAAAAATTGCTCTTTGTCAGATACTTTCAGGAAGGGGATTAGAATGCTATGGAACACCTGAAAAATACAAATGCTTCAAATACTAGGTCAACTAGCCAGTTAATGATTGTTTGTAAGGTGCCCGCATGTGGGCCAAATCCATTCCCTGGGTTTTGCACGTTCCAAACACGTATTTTGCTATCATAAAGTTGAAGTCTAGGACAGCTTTGCTTTGAATATAATCTGTACGTGCCCACTTTTGCCCCTACTGGATGCTACTTGTAATAGGTGTGTGTGTGTGTGTCGGGGGCAGCTGCCCCATCTGCCCTCTCCTTTAACCATTCCTACCCCGAATCCCACATTTGTAGTCACACAATGAAATTTGAAAATATCTGTATGAATGGCAAATTTTCTTTTTGCTCCAATAGGAATGATCGAAAAGACTGCTTAATATGAAATAATAACTACCAATTATTAGATGCTGGTTTTTAACACACATTATCAATCAAACACGTTAAGTATTACTATGATACCCACTTGACAGATGAGGAAACTGAGACTAAGAGAAAAAATTAAGCCACTATTAAGTGACAGGATCAGGATTTAAACCCAGGACTGTCTGCTGCCTTGTCAACAGTAAACTACTTTACCCTGCAAGCTCTTAGAAACCCATAATCAAAATGTCTCCTGGAAATAAGATAGAATTAGTGTAGCAAGCCAAGTTAAAACCCATTTATTTCTCAGATAAGTTCACAAATTTATTTGCAAGTATGTAGAATCTTGTAGCAATTACATTGCCTCGAATTTGCTTAATGGAATGACAACTCAGCAAAGTAGAAATGTAGCTCAAAATACCTTTTATTAACATTTTTCTCTATATAAATCTACCCGTGCATCAAGTTAATGATAACAAATCATTAGTAACAAAAGCACCTTCCTGAATCCGCACATTTAGGTCCTGACCTTGGGATCCATAAAGTCTGGAAAAAACGCATTGCCACAGCTTCTCTTCATATCAACTGTGACAACCTGAGTTAGACTAATTCAGCCCAGGCACTATGTTGACAATCATCTGTTTTTAAGTGACACGCATATTTCATATTCTCAATGCACAATTGACCTGCTTAAGTACTGTCATTAATATTCACAACCTGGCCATGACAAGTAGAAGCATGTTGACAGGGCCATCCAGATTTTCAGTTTTTCAAGGGAAAAAAATGGATGTTGCTTAGGAAAGGCCCTATTGGTAGCACATGACAAAACAAGCTTAAGTGGAAAACAGGAAATTCATTGGAATGATACACTCCTTAAAAACAGGCAACATTGCCAGGCCTCAGCTTGCTAAAAGAATAAATACTCGACCAGTTAGGAACACAGACCACTATATTTCTCCATCTTGCTTCTTCCTAAATAATGCCTAGGCCTTCGCTTCTTTTGAAGCTTGCTTTCAGCAGCTCTCTACCATTCTAAGCTCTGCAGCCTCTAAGCTCTCTCTCTCTCTCTCTCTCTCTCATTATACTCTTTCTCTCTCTCACATTCTCTCTCTACTCATTCCTCTCTCTCTCTCATTCCCCTCTCTCTACTCGTTCTCTCTCTCATTCTCTCTCTCTCTCTCTCTCTCTCTCTTTCTCTCTCAGTCCCCTCATTCTCTCTCCCTCCCCTCTTCCCAGAGCAGCTTCCATTGCTCCATCTGCTCACATACAGAACGGCTGCCAGAGCACTGAGTTTCAGTGTTTGCAGTTTGAACAACATTCGAACCACTGCTAAGTCCAAATTTTCAGAAAATAAATTGTAAAGGCCCACTTTTATTTTTTTAGAATCAGGAAAGAATTCTTTTTTTTCTTTTTCTCCCAGCTTCATTGAAATAAGGACAGATAAAGAGCTTCCCAGACAAAAATAAGCTAAAGGAATTCATCAACACCAAGCCACTATCACAGCAAATGTTGGAGGACTTCTTTAAGAAGAAAAAACAGGTATCAAAATCATGAATAAAAAATGGTAATAACTACATATCTATCAACAACTAACTCAAATGGAAAAGAATTAAGTGCTCCAACCAAAGGAGAGGGTGGTAAATGGATAAGGAAACAAGACCCCTGCATATGCTGCCTACAAGAGACTCACTACCGATTAAAAGACACACAGACTAAAAGGAAGGGGATGGAGAAAAATATTGTCTTGATGGACCTAGAGGGTATTACGCGAAATTAAGTCAGTCAGAGAAAGACAAATACCACGTGATTTCACGTACATGAAGAATCTAAAGAAAAGGCCCAGTTTTGTTGATGTGACGTTCTGTGGCCCCGGGAGATGGCATCCACAGGATACCTGTGGGGTAAGGGCAACATGACAGGCATGTGGGACCATGACCATGGATAGATTAACACCTGAAAAGAACTTGCCACAATGTGGCTGCTCTCAGGAAAATCTTAGTCAACGATATTTTTTTCAAAATGGAATCTATTTCTCTGTACAAATTTATTCGATGAACATAACTGAATGCCCACCAAGTGCCAAGCAATCAGCCCTACCCAAAGGAACAGGTAACATAGAAAGACGGGCTAGCAGGCAATTTTAAGGCCATGAGGAAGTTGATACAACAACAATCATGAGATGTTATGGGGTCAACACATAATTCAGCCCAAGGTGGGAGGGTGAGGTGACTGAGTGGGGTACAGTGAGGTTAGGATATTTCCCAGAGGACGGAAGACAGACCCGAGATTTGGAGGATGAATAAGAACTAAGCTATAAAAGAGCAGAGTGGGTGACTGTGGCTAAAGGGAATGCAGATGCAAAGGCACCAAGCTGTCAGGAAGCAAGAACTGGGGAGAAACACAGAAACTTAAACTGAAGAGACAAGCAGAAGTCCCATCCGGAAGAAGCTTGTGTGCCAAACTAAGGAACTCGGAAATATTTCAATAATTCTAAACATTAACTCAATAGAACCGAAGATAGCCTGCCGAGAAGGTAAGTTTATAAATGCTGCACTTTGTATCACCCTTTTGGAGATTCACAATTCATATCAGCATAGTAAAGGCTCTGAGAAGTCCTGTAAGAAACACACACATACAAAAATACCCAGTTAACCTCGTTTAACCCAGTGTTTCCCAAATGTATTAAACGGAATTTCATTCCTAGCCCCTATCTTATGAAACACTCATTAATGCAGTGTGAGAGATAACTGCTTTGAGGCAATGAGGAGCCTATTGTAGAGTTTTAAAAAGCAGAGCGAGATGACTCAATTTGTGCTTTAGTGGCCTACTGCCTGCTGCAGAGAATGGAATTGAAGAGTGTAAGCCAAGATGCTAGGAGACTTGTTAGGGGCTGCTGTAATTATCTGAGGGAGAGACGATGGGGATCGGAACTGAGGCAGTGGCAGTGGGGATGCTGCGGCTGGGAACAGCCATGGTTGCCTAAGATCCTAATACAAATGGCTGTTCCATGGCAGGCTCCATTTAGGAAGATAAAAAATGAGCATGAGACTGAACTTTATTATGGGAGCCAAGAATGGAAGCACTAGCAGGGGGCAGGGCAATTACCAAGCAGTGACTGTAACTCTGCAGCTTCTAAAAGATCTGTCATTTCAAAAAGGACAATGCCCCTTTGCTATGGAACTGTACAATCTGCCCTCTGGGAAGGATGGTCCTAAGCCAAGATTGCCGGCCTGGTTTACGGATCAATCCTGTTCAACGGAGAGATTGTCTCGTCGAAGTAGAAGACTGCAGTGGGCGATCGTAAGGTAATCTGAATGCCAAGCTACAGAATTCACCCCTTCTTTCATGTGCACATTTTAATTAAGCGACTACTATGTGCTAAGTTTATCCTGGTAAATTTTTCATTTTCACTATATCAATCGTCTATTGCTAATAACAAACCATCCCCAAACTTAGTGGCTTAAAACAACAAAGATCCTTATGATTCTGTGGGTTGGCTGGGCTCATTGGGTGGTTCTTCTCTTCACGTGGTGTCCATAGGGTCACTGCCATTAGAGGCTGCTGGGGGTCGGATCTCTCCATGTTGTGGCAGCTGGTGCCGGCTGTATGCTGGGAGTTCATCTTGGGTTCTATTCTGGGACACTTCAGTTCCCTTCTATGTGGCCTCCTGTCACTACGTTGGGCTTCCTCAGAACATGGCAGCTGGGCTCCATGAGCACAAACCCCAACTCATAAGTGTTTGTGAAGGCCTGCTGTGTCATGCCTGTCAAAGGCCCACTGGCCAAGGCACATCACATAGCCCACTCGAGTGTCTACAGGAGAGGGGACTACGTAAGGCCATGAATACGGAGAAATGGCTCATTGGGGCCAACAATGAACAATATACCACACTTTAGAAATGATGAATGGTGCATATAATAAATCCTATGATGTATTTCTGTATCTTTCAACATTGTGGTAATAGGAAATAAGGTCTAATTGGAAATGAGTTCTCAAGAGAAACCAAGACCAAATGCACATATGTAGGAAAATAATTTGTGAATAGTTAATTTTAAAAAAACGCAGCTTTGGAGGTTGTGGGGCAAAGTTTATTTCAAGGCCTACCTCATCTTTCCTTAGATGTGTGATTTAGTAAAATACTTGTGCCTGTTTCTCATCTGAGAAATGGATATGAAAGCTGCCTCGCAGAACTATTAGGAGGATTTAACATATGGAGAGATATGTATGTATATAAAATAAATTATTAAAATCAAATTTAAAATATGTATCCATATAAATACAAAATAAATGGTGTCACCAATGTAACAAAGCAGACATAATCATGTCTTTTTGTTCCTTTTTAATCTTTCATGTTTATATGTATGTATATAATTCTACATCATTTTAATCAGTGTACATAAAATATTTTAATGGTATTTATTTTAAATAGGTCCATGTTTCTACATAGGTTTTGCTCTTAGCCTTTTTAATTGCTGTGAAATATTCTGTTATGTTGATGCACTATAATTTATGTAACCTTTCTTCTATATTTGTGAATTTAGCTTACTTCTTGTTTCCACTCTTGTAAATTACACTGATGCCTATATTTAAACTGTTTCTCTTTAAAAATCATTCTCTTATAGTATTTCTTATAACTGATATTCTAAGGTAAAACTATATGAAAATGTTTATGACTTGGTAGGCACTACTATGCAGTCCCCCAAAGTATGTGTGTGCCTGTTCCCTCACAATGTCACCAACACTGGCTTTTTATAATTTCCTTTGTTGTGTTTCGTTTTGATTTTTCTTCTATAGGGATGAGATATGTGTTCCGCCTTCCATCTAAGTCTCAGGTTGTCATGCGCCTACAACACGAAAGCTTGCTATACGTGTGCGCTGTGTTAAATATTTTTTCAGAGATTTCTAAAGATGTATAAAGTAGCTATTATTATTATTATTTCCATTTTTAATGATGAATTGAAGCTCAGAGACTTTGAGTGCTAAAAAGTCTAGTCAAATCTGGAGTGGCTTTAAGATAAAGAAACGGATCTGTTTTAAAAGAGAAACACACACTTTCCTCTTTACCAGCTGTTACCCTGAGAAGTTAATAACTTTATTCATTCAGAAAAAAAATTACTTACAGGAAGCAACCACGTATGAGGCACTAGACTAAGTCTTGGGGGGGACCCAGCACTAGAAGTGGGGACGACACATGCACAATACACATTTTGTTCACATTTATGGCAAAACGTTGTCATTTCTGATGATATCTGAGACTTATGTAGGAATCTAAAGTATTAACTGAACTTGTGCTGTGTGCAAGCTACTGTTCCACACACTGAGGATGTTCAAGGTGGAGAAGAGGCTCTCCCTAGAAGAGGAAGCAGGAAGGAAACAGCAGATGTGAAGGGTGCCTACTATGTGCCTAATACTACGGTGTCAGGTAGGAACTTTTCTGAAGCCCTCCGTCACGGACAATGCTAATCCCACTTATTCATACAAGAAGGATCAAAAGGTTCATGGGCATGGGTTCATCTCTTGCTGGGGGTAATAATGTCTGTTTCACTGAGCCAGTCTTTAAGCAACAGGAAGGATTCAGCCTTGCTGAGAGAAGAGGCAAGAGCAGGTGTCAAGCTGGGGAGGTGTAGGAGCCAGGGGTTAGCTTTGCAAGAAGCTCCCTCACCTCTGAGTGCTAATGCAGCCAGGGACACCAGTCACCTGCCCAGGACCGCACCAGCGCTGAGTTAATTCTGAGTCAAGGGTTGTTGTCCAGGCCTCCAAGGAGCTCGATTGCTGCAGAACTAATTGGAGAAGATAAAGCAGGATATAATTAAGTGCTAATTGGGCAGGCAGGCACCTAGTCAGCTAGAGCCTCTCAGCCCACTCACCCTACAGATTTCGATTCAGTAGATCTTGGAAGGCATCAGAATCCCAGGAGTCACAGGTGACCCACATCTTCACCTATGCCACTATGCACATTCCCTAAGTCACTGGTTCTCAGAGTGTGACCAGCCCAGCCCTAATCACCCAGAGCCCTTGGCAAACCATGCACAGATGCCATCTCTCCACTCTGGGATGTCTGCTTCTGCAGCTCTGCCAGCACACTATGACAGCCTCCCTGCTAATGCTCATGCGCCCAAAGTTTGGGAACCACTGCTCTGAATGAACCCTTCAGGAAAGTAAGGACAAAAACAAAGTAAATACAGCCCGCAGGGGCTCCAGCTCCTTCTCCCTGGGGCAATGTTAGCCCTCTCTGAGCCTCAGTTTCCCCAGAAGGGAGAAAATGATTCCAACCCCTCAGAGGTGCTGGGTATAGAAGGAAATGATGGCTGCTTAAGCTTTGATACTGTGCCAGGTACACAGGTACTGGAAGACATGAGGTGACAGATAAGGGCTTTCTGAAAGAGGAGGCTTGAGACGGCCTCGAAAGGATATTTTAAGAAAAAGGGACTACATGGGAGCATTCCAGAAATGGGGGTTCAGGGAGCTGGGGCAGAAGCAAAGATCCAAGGTTAGCATGAGCCTAGGATATTCCAGGCACAAGAAAAGAAGAAAGTAAGGACACTGGGAAACAGTCCTGTTGCGCTGGATCTCGCCAAGGCCTGTGCTGCACGTGGAGACGATCTGGATGCCGCGGGTGCAAGCTCTCCGACATGCAGGTAGTAACTCCAGGCAGCCAAGCTCAGAACAAGGAAGCCACTTGCCTGGTGGCACATAAGGCAGCCTCGACCTTCCTGGTTTCAGTTCGGATTGGTCACATTAGTTTGCCCTTCTAGAGCTGTGCTTTATTCTGCAGGCTTGAATGACAGCCCCAAGAAGCATGTCCCTGTCCCTAAGAGATAGTCACCTTTCAGCCTCCTTAGGACTCCAATTACCTGACTTGGAACTTTTTTGCCCCGTGGGTCTCGTATTGGACGAGGGTGTGTCATTTGGTACCTATTTGCTGACCAATTAAAGTTTCCTCATTTAGCATCTTCTTCCCTCAGAGGGAAACAGGAATGTGGATGATGGCTATTTTGTCCCTCTCTTGGTGGAGGTAGAAACGGGAAGAAGTGTGGCAGTGTGGCTCCAAGACACGGCGGGAAACCGAATCACAGTAATCTTGCTAAAATTCAAGTCTCCAGTTCTGAATGGCCCCAGAGCCCACTTCAGCATATGCCCTTCCCAGGGTTTGGTTATCTCGGACCACAAGACTCTGACCTCCATGATGACAGGGATTTCCACTAGTTTTGATAGCTGCTGTGCTCCCAGCATGCACAATGATTTCCGGCACACAGTAGACACTTGACAGATTTGATTTATTCTCTATCACTTTCAACTGAAGTGACCTAACACTCAGTTCCCACTAGCGGTATTCCCAACATTCTCTGTCAGAGCATTTTCTATCAGTTCGGGGGCTGGAATCAGTGTTTCTGTCCCACGCCTGCACCTGGCATGACTTGGAGGCTCTGTGCACATCGATACAGCCAGGAGGCGCCCACCGTCTTCCACCCCATCTCCATGTGAAGCTAGTCTACACTGCCAGAAATGGGTGCCTCACAAATGGCACTGGACTGAGAGACCCTGTAAGGGGCACATGCTGCCCTGCACATCACCCCCACTGTTCCTGGGCTTTGGGGGAGCCCTAAGCAGCAGCGACGGTGGCAGACTGGGAATGTCCCTTCATGTTATTAATATCTAAGCTACTGCTCAGTGACCCCGATTCTGGCTTCTGATTCTTTGTTTTGTTTCTGTTTTTTATTGAGCTTTTGCACATCTAGCTTTTAAGAAAATGGGTTTGGGTTTGACATTGAACCTAATCTCAGTGTAAGAACTCAGGGACATCTGCAGTGAGAGAGAAAGGCTACATCTATAGAGAAGGCCACCTGCCCTTTGTCACTTCCCCAGCATAAAAAGGAAGAGAAGGACCTGGCAGATACTCTGGAGAGGGAGCAGATCCTGCCTCTGCTAACCCAGAGGTGGAGAGACGTTCATGCCCCTCGGACACGGTGACCCTGGCCTGTCCTAGCAGTCAGGATAGGGTGGGTACAGGTGGGCTTGCTGAACTGGAGATCCCCAGGCTCCACCCAGCGCAGCCCAGGTCCTACAGCTTCGGCCCCATCTCACACCAAGGTCATACCCTCCCCCGGGACCCAGCAGGGTCGGCACACAGCACGCACCACAGTTTCTGGATAGAACCAAAAGCACGTACTGAACATGGTTTTAAACAGGCACAACCTGGGTCAGAGAGGTAAAGAGATTTCTCCGAGGGCCCATGGCCAGGCCCACAACATGACAGCCTGAGCCAGCAGCATGTCGACGTCTCTTTCCGTAGAACACAGAATTAAAAGCCCCTATTAAGGTATCATTAGGGAAAATGGGACACAGTGATGTTTCAAATTAGGCATGTATTTCATAGTTTGAAAAGGGCAGGTGAACTTTTCCAGCTGGCAGTACCCGAGAGAGCCCTACCTGGAACACACACGCACGTCCTCCCAGCAAGGAGAATGCAGAGCTTCCCAAGGACAGGAGCTGGGCCCTTCCCAAAGAGAAGGCCATTTCCTGGACCATGCTGCCGATTGATACTGGACCCGAGTTTGATGAGGTGATCCTGCAGGTCTGATAATCCTGCAGCACTGAGGGACTGCCTAAAAGGAGGGATGTTTAAAAGAGGCACTGCAGGAAATGCGAGAGGCTGTGATCTGAGTTGAAAGGCCCCTGTGTCTGTGAGGTTTCCTGATGGTAGAAGCTTGGTAGAAGAAGGAAAAGAGAAAAGCAGGAAGAGGAAGAGAGGCAGGGCAGAAAAAAAGAAGAGGAAGAAGAGAGGACGGGGAGGGAGAGAGAAAAGAGAGGTGGGGAGGGGAGGGAGAAGCTTTCAGGCCACATCTTTCTTTCTGAACTCAAATCCCCTTTCAGAATTTACTTCCTGACAAAGAATAGGAGCAACCAAGACAAAATTTTCTTTTCTCAAGCCAACAGTTTATTCAATATGCACCTCCTGAGCTCCCACTGCATCCCAGGCCGCGTGCTGGGCCTTGGGGATACAGGAGGGCTGCGAGGCAGTCCCTGTTCTGAGGCTACTGAGGAAGATGAATATTATGGCCTGTATGTGAAGAGCTTTCTCAGCACACATTGTCACGTCAAAGATAGAAATCCAAAATCTTCCTCAGACTCCCTTGCAGCTGGTGATCCAGATAAGATTTTTTTCTGCTCATCACATGCATGATAACAGAATTAAGTCATACCGGGGAGAGGCAGGCTGCAGTGCAGCAGGCATTTTGCTGGTGTAGATCAGGGCAAAGGTGGCTATGGGGCCTCCATCAGCAGGGTAACCTCCTGATTCCATGGGCAGCTTCCCTTGTCTACAATGTCCTGGCTATGGCAGAGGCACAGCAGCCTGAGGGCCTCAATGCTGAGGTGATGCTTTGGGAATCACCCCTGGAAGCCGAGCCTATCATCTGTTTCTTCAGATCTCTTAATGATTTTGTGGGTCATTTCATAGCTGGACTGATAAGGCCTATGAAAAACTGCAATGGAGGATGTAACACACATGGCCAGTGTCCTGCTGATACAACCCAATGAGGGTGCTGGTAAATGTTTAATCAATCACCTGATCTTCAGAGGGAAATGAGCCCTAATAGCATTTACTGATTTCCATGGTGTAAATATTCCGAGTGGCTGTGTACATATACATCACCATATTATATTTTCACCATATGAATATGACAGACATAAATAACCTCAAGAGCATAGAGAATAGCAAAGGGTAGTAAAATAATTAGATATGAGTATTTGTTACCTGTCTTCAAAATGATTTCTCTAATTATAAGTTTGTAAAATATAATTTGTAATAATGACTGTGTTTCACGAACAACTAGCAAAAATTCTTAAAATGTTTACATTCGGCTCCTGCGCACTTATATGACACCGACCCATGACTGGCTCCATCCCACCCACCCCAGAGGTCACCAGCAGGTGGTTCCTGACAGTCCAATGACCTTCTGTGCCTCTGTGTAAAGGTGGTTCCTGGCGAAGGCAGCATGAGTGGCCCACATCCCAGGTGCACCAAGGCACCAGAGTTAGTGCCCAAAAGAGACTCTCTAATAACTAGGGATGGGAAGTGTGAATAAATACCCATCTCCCCACCACAAATGAGGTGTGCCTACGTTTCTCAGAGAGCCCCGTGGGGATTGTGCCCCAGGTGCCCACAGCGATCACCCCACTCATTTACACGCCCTTAATGGGTTTTCCCTTCCCTGTCTCACTTCCCCACTCACTCGCCATTCCCCTAATAAACCACCAGCATCCTAATTCTTGTCACAGAAGCTACTTTGGCGGAAATTCAAACTAAAGCAGGGTAGAATTCACGCTACAAGTTCAGCAAATCCCCTAGTACAGGGTCGGCACACACGAAAAGAGTATAATCAAATATGTTTTATGTTTTTCTATGACCAAATACTTACAGGGTGTGGTAACTGCTGCGGGCCCTATAATGTGTGTTGCCTGAGTTGTCCAGCACGCAGTACACTGCGTCTGACTTTAGCATCATGACAAGATGTGGGCATGAGGAAGAATGTCTAAGGGCCATCCACTAATAAGAATCATACCGGGAGGCCTTAGGGATCTCCTGGTCCAGTGCCCTGATATTTCAATTAAGGAAACTGAGGCATGAGGAGAGGAAGAGATTCTCCAAAGGTCGCTTCGAAAATCAGCAATGAAACTAGAAACTGGTGTCTCCATTGGTAGTGGAGGTCCCTGTCTGCTGTGGTCAGCTTGGGCTCCTGGCCCAGAAGCATTCTCCTTGCAAGGATGTGAAGAAACTGTTCATTGCTCTCTGGAGACCCCCAGTTCCACTTACCCAGTGCCTTGGAATCATTTCAGCTGAGTTACTTTGCTAAGCGACAGTTTCTTGAGAAGTATTAGAAATTCTAAAGCTGAGAACTGCAACTCTTCACAAGACTGGATGCAGCAAGAGCCCCAAGGACCACCGGAGTTCAACTCTGAATCAGCACTTCATGCAGTGGCCCCAACATGGCCTCTAAAGGAGTGGGACTCGTGCTGGACCTCAGTTGAGGCACCACACGTAACTTTCCTGACCATCTGCAAAGTCTGACAGGGGAGAGAGGAACGCTCATGTTATCTCGCACCGGGGGCAAATGTGCCCATCACCGTGTCATCTAGTCATCTAGATTCCTACTACGACCCCATGAAGTGGAGTATTATTATTCTCATTTTAAAATGACCCAATAGAGGCTCAGTTGGGTTAAATGATATGCCTAAGGTCACATGGAGGCAAGTAGAGCTGGGCTTTTAGATTGTGGAATCTGAATTAGAAAGATTCTCAGCCCCATGAGCGCCTTCATGAAAGAGCACTGAATGCCACAGTGTCAAGTTCATGGTGTCCTCAAGAACTACAATTGATACAGAAGGGCTGGAGTGTAAGGTACAACGCAGGGCAGGGGGGCAAGGGTGGCTGGATTAGTGAGAGGTCAGGGTGTAAAGCGCCTTGAAGGTCACACTAAGGTTTTGTGTGGGTTCAGAGAGCAAAAGGCAGACTTACGCTGACAGAAGATGAGTCCCTCACTGAGCTAAGGCGAAACCAGAGCCTATACCTGTCTCTGATGAGGGATGGTATCCCACAGGCAGAGCAGAGAGAATTATTCGGGGAAATCTAGAGTCTTGGAGAACAAAGCCAGAAGCCAGAGGTTAGAACTAGAGACTCAAATCAAGATTTGAGGCTGAGGGCTAGATGCCGGACTACAGACAGCAGACAAGACTAGAGAACAGGGACATTGTAGAAATGGAGTGCAAAAGAGAGCTGAGATGAGCGCTCAGGACGTAAGCTGTCAGTGAGGAAAGGGTGTCACCAGCCCCTTTTTGTTGGCTATTGACTGGCGACAGGTTATGAAGCCAGATGAATGGTCAAGAGTCCCAGAACAGACTAAACTGGAATAAGCCAAGAGTGGCTTTTCTACTGTTTCTGGGTTTTTCTGGGGGAGTCAAGTGGTCAAAGGACAGTGGATGCGGGAATGGAGCGGAAAGGTGGGGGTGGAGTACAGGCTGTTGAAACTGCCCAGGCAGGACTCAGAATGGGAACCCAAGGTCAAAGCTCTGCGAGGATACATGGATGAGGAAGACCCTTCCAGGACCTCTGTGGCATGATATTCAAGGCCATAGGACACAAGCTTAAGTGAGCAGTGGTGCCATCTAGAACTATGACCATATGTCCTTAGACAAGCACACCTCTCTGGGTGACATTTCTTTTTTTACCTGGCAAATGTAGCTCTTCCTGATGTGGCACCTGCCCCCGTGACTCTTCCCCACAGGCAACCTGAGGAATGCTGCATTCTCTCCCGTGCTTCAGAGAAAATGGGCTGCCCACGCCTCCTGACTGCGCTTTGAAGGGTTAAGAGAATTGGAACAGGAAGTGATGGTGGTGTGATGGAGCCATTCAAGGCTGGGAGAGGAGCTGGAGCAAAGCAAGGTGACAGGAAAGCCCCTGACGGTTTTGGGAACAAGAAAACAGACAGGTGAACCTGGAAAATAAGAGTATAGTGGGGCATGTCAATGTGGGATGACAGAAGAAAGGGGGTGAGTTTAGAATGGTAGCCATGTGTAGACAGACTGTCGAAGGCCTTGATGATTATAGCAAAGAATCAAGCTGTGTGCTTAATGAGGAGTCCATGCAGAGCTTTTGGGTAGGTCCAGATTTGTACTAGAAGAACATTCCTGTGGCTATTTGATGAGAGGTGATGGAGGCTGGGCAGAGATGAACCAGAAGTAGCCCTGAGGCAGCTGTAATAAACTAGTTGAGAAATACAGTGTCCATGGCAGCAAGAATACCCTAGAAGAAAATTCTGGAGATGCCCTTTCTTTTTGTAGTCTGTATATTCTGGGCCCGCATGTGAAACCCTGGCAGTTATCCCAAAGAAATCAAGCAGAGCGACATCACAGAAAATCCTCTACTAGATAAAGATTTCAGGTGAGAAAGGAATTTAACTCTCTTTTCTTTGACCTATGTTGCCTGTTGAAAATGCCTGTCCAGCCCAAACTCAATTTTGTCTTCTTAATTCAAGTGCAAATGGATTGAAGGCTCTGATAACAACGTAAAATTGGTTAATCAACTTTCATCCCATATTTATATTGCGACAGGGAGATTTTACAGTTTTCTGTAGCTCAGCCTGGTGCTCTGTGAAAGCCAGCCAGCATTTTATGTCCCCTTAAAATTGCAAACCAGAGGCCCCGCCGCTGTCAGTGACCCGCCACCTCTCCCGCTGACCAGCTCTCTCATCTGTCTGGACAGGGCAGTCAGATCAGTTTTCATTCTGAGCGCGCCAGGCCCTGCAGGAATAGGTTTTATGTTTTACTCGAGAAATGAAAATCACTTTTTGCTCCTATCATCACATCACCACGGAGGGATGCCAGTGAAGTCATGGTATGAACAAAATTACTGGAAATATTTTAAACTTAATTTTCTGTGTCAGACCGACCCATACAATGCTCATTGTGGGCCTGGTTAAATACCTCTCTTGGCTTCCCATTGTTCGCAGGATAAGGTCTGAAGCTGATAGTCTGGCACACAAAGCCCTCTGGAATCCAAACCCTTCGTCTATTTTCTCAAGAAGTCATTTTTCGGAACCTAGAAGGTTCCTGTCACAGGGCCAGGTCTGGGCATACGACTGTGAGCAAGACAAGTAGCATCCCTCCTTCACAGTGTTTGCATTCTAATGAGGACAGACAAAAACGCATGGATCTCAACGAAAGAAATAATTACAGACTGTATAGGGCTATGAAAAAGAGAAAGCAGAATAGGTGAAGAGGGTAAGAGAGGAAAAGGAGAGGCACTTATTATAGAAAGCTGAGTTTGCTGCGCAGTGGGAACGGCCTGTGCAAAGGCTCGAAAGAGAAACTGAGGCTGGAAGGTTTACAAAGAGGAGGACAGTGTCGGGGGAGCCTAAGGAGAGAGAAGGTGATGGAGAGAATGTGAGACCCGAGAGGTGGGCAGAGGCCAGCTCCCACCATGCAGATCTGGACTTCATCTGGAGGGTAAAGGAGAGTGATAGGCAAGGATTTGGGTTTCAAAAAGATCCCTTTGGCTGTGATAAGGAAGACAGATTAGAGAGGGGCAAGGGTAAAAGTAGAGAGATCCAAGCTGAGGCTTCTGCTCTGGTTCAGGTGACAATAACTGGGACTACAGGTCATCTCGATGGGTGAGTGAGTTGGCAAGAATTTGGCTTGAGTGCATATGCTCTCATTAACCTTGCCCTCCAGTCTCCTGAGCGTCACTCTGGCCTCTGAATGTCTCATGGCCTCTCTTAAGTCAAGCCATTTCTCCCTTCTTCCCCTAGTGACTCCCACTTATCCATCAAAACCCAACACCAAGTTCCCCTTTCCACGCCCTCGTCCCTGGAAGGGTTCACTCTCCCTCTTCTGTGTGTTCCTATCACCTTCTATCATCACTGACCTTCATATATGGTTTTGTAATCTATCTCAGGACAGTTTAATTACTTTAAAAAAATAGTTTTCATGCACATCTTTCTTACTAAATTTTAATGTAAGAACAAAGACTTCTAAATTTCTGAGTTCCTAGCATGCTCACATTTAAGGAAATGTCCTTAATTAACAGTGAATGAAAAAACTGTAGCCAATGAAATGAAGCAAATGACCTGGCCTTGAAAGGATCTAAAATTATCATACTGAGAAATGGCCATCTTTGTGTCTTTTTCTCCCTACACGGACTGCCCTGGTATTTGGGAAACAAATGCTCAAATACTTAAAAGGAAAAAAAAGGTCTTCCAACTCTAGTATCATTCTTGTGACTTAAGAGTCGTTTATGGAAATTATGACCGACACTAACATGATAATTAAAACCAAATTGAATACCTATTCACTAGTGCTCAGGCTTGGTAGGAACAAAGAGGAATCCACTACATATCAGAGCTGCCCTAATTATGTGCTCCTTGTAATCAACATTACTTTTCCTAGTTACATTTCACAGTTAATTTGTTTTTCCCACACGAATCGAATTCTGGAACAGAGATGCAAAGTTTATTGTATTACTGCACTTTATTTTTTTAGGCCCTAGTTTGAAAAAAACACAATCCCACATGTACATTAGTTTTAAAAAATAAAATTCTACCCATGTGGTTTAAGATTAATGATATTTGCTTATTATTGGGTGATGTGCCTTCAATAAGTGGCATGGAAAAGAATTGGCTCCCAATCTTAACGTATTTATTTTCATAAGCCAAATAGCTATAAACAACATCAAATGTAATTCTCCAGAATGGTAACAGGTTATTAACTTCTTAAGCCATTTCCTAATGGGTTTTAAATCTATTTTTTTTTTAAAGTGAGTTCTAAAGCAAAGGAGACATGGTAAAATTCCTGTCTGCCTTGGAAAACCAGCCGCACTGGGATCCCCAGCGCCTAGGGCAGGGCCTGGCATGGGTTGTTTTCTACAGCTCCTCCAGAATTCCAGTCTGAATTAGTTCGCCCCCAAACCTCTGCCCAATCTGACCACATTTCCCCGCTCCCTTTCCATGGTGCAGGCAGACCTAGGTTCCGTTAAGCTTTAGGTCATTATGGCGTGAACCAGAAGCAGAGTAGGGTAGCAAGTCAGGGGTCTACGCCTCCAGACCCAGTCCCCAGCGTCCAAGAGCACATCCTGTGCGCAGCCTGGGCCTCAAGGTCTTTCAGAACAATCAAGATGGAACTGCAGTGGCCCAACACCTCTGGGCGACATCACTCTGCATGCAGAATGGGCCACCAGGCCAGTGCTCGTGAAGGTCAGAAGGGGCAAATGAAGAGTAAGAGAGGAAGAACTAAGGTGGCCAGGGCGGAAAGGGGACAGGGTGGCTCTGGAAGCACCCGCTGTTTTAAGTCAGACGGGAGTGATTTTGGAGCAGAGCATCTGCTCTCTGCAAGCCCATCTGTTTCTACGTATTCTGTGCATTTTTCTTGCCCTTTCTATCGTTTCTAAAACATTATGGGGAGAAAATTCTGTCTCTGTTCAATAGGAGAGAAATGGGTTCAGTCTCTTTCCGGACGAGAAGGGAGGGAAGGACAAAACCTTCCCAGCTTCATCTCACTGCACTTTCCACCAATGCCCTTGCACCAGCTTCTTAGCACGAAGGTCACAGCCCCCACTTTGCAACAGCTGATCCCCGGGCCCCCTCACTCCCTGAGTCTGAACACACTTCTCTTCTCCTAGACCTGCTCATCTTTCAAGCCCAAGCTCAATGTCCTTCTCCAGTAAGTGCTTGGTATTGCATAGGCGTGAGATCCAGAAGCAGAACTAAGGCAGGAGATCTTGGGAGGATGACGGCAGAGGTGAAATCCTGAGATGCAGAGACTAGGGCAGGGAGAGTGGAATTAGTATGATGGTCAGGGATAGCTATTTAGCTGGACACTTTCTATGTGGAGGGACCTTTGACCTCTCGGCTCAGCCCTAAGGTTCCCTTAGACCAGCGGTCTCTAACTTTTTTTAGCACCAGAGACTGGTGCTCCTATGAGAATCTAATGCCTGATGATCTGAGGTGAGGCTGAGGCGGTGATGCTAGCGCTGGGGAGCGGCTGCAAATACACATGAAGCTTTACTCTCTCACCTGCCACTACATCCTGCAGTGCGGCCCAGTTCCTAACAGGCCATGGACCGGTACCAGTCTGTAGCCCAGGGGTTGGGGACTCCTGCTGTTAACAAGTATTTCCACATCATCCAGGGAACCTGATAGGCATGCATATTTCTAGGCACCATGTTAGAACCACTGAGTACATGTATGAAAGGTGGGGTCCAGAAAAATGTAGTTTTATGGGCTCCCCGGGTGATTCTGAGACACCCTAGGGAGTAGACCCTGTTCTATAGAACAATTTATACAAAACTGGGACTTGAATCCCTGGGTTTAAAAACATGCTAATGTCTTTCTATAGTTCCTGGCCTTAGACCACAGTGGGCTTCTGTCTCCTAATCTACCAAATGCAGACAATGAATTTATTTAAAGGGCTACTGCATACGTGAACTGAAGTGAGTCAGTAGATGTAAAATCTGTGAGGCCCTGGACTGGCACAAAACAAATATTCACCCTTGAAAAGACAAGAGCCAGCCTCTGACCTAACTCTAAGCAGGATTGGGCAGAGGTTCAAAATCTAATTTAACAAATATTCCACAGTGACAAAACAAGAAAAGAAAAAGAAAGAAAAGGCCCACATTTGGTAGCAATGACAAATCATTTCTCAGTAGTGACCCTGGTCTGAAGGTGAGGGCCACCATGACTCTCAGGAGTAACTGTTGCCATTTTCTTTTTCCTGTTTCACATTTAAATAATTGTTTAAAATGTTCTAGGTTTGAAGTCTCTGCACAACAAGGCCATTATCTGTTATTTAAACCAAAGGAGGGCCAGGGAGCCCTTGGCATCATGCTGAATTCCGAGCAGGGACGGGGAGGCTAACTTCCTCTATCTTCCCAACGGGATACTGGAAGGATTTTGCAGTTAGCTCAGGCTCCTTATTTCAGCCTGAGAGACAGGTGGGGCAGACAAAACTCCAACACTAACCCAGCCCCAGCGCCATCCTTCAGAACTGGCAACTGAGACCCAGCTCAAAGTTCAGAAAGACCATTCAACCTTAGGGACTAGGATATTTCATTATAGGTATTGTATAATTTAAACGTTTTAAAGGAAAGTATTCTGAGATCTTTGTATTGGGGGGGAATAAGAGTTTAGCTTTAGTATTTGTTGATAAAGCACACATTAAATAGTTGAGGGTAATGTAGCCACTAAAGGAATAAAATGAAATTTATAACTTATAAACCTGAAGGGGAAAAAGAGAGTATAAGCAATTCAATACAAAGCAGGAAAAGAGAGAGAAAAAACCCAACCCCCCCCCAAAAATAGAACAGATGTAAACTATAAAATAAAATGAAGAAATAAATCATTATATATCAGTGTTCATGAAGAGATTTACTCTTTAAAATGAAGACATTCTCAGATTGGGTTGGAAAAAAATCCAGCTTTTATAAGAGTCACACAGAAAGTCCAAAAGTAAAGGGATAGGAAAGTCGTGCCAATCAAATACAGTCAATTGTCATAATTCCCAGTAATTATGCTTTATAAAGTCAACATGTACACTGAATTAGCGAGTACTGAACCATTGCTCCTAGGGGAAATGCAGAGTTAAGTTCCTACAAGCCTCTGGTTATAACATTTTCATCAAATGATCAATACATAACCTTGGATTGTGTCTATTTAAAGAAACCCACGTAACATATATTGTTGATTCATTAACGCTGAACTCACGACCAACAGCTCCATAATTTCATGCCTGAAGGAAGCTTAGTTACTATACATATTTTCCCCATAAAGCACACCACAGCCTTCTTGCTCTTAGAAAAACTAGACAGTACTTCAGCATTATGCTTGGGGGTCATTTCAAATAGCAAAATCACCACAAAAAAAAAAAAAGTACAAAAATGTGGTCCTAAAAAGACCACGGAAAGGGCACTTGTTTATAGTATGAAAATTGCAACAAGAAAGCAGAGCACTGCCTTGTTTACTTCAGCTGGGATCAGGACCGTCAGATGTCTCAAATTTTTTGCATATGCCTAGTAATGATCATGAAAGTACACGAGTATCGATTTGGGGGTTATAGATAACTTTTAGACAGTAGGCATATTCACAAATACAGAACCCATGAATAACGAGTATTAACTGTATTAGTAAAAAAAAAAAGTGGTGTAGCTATATTAATATGTCATTGAGGAAAGGAAGATAGTCAACAAATGAGGCTGGGACAATTGGCCATCCCTCTAAGAACAAAATTAGAATAAAAGTAGATACCAACTTCACAACACACACACGCAATTAAATCCAGATGGTTTCCAATCAAAAAACCTGTGTGTGTGTGTGTGTGTGTGTGTGTGTGTCTTGATAAGTTAATTATAAACTAGACATATGAAGACCCAGAAAGATGGAAGACACCTCTGAAGAAGAATAAAGGGTAGAACTTGTTCTCCTGTTCTCAAGACTGATTATAAGCTTAACTAATTAAGGCAGTGTGTTATCGATACAAGAATAGATAGACCAATATAACAAACCAGAAACCAGAAAAGGGCCCACGTACATACAGACACTTGATTTATGGCAGAGATTCTACTACAGAGGACTGGGGAAAGGACAGTCTTTTCGATAAATGGTTGTAGGAGAATTGGAAATCTACAAGGAAAAAATGAAACTGACCTCTATCTTACATCATATCCCAAACTGGAAACAATCCAAATATCCAACAACAGTAGAATGGATAAATGCACTGGGGTATATTCATTCAATGATATAACGAACACATCATCATGCAAATGAACAAATCATAGCTATACCTCATGTATGCTAAATTCACAGACTGAATATTGAGGAAAAGAAGCCAGTTGTGAAAGATGACATGCTGTATTAGTCCACGTATATGCAGTTTTTAGAATACAAGTAAAACTAAACAATAGTTTAAGGGTGCTTTGGATAATAAAACTATAATGAAAAGCTATAATATGATTGCCATCATAGTTAGGACAGTGATTAATTTGGGCAAGGTGAAGGTGTTATAAGTGATGGGGGCATTTCTCTGGTCCTGATGTTTTATTTTTTGACTTAGGTCACAGTTACACTGTGTTTGCTTCATAATAATTAAGCTGTATAGTTTAATTTCATGAACTTTTCACAGTTAAAAAAAGTTTTATTTTTTTTTAATCCACTTGAATTATGAATTTAAATTCAAGGGTAAGGAAGGGGAGGGGAGGGGAGTGAAAGAAAAAAGCTTTAAAGCATATAACACATACCTAGGTAATAAAAGCAAAAAATACATACAAGATAAACACAAACCAACTTCAAAATAGTGTCTGCCTCTAGGAAAGGAGAAAGGGACAAAAATCCAATCCGGAAGGGTTACAATGTTGACTTCAACGGTGTAATGCTTTATTTTCTTTAAAGAAAATGTGAATCAGATGTGGCGAAATAATTTCCTTGCTTAAATTTGTCCAGTGTATATGTGTGCGTTTGTTTCATCATTTTCTGTCAATTTCTGTATATTTTAAATATTTCAGACTTATAATAATAATACAATTAAAACAAAAAACAAACAAAAAAAAAAACAGGATATGCCATTCCCTGCAGAGTGGTGACACTGCCTAACACGACATCTTGCACACACGTCAGTTTCAGTATTATATTTTTATAAATCCCTTGGTTCCACTGAGAACAAGTCTGGGGTAAGAATAGAGGCCGCAAGGCCCCCAAATGAGTCTGCGCCTACATGCAGCCTTGTTTCCATCAGTCATTCCAGAAACGCATATCAGTGAGGTGTGCTCATGAACGCCCACCCGCCTCTACTTAACTTCCCACCTTCGTCATCTCCCTCCTCTGGCCAGGTCGGGCAGTGGCTACGCTACCTCCTCCAGGGTCCCACATTGCACCATTGCCCAGAGTAACACATATTTCACTGTGTGGTAATTGTCATTCATTTGTCTGACTCCTCCTATGGCCTAGGAGTCCCAGGGCAGCAACAGAGTCTTAGTCATCCACCGGCACAGAGGAAGTGACAACAAACACAGGCTGAACTGAAAAGCACACCAGCTCCACGATGCTGGCGACTTCGGTAAGCTGGGGTCCGGTCAGGTGCTTATTCTATGCCTCTGCCCCGAGGGGGCTTCTGGGACGGGGCTTTTGTAAGTGGGTGTCTCCGTGAATCCAGTGGGCTCTGTCCTCCGAGTAGGACACTGCGAGCAGAATCTGTGCTCCTGGCCTCTTCTGACTACACATCACACCGAATGGTGTAAGCACTGGCTCTGATCACATTCAGGAATACTTCTGTACAGAGACTCAAAGGGACCACATTTACATGAAAATACTCATTGCATCGAATTGGGTAAATTATGTTTTCTTCCCTATTTTCCAAGCTTTCTACAATGTGGTTTTATTGTCCTTATAATATAAAAACCCTATTTAATCTAAGGATGGCAAGTGTTTAGGTGTTTCAAAAGACTTAATTCCTCATCCTTTAAATTTTCCCCCTTGAAATGTCAAATATATAATTAGAACATATAAATATAATTAGTATATATATTAAGAAATATCTAAATAATGGTACTGGTAACAGTACCATGGATGAGCCAAAAATTAAGTGCTGTTCCTGAAAGAAATCCTACAGATAGGATTTAAAAAATAGATTTCAGGTTTTCAGGCTTAGGGTAGAGGCTGGGAAGCTGCATGTGTATCCCAGGTGATTTTGATTCAGACCAGTTTTGGAAAACTCTGAGAAGAACGAATTAGTCTTGGGCTCAGGACCTACTTAGGAAAAGCAACTGTGATGGAAGTATATGGAAACTGAAAATCAGAGAGATGGGGTGAAGACAAATGGAGGAGGACCAAGGTGGCAGCCCCCTAGCCTGGCTGGGAGGAGCTTGACTTCAGGCTTCCCTGACACACAGGGAGCTCAGGCTAAGTGAAGACATTCAGCAGAAAATGGGGAGGAGTCTATCTAGAGTGGGAGGGACAGGGGAAGAGAGCAGTGCCCCAGACCACCTCCAAAAACCTGGGAAAGCAACCACCACCTCCACCCTAAGATATTACCGATCTCAACACCCGTACAGAAGGCAGGTCCCCCACGCAAGTCAAAATCCACCTCCAGAAATGCAGTTTTCTACCTTTCTTGGACCCAGGCATTTGAACATGGACCCATTCAAACTCTGTCAGAACTCATTCTTCTCCCACAATGAGTAAATAGACCTTTTAAGAATGAGAAATAAGAGATCACGGACCACTGAGAATATTCAATAGTTCCTAAGAAAAGGGTCATTCACAGATACAACCACAAAGAGAAAGACAATTTCAAAAAAGAAAGAGACTTCAAAAACCCCTAATTTATATCCTCAAAAACTTGTTTAGCTATTATATGGCTCATACGAAAAAGGATCGAAAAGTATTTAAGTGGAAACACATTATAAAATATGAAAGACAGGCAGTGGGTAGCAGATTATTTAATGCTGAAAATTCAATTGGTCAAATCTACCCATTTTAGAAATTCTCCCTGGACTTCTCTGCCCCAGGCTCACCTTCTCCTATTTGGAATGTGGTTAACAGAACTAAACCCAGCTCTACCCAAGCCATTCCCCTGCTTGAAAATACTAAATAGCTCCTACTTGCCATCGAGATCCTAACACCTGAGGGTGACATGCACCAGAACTCAGCTATTCTCTATAACCAAGCCGTATCTCCTCACCTCTGTGAACTGGCTCATGCTCGTTCCTCCCCATGAAAGCCCTTCCCTCTCATCACCGTCTAATAATTAGGACATTCACTGAATACTTCCATGTGCCAAGTACTCACTAAGTGATATAAGGATGTAAGTGACACTAGGTATGGCATTTACAAGAAACAAAAACAAAAATCACAACTATTATGTAGGGTACCTAACAGGTCAGGACATTTGTCTAAGTATTGGCGAAATAGCAGGAATAAAATAGATAACCCCTCCTAAGAGAAGAAGGTGAATAGGAGACAGTTAACAACAACAACAACACACACACACACACACACACGTATGTGTGTGTGTGTGTGTGTGCGTGTGTATAAAACTACTCTCTATATATAGGGTAGTGACTAGTGTGCCCCAAAATTCATATGTTGAAACCCTAACCCCCAAAGTAACATGCATCCCAATGTGGAGACTGGGCCTTTAGAAGGTAATTAAGGTTAAAGGAGATCATAAGGGTGGCACCCCATTTGGAAAGACTAGTGGCCTTATGTGAAGAAGAAGAGCGAGCTCTCTCCAGGGGCACAGAGAAAAGGCCACGTGAGAGCACAGCAAGAAGGCAGCTGTCTGAAAGCCAAGGAGCGAAAACTGAACCCTGCCAGATCTTACTCCTGGACTTTCAGCCTCTAGCACTGTGAGAAATAAGTTTCTGTTGTTGAAGCAACCCGGTCTATGGTATTCTGTTATGGTAGCCCCAGCAGACTGATAATACATGGATAGTGTATAATATAAATCTGTCAGGAGAATTTTAAGTACTACAAAGAACCCAAAAGCAGGGTGAGGGTGATACTGTCGAGGCTGGGTAGGGAAGCTTAGGAGGATCTCTCTGATGAGGACGTACGTGAGAAGAGGCCTAACCAAACCTCGCGTATTTCTGGAGAAAGAGTTCCAGCTGCTGCCAATGCAGAGACCTTGCGGTGGGGCATGCTTGGTGGATCGGACGAACTCCAGAGAAGGCGGTGTGGCCGGAACGGAGTGCCGTGGACAAGATGACGCGGGATAAAGTAAGAATGGGAGAGGAGGGGTAGGGGTGGCGGCAGTTCAGGGCCTACGGACCATGGCCAGGTTTTGGTTTTTACTCTAAGAGCATGGAGGAGCCATGGGAGGTTTGGGGACAGAAGAATAGCATGATGTGACATGAAGAAAGAATGCTTCCGGCTGTGAATCAATGGTGGGGGCAGGATGGCATTTAGGAAGCTATTTCACAGTCCGGGGGATATGTAACATGGTGGCTTGGACCAGGGTGAGAACAGGTGGTGAGAAATGGTCACATTCTGGAATGTATTTTGAATGTAGAGCCCATGAAATTGGCTGTGGATTTCACACGGGGTATGAAAGAAAGAAGAGTCAAAGATGAATGCCAAGTTTTTATCTTCAGCAGCACAAACGATGGGATTGTCAAAAGATGAGACGAGAGAAAACTTCTGATGGAGTTTGAATGGGTGAAGAGGATGGGGAATTTGGTTTCGGACGTATTGAGATTCGGATGCTAATGAGAGGAGATGTCCAGCAGGCAGCTGAATGTCTGAGTCTGGAGTTCAGGGGAGTCTGGAATAAGGACGTCACTGGGAAAATGTCAGGGCGTTACTGAATGAGCTCGGCAAAGGCGTGCGAGTAGATGGAGAATGGGTCCTAAAACTGAGCTCGACGGGTCTGGCAATTAAATAAAGCTCAGGGAAATGAAGAGGAAACAGCACAAGAGACTCACAAGGCACGACTTGGAAACTGGGAGGAAACCAACAGTGTGGCATCCTGGAAGCCATGGAAGGAGGAGAAAGTGGTCACCTGCGTCAGTCGAGCGGCTAAGTAAGATCTGGACAGAGAACTGATCTTTGGGTTTTACGTCATGTAGATTATTGGTGACTGGGACCTTCGCAGTCACAGTAATAGGGGCAGTAGCCTGATGGTAGCTGGTGCAAGATAAAACGGGAGAAGAGGACCGACGACTAGACAACTTGTGTGAGGGGTCTGTTCTAAAGGAGAGCAGTGAAACAGTGGTGGCTGAAAGGGGATGTGGTTTCAAGAAAGGGTTTGTTTTGTTCTGTTTTAACACGTTTTTATAACGTGTGTATCCTGATAGGAATGACCACTTACTTGCAAGGGAAACGACAATTACAGGAGAATATTTTAATCGAGAAGCGGAAGTTCAGAGAGGTGAAGTGATTTCACTAAGGCCGCACAGCCAGTTGGATGCCGATCAGGGTTCACATCAGGTCTGTGTAGATAAAGCCTACATTCCTAATGATTTCCCCTATTTGATTCAAATATTCCTCCAGTTCAAGTTCGCATCATCCTTCATGTAGCTCTCCGCAAATATCCAAGCTAGAATTGATCTCCGCTTCCTCCCCCGACCTCTCGTACAACCCAATCTTAATTATTTAGTACGGCTATCCACGTTCTGTTTCCTACTATATTATAAGTGTCTTAAAGGCACAGAATATGCATAACGAACCTCTTTATCTTTCCCATCCCCTAACAGTGCCAAGTGCATGGTAAGACACCAATAGCTGTTTGGTACAAGCAGGAAGGTGGCAGGGAAAAAGGGGAGTAGAGGAGAGGTGGCTTCTTCCCCAAGACTCCTCACAGATTTGACACCTCATATACTATGGCCTATTTTTTCTGCCCCAGACTAAGGGACTGTATTTACCTTAAACTTTTCTCCCAGGAACTGTTAGCGCTTTACTCACGTCTCTGATTTTTGGATCTGCTTCAGATCCACCACTTCCTGCTAATAATAAATCAGAAACTCAAATGCTCTGCAAAGGCGAGGCCTTCCATGTGTGCACCTGTTAGGTCAACAACCACCTGGAGAGGAATTTACCATCTGCTAATTACAGCTGGGAAGATGCAGACTGAGCTCGTGCCTTTCAAATCACAAGTCCCTGTAGGTCTCCTGCTCAGAGCCAGATCCTGTGCTGGACAGAAGGGATAAGAGAAGGGGTAAGACACTGTTCCTGCTGTCGCCAAGCTCATGATCTCATGGGGAGATGACTGGTGACAGGGCTCTGAAGGGGCGGTGCTGGCCCTTGTGGGAGTAAAGACAGGAGTGGTGCTTTACCCCGGGGGGTGGAGCATGGTCAGGTATGCCCATGGGGAAGATGAGCTTCTTCTCCTGGCCAGCTCTCCCGCCCTGCAGCATGGGCTCCTGGATCCCCACCCGCTAAACTCAAAATGGGCAGCCTTCCGGCCACAGTCAACTATGGACACCAACCCCCAGAGGGTATCAGGCTGCCCAGGACGACTGTCAAGCCCAGAACAAGGCCATACCATGAAAATGCCAACCCCACCTCCCGGAGTAAAGGCAGACACAGCCCTGAGAAGTAACACCTTACTTGTTTCTTAATGACAGTGGGCGCAGGGAGAGGAGAAAGTCACCCTTTGGAGTTTCTCAGTGTCCCTTGGCCAACATAGGGAGGATGTGGTAGCAGAGAAAGAAATCCCCGAGAAGGACCCCAGATCTTCCTGGAGATGCCATGAAGAGAAGGCATTTAGAAGCAAAGCTGGAGAATGCCACGCTTACAAAGAAGTCCATCTAGAAGGACAGTCATCAAATTGTGTGGTGCCTGCAGGACAAGGGGTTGGGTGCCTCCAGCTTTAAATTTTCTGTCTTGCATGAAAGAGTTCACAGGATTCCATCTGAAGAAACCTTTCCATGTGCTCATTTTTATTTTTATTTTTTTTTCATAAATTTGGAAACTAAGACACGGAAAGGACACGATACTCATTTAAGGTCACACTTCCTGATTCCCAGCACAGAGTTTTTAGATCCAGCCTCTGAGACTGGGTAAATTAAGTGGGAATGGCCCTCAAAGATGGACCAATATGGTAGTCTGGGGTTCCAGGACCACAAGACATGAGGGTTACTCAAGTGGGGAAGATAAGGTATGCCAGGAGGGCATGAACTGCCCTGCCTAAAGAAGTGGGGGGCAAAGGTTCCACCTGCCTGGAGAAGAATGAACATTCATACATTTTTATTGGGTTGAGATCTAGTGCCGCCCCAGCCAGTGAACTCACACATGAGGCAGGAACACAGCCAGCCACTGAGGTCACCAGGGCCCTCCATCCCCATCTTCTCCCCTCACTCAGCTTCCAAAGCCAGGACATCCCCTCCTTCTTGAGGTCTGAGAGGCTAACACCATCTGCTCCTCCATTCTATCCTCAACCTACCTACTGGGGACAAGAAAATGAATCAGACACAGCCCCATCCTGGATGCTCACCTGCTGTAGCAGGAGGTAAATAGGAGGTAAATGGGGAGGTTGATACACAAAGAAACAAGCACAATACAGAATATCACACATTATAGTAGAGCTTTGCAAGCCCAGAAATTGAAGTTGTCTCAAAAATAAACCCAGGAATCACACAGCCAATCAGTTTCTCTTAAGTTCTCTCAGACTCAGGGCCTCCCTTTGAACACTATAAAGCAGAGAGGTCTTTCTAAAGCCAACATCCAATATCGTTTTCTGTTTAAAACCTTTTACATACATACATACATACATACATACACACACACACACACACATACATACATCCAAATGAATGAATGAAACCTTTCAATTGAGCATACTTCATATCTCTGGTAACTTTCTTTGCTCTGAAGTCTACGTTAGCTGATATTAATATAGCCACTCCTGCTTTTCTTTGATTAATGATACATCTTTTTCCATCTTTTACTTTTAGCCTGCATATATCATTATATATGAAGTGAGTTTCCTACAGATAACATATAGTTAGGACAGGATTTCTCATCCACTCTACCAATCTCTGTTTTTTAATTGTTATATTTAGACCATTTACATGTAATGTGATCATAGATACTTAGGGCTTAAGTCAACCGTTTTATTTTGTGTTTTCTGTGTGTTCTTGCTGTTTGCATTTGTTTTCCTTTTTCTGCCTCCCTATGGATTACTTGAACTTTTTTTAGAATTCCATTTATCTATAGTGTTGTTGAGTGTTTCTTTATACAAGGTTTTTTTAGTGGTCACTCTAGGTATCCACACTATATACAATTAAGTTATCATCGTCTACTGTGTCGTCATTTTACCAGTCTGAATGAAGTGAAAATCTTACCTCCTTTCATATTCCTTTGCATTCCTCATCTGTAATATAATTGTCTTAAATATTCCCTCTACATGTTTATAACCACATTAGCAATATTATAATTTTTGCTTTAAGCTTCAAACATAATTTAGATTTAAAAAAAAAACATAATTTAGAAAACTCCAGAGAAGGAAAGTCTATTGTATTTACTCATATTTTTGCTTACTGTCTCTTTTCTTTTTTCCTGATGTTCTCAGAGTCTTCCCTTTATCATTTTTGTTTATAGAACTCTCTTTATCCATTATTTTAGGGTAAGTATGCTGGTGACAAATTCTCTTAGTTTTCCTTCATTTAAGAACGTCTTGATTTCCCCCTTGATTCCTAACGGATATTTTTGTTGGATATAGAATTGCATGTTGACAATTCTTTTCTCTCAGCACTTAAGAAATGAGGTGTCACTTCCTCTGATCTCCCTGGTTTCTGATGAGAAATCCACTGTTATTCAATTTGTCCCCCCCCACCCCCATAAATATCATTTCTCTCTTCCTGCTTTCAAGATTTTATCTTTGCCTTTTATTTTTCAGAAGTTTGAGTACAATACATCTTGGTGGATTTCTTTGGTTTTATCCTATTTGGGGTTCACTCAGCTTCTTAACTCTAGTTGTATATTTTTGTCAAATTTGGCAAGTTCTCAGCCATTATTTGAGTGTTTTTTGGGGCCCACCTTCTTTCTCAACTTCTCGTACTTCGATTTCACAAACATGATCTTTTTATTAATTCCACAGTTCTCTGAGGCCCCGTTCTTTTGTTTTCGCCTTATTTTCTCTGTTGCTCATACTGGGTGGTTTCTATTTTTCTATATTCAAGTTTACTGATTCCTTCTTCTGTTCCCTGCATTCTGCCGTTGAGCCCATCATTGAGCTTTTTATTTCAGTTATTTTATTTTTCAGTTACAAAATTTCTACTTGATGCTTCTTCATATCTTCTCTACTGGGACATTTCTTTGCTGAGAGTTCCTATTCTTTTATTTGTTTCAAGTGTCTTTGTAATTGTTCACTGAAACTTTTTTGATGGCTCCTTTAAAATCTTGGTCTGATAATTTTAACATCTCTATCATCTCAGTGCTGGTACCTATCTTTTCATTCAGTTTGAGATCCTTCTGGTTATTGGTATGATTTTGGTTTCTGCTGAAATCTGGGCATGTGTTAGATATTGTGTTGTGACACTCTGGAGCGTATTTTAACCTTTCGTAGTTGGCTTTTTCTGACGTTGCTCTGAGAGGGGAATCAGGACAGTGTATCATTACCGCCAGGTGGGAGTAGAAGTCCAGGTTCCCGACTTTACCTTTGCTGACATCCGAGAGGGATCCGCACATTAGTGTTGGATAGGTAGGAGTTCTATCTCCCCAGTTCACCTCCATAGATATCACTCAGTCTAGGAGAGGTAGAAGGGACTCATTACTGCACCCATGTAACCTCCACTGACACCACACAGTATGTGGTCTTGTTACAGATGGGCAGTGGTCAATGTCCTAACTCTCCGGTAGGCCTCCTGAGAAACCACCCAGCAGGGATGGGGAGAGGCAATTCATCATTTCCGTTAGGGGTGGAAGTCCTGGTTCTCCACATGGCCTTCTCTGAAGAAGAGAGGAGGCTTTTTATTACCACCCAGCAGGAATAAAAGCCCCTACTTGAACTTCTCTGGCATTACCAGGTGAGAGTTTCTCTGTACCTTCATCTCAGCCTGGTGAAAATGGAAGTCTAAGTAGCCCATTAGGCCTTTGCTGGCATAGACGGGGATGGAGCCACTGTATTTTTGTAAGGCATCTGGCTAGAGTAGAGTGGTTATTGTGTTAAAGTTTACTGTCTTGTTAGGCTACCTCTTTTCCTGGTCCTTTGAATACACAGAACAGTTTTTTGTAAGGGTATGTGTTTTCTGTTTTTTTGTCTGTACCTATCAGTGTTTCTGAGTTGCTGGATTCTTCAGCTACAAGTCTGGGACAGATGAAGTAGAAAGAAAATCCAAGGAATGCAGGACTGTCATTCCAAGGTCCCAATGTCCCTAGCTGGTCTGCATTCCTCCTTCCACCTTTCAGAGTCTTATTGTGTTTGTTTTATTGATAATATCCAGAGTTTCTAGTTGTACTTAGCAAGGGAACAAAGAAAAGTACATCTGCTCTACTTCCCATGAGTGGGACATAACGAGATTATGTTCAATGGCGAATATGCATTTGTCTCCAATCTGATTTGTCATTCTACCATGATGTAATTTCTTTAACTAAAATATTCATTAAAATGAGAATTATAAAGAATCTTTCTTAATGACATATGCACGACAAAATGTATCACATTAACATGGTAGTTTTCATGATGGGCCTTGAGAGTCCGCAACTTTAATTAAAATACTCATTCTTTAGTAGTTGATAGTCAGTCACGGGAAGGGGGAGCATGGCAGAGGGAATGCAGTTAGTAATAATATGATGGCTAGGGAGGGCTGCGGGGAGGAGCAATTGGGGGGACTGTTTTATGAACTATATAGATGTCTAACCAATGTACCGTATATACGTGAAACTAATTTAAATTAATTTTTTAAAAAAGCACAGGAAACGCAAAAGTTAAAAAAAAAAACTCTTCCCCATACTTAAAATCATTTCTTTATTATTCAATATTTGTTAAAGCATAATACACGTATGGTAAATTGACCCATTTTAGTGTATAGTTCTGTGAGTTTAATAAATGCATGTAGTTGTATAACCACCAAAATGATCAGATAAGAATAGTTTCAACTCTTATTTTGAAACAAATAAACAAGCAAAAACTTCCAAGGCTTCTAAATACTTTCAGGGCTCCTTGCCAGGGGGTCTGGCCTCTGCCCCCAAGAGCCTAGAATCTAGTTGGGAAATAACAAGTTCAGATGAGTTGACTATCAGCTTCAACTCTGACCCAGGTAACTGGGGTGTTGTTGTTGTTTTAATTCAAGGTGGGTAGAATATATACGTGCTGCATTAGAGGTACCAAAGGCAGTGGAAGCCCAGAAACAAGAGAGAGCCTGAGCTCCTTCTTCTCATTGACTCTGATATTCTCTGTTATTTTGCTGAAAAACAAACCACTCCAAACATTACTGGCTTAAAACAACAAAAATGCATTATTTCTCACAATTCTGTGGGTCAACTGGACGAGTCTCATGGTCTGGGCTGACTCGGTTGAGCTCTGTGGTCACTGGCAGCTCACCTGTGCTGTGTGGTCTCGATGGCCTTGCTCACCTTGCTGGAGGTTGGTAGTCTGGCTGGTCTAAGGGGGCCTCAGCTGGATCTGCTCATCTTGGCTCCAAATGGCCTATCATGCTCCAGGAGGCTAGCTTGGGCATCCTCGCTTGGCAGTCCCAGGGTTCCAAAGAGCAGCAAGAGGGGGTGAGCACATCTCAAGTCTTTGTTTGAATCACATTTTCTTATGTTTCACTGACCAAATCCAGATTCAAAGGAGTGGAAAGAAAGGCTCTACTGCTTAATGAAAAGAAACAGAGAGCTACACTGCAAAGCAGACTGGAGAAAGGGTCAGGAGGAAGCTTTGCGTACTTTTTACAGTCAACTACATTTGCTAGAGCTAGAGACAATGAGGTATAGAGACCATCCTGAATGACCAAGGCAGAAATCTATAGTGGATATGAATAAGGTTAGTCCTTTCTCCACTGCCATAGACCCACTGCTAGTGCACCTGGAGGAAGGATTGGGCATCTGGGTGCTGATAAATCTCAGCCGTCCTGTCCTAGTTTATGCTCCTTTCTACCTGACCAACCATTTTAAAAGGTTGATGTGTCCTTACAACATTTTACCTGGTCCTACGTCTCTATTCTCACTTCCTCCTATCAGCAATCCATACTGTATCCAGAGGAAATCTTCTAAAATACTCTTCCTCTCAAAAAAAGTGATGTTCCCCACATTTTACACACTAGTTGGCCATGAGGTTGAATGATTAACACTCAGGCTTTAGAATCTAGCAGGCTTGCTTTTAAATCCAGCTTCAGCTAATTACTTTATGGGTGAGCTTGGACAAGTTAATTAACCTTGCTAAACTCCACTTCTCATCTGTATGTACGCTAAGGGTCTTGCACAATGCTGGGCACATGGTACAAGGTGCCTTTGATGCTGGTCCCATGCCTGGCTGTGGCCCAAGTGCCGTTCTGACCCAGAGGCAAAGATGCACACAGCTTCCTGGGTGTCCAAAACAGAAGGGGATTGTTTTCTTTGTTAAGTTTTAACTTGCAACAGACAGAATGCTTGCCACAAAGTAATTATCTGTTGCCTCCAGGCTGGCGTTTGGACTGGCTCCTCGCTCTGTTCCAGACTGGCTTTCCAAACATTAACATATGTCAAGAGCTCTCACAAAGCCAAGGATGCAAAATCAGAAGGAAGAGCAAGGGCAGTTCAGGGAGCCAGGGGAGAGACAGGAGGCAGTCTCTTGAGGAAGCTGGGTCGGGCTGGGGTGCAGAGGTAAGATGAGGGCAGAGGCCAGGGTTAGGGGCAAGGGATGAGGCTGCCAAGGCGGAAGTCTGGATTTACACTATGACAGTGGCAGCAACTATTTTTTCAGAAACCACCTACTAGGTGCTACCTTCTTTCTACACACCCCACCTAGTCCTCTTGAAACCCAAGTGAGATTGGTATTGCCCATTTTATAGATCATGGAAAGGAAGTTTCCAGACATTAAATTACTTGCCCAAGTTCACACAGCATAGGGTAGAGCTGGGATCCAAATATGGATCTGATTGATTCCAGACATCACACCCTTCTCCCTAGACCTCTCCTTTCTGGAAAATTCTACACTGTTGGAGTAGGAAATGTCCTTTTTCTACGTGGTTCAACTCCCTTTTAACAGATTGAGAAACAGGCTCAGAAAGATGAGGCAAGCTTCCCAGCTCTGGAAGGTGAAGGCAGATGAAGGACTCAATAAAGGGAGGCATAGCAAGGATAAAGTGGCAACAATGAAGGCAGGAAGTATTAAGAAGGTTATATGAAGAGCAAACAGCTCTTGGTGACTGGTTTGCAGGGGTGAGAGAGCACAGAGAAGCTGGTGGTCGTGATGGGCTTGGTGGCTCAGGTTTGGGCCTGGGGCATCAGAAGTGAGCTGAATTATATGTAGAGCAAGAGCTCTCTGCAAATGCAAACCTTCAACAGATAATGCAAATCTACTGAAAAGAAAAAGAAATAATTACCACCAAGCAGCAGTTCGATACATCTCAGGCTCATTGCTCTAATGGGCCTGACCTCTGAGATGCAAGACATTGTCACTGCAAGTGAGGAGGTGGAGATTACTCTGGGATTAAGATTTATACAACCTGAATGCTTCGGGCTTTTGTTGAAGACAAAAGAAAGGGGCATGCTTAGTGTTTAACTGGAATTTCATTAAACTTCTTTTTTTAAACAGGAAAACTAAGCATCTCAAAATATAACGGCATCTAAGGAAGAGAAGCTAGAGCTACTTCCTCAAAGTGCATAAAGACCAAGAGGTTACAAACTTCTGTACAAAGGGGACAACCTGAGGACCTTCAAAAGCCTTTCAATGCTTGCAGGATGAGAAATTTTTACCCGCAACTGACAGATGAGGTAATTGAGGTCCCGACGGTATGAGCTACTCAATATCTCACTCCTAACCTCTGGAGACTCCCCGGTTGGAGACTTTCTGAGCAGCAGGATAGAGAAGGGGTCAATGCACGAGACCTGCATGAGTCCAAAGCCAGACTTCTTGGGTTCTGACAGTCGTGTATCCAGCCCGTTTCCGCCAGTTCAGACACAAAGAGAGAGTAGAATCCCTCGTTCACCTCTTGTGACCCCAATCTGAGAGGTGCCTCTTCACAGCCTTCCACCCTTAATCATTCCTCATTTGTTCACAATTAAATGTCCAGCTGGAACCTCTGTCATGGACACTGCGTGGGTGCTGACTCAGCTCCTCTCAGCCACCCCGTTTGTATCTGTCAAGTGGGAGCATACTAGTACCTGCCTCTGAGTGAGGCTGTGACAAGTCCAACAGGATGAAGCACGTGAAGCACTTTCTAGAAGGTTTCTTGTGTAGGAAAAATGTGCGATGTGTTGCCTCCCATCATTTCCAGCCTCTCTATGCAGACTCTCCAATGGAAGGCCCAGGCTTCCTTCACGAAGGACAGTTTTGACAGAATGGGCAAGGAGGGTCGCTGCTCTAAGCTCGTGTGCAGTGATGATGGTGGTCTGCTCCCAGGTGAATTTCTGCACCAGGAAGAACAGAGCAGACTGAGGAAGGAGAATCCTCTTGAAAAAGTGACTCGTTAGGTCTCTTCAGTCACCGTCCCAGGAAAGAAGAGGCAAAGGCTCCCTATACACTTTGATATAGATACACAGACAGAGAGGCTACGGCTCTGCCATCCACCCTTGCAAGCTTCATCTCAAAAGGTCAGCAGGTATCACCCTGTGCAATAAACATCCCCAAAACTTAGTAGCATAACCAACTCCTCCTTAACATTCTCACAGATTCTGGAGGTAAGGAATTCAGATGGGGGACAGAAGATATGGCCTGTCTGCTCCATGATGGCTGGGACGTCAGCTGGAAAGACTCAAATGGCCAGGCGTGACTTGGAATCATATGAAGCCTTCATTCTTCAAATGCCTGCACCTTGACGGGGTGATCAAAAGGCTGGGCTCAGCTGGGATGGTCTTTTGGAGCAGCCGGCTTTTCTAGCATGGTGGCTCCAGGGCTCCCAGATATAGATAGAATTCTAGCAAAGAAAGTGCAAGCTACATGGCCATTATGATCTAGCTTTCAAAGTCTCAGAGTATAACTTCTGCCATATTCTATTGGTTGAAGTCATCACAAATTCATCCAGATTCAAGGGTCAATAACATAGAGCCCCATCTCTGGATGCGAGGAACGTCACAGAATTCACATCCATGTTTTAAATCCTCCAGAGAGTTGTTCTAAATCTCTCTCATGGAATTCAACAATCTCTGAGGTGGGACTTGGTTTAATCTTCTAAAATGCCATAGCATTTAAGAACTCAGAGGATAGTTAGGGACCTTCTACCCCTACGCTTTAGAGATGAGAACCCTAAGGCCAGAGGAAGCAGTTAAGAAATGGAACAGCTGGGGATAGGAGGCCAAGAGAAGAACAATGGCTCGCCACATAGATGATGGCACACTTGGCTTTTCAAGCATTCATGGTTCTAAGGAGAACTTAAACACCTGAAGCTCATGGATAAAATGCAAAACCCATTTTAGCCTTTTGTTTTAACCCTTCTACCGTACTTCTTGCCATTAGTTATGGGATATAGTTAGGGGCCAACAGACAGTGAAGAATCATGTGATGGGATAAAGGTGTGGCTCAGCTCAGGACCTGGATATTCTCATTGTTACTCCTTGCAAAGGTAACCCCAGGGTCCAGAGAGAAGGGATTGATTGCTCATGAAACCAGACCCACGCTCGGGCTGTTTATAATGAACTGGCCAGACAGACTGATAGATATGCTAAGTGAATTTGGGGTAAATAGGGTGTTTCTCTTAAAAGTGAGTCAAGTCCACTCAGCAAATATTTGTGTTTCTCTTAAAAGATTCTCATGAATAAATCTCTAGATATTGCTGAGGCAGGTAGACAGCTCAGACATTTGGAATTGAGATACTGGTAACCAAGGTTTGCAAGTGAAGCGAGCTATTCCAGATGGGTCCTAAGTACAGTCATCCCCCCCTTATCCCTGGGAAATATGTTCCAAGACCCCCAGGAGATGCCTGAAACTGTGGCTAGTTCCCAACCCTATATGTGCTATGTTTTTTCCTACACATACATACCTATGGCCAAGGTTAATTTATAAATTAGTCACAGTGAGAGATCAACGATAACAATAAAATAGAACCACCGTAACAATACACTGTAATAAAAGTTCTGTGAAAGGTTTTCAGGGTGTTCTTAGGTAAAATAACAGTGACTTGTACACAAGCACTACGAGACTATGACAGCTGATCTGATAACGAGATGGCGACTAAGTGACTACCAGGCGGGGTGCGTGTGACAGCGTGGAAATGCTGGGAAAAGTGACGATCCACGTCCTGGGTGGGACAGAGAGAGATGGCACGAGATTCCATCACACTACTCAGAATGCAGCACACAAGTTAAAACCTAGCAATTGTTTATTTCTGGAATTTTCCATTTAATATTTTCGGACCACGGGTAACTGTAACTGAAACTGCAGAAAGTAAAACCACAGATAATAGAAACCACTGTGGAGCCTTTCTTTGCCCAAGCGGGCTGCTCTTATATGTGTACAGCAAACAGGAGGGGGCCAAGAAAAAGACCTTACCAATAATTTAGTGTTGTTAGTTCCTACATACACTGAGATTGCACCTTCCTCAAAGGTAAGGTCCTAGCTCATTCTAGATGTTTTATAAGAGGGTGTTACATGTTCTACAGTCCTGCAACATCTCCTTGGCCTTCGCCATTCCCAGAAGACCCCATGTAGCATCATCCCCATCAGACCATGAGACCTCGAGAGCTTATTCCAAACCATGCATTCTTTGCAAATCCCATGGTGTTTGACAAAGGGACAGATGCACAGTAGGAGCTGGATTGAGTAAAATTTTTTTGCTAGATGATTAAATGTGGAAGGTCCCAGTGCACAGTGGGTAGTCAGTGACTGGGAGTTGAACCTGAGTATTCATTTGCTGATGGAATCCTTGTATTTAGAGTTATGAAAGGCATTTATACTTTAAGGGGTAACCTGGACAAAGAGGCATTTATACTTTAAGGGGTAACCTGGACCAGAAAAGGAAAGTGGAGGCCACGATCATGAGCCCAAACTTGCGATTCTCTCGTTAATGAGGCAGAGACCCCAGGAGGCAGGCAGAACAGTAGAAGGGGCTTGCCTTAGTGTTTGGGGAAAGAAAAGCTTAAATGCCAATAATTATCCTCTAGAGGCTGAATGTCCCCAATCTAAGGGCACCAGGGGAGCATATTCCAGACTTTCCCTAAGTACAGATGGGACATTTTGGTTCTGAGTTACAGACTTTGAAGCTATAGTCAGTTCAATTTAACTCTTTTTTTTTGGCTTCAGAAAATACTGGTTTCCAATTTAGTTTTCCCTAATGCAAAGAAATTCTCTTACTCTTCCTATCAGTGGTGAAATAAAGAGAATTTAAAAACATGGAATATTTATATATATGTATGTATGTGTGTGTATGCATATATACGTATATGTGTATATATACACACACACATATGTGATATTACATTCTGGCAAAGGCTGTACAGTTGATCCTTGAACAACACAGCTTTTGAACTGCACAGGTCCACTTATATGTGGATTATTTTCACTACTTTTCTTATGATTTTAACATTCTTTTCTCTAGCTAACTTAAAAAATACAGTATACAATACAAATAACATACAAAACTTAGCAGTTATCTTTTGGGGGAGTCAAAAGTTATACGTGCATTTTCCACTGTGCAGGGGGCTGATGCCCGAACCCCGACGCCTTCAGTAGATTTTGTTAAGCACCTACTATATGCTAGCTGTTATGTTATCTGCTAGGACTTCAGAGATGAAAAAGACAGTACCTGACCTACAGGGAATTTCAGATGAGAATGAAAATAAAAAAGGAATTAGAAAAAAATAGAATGTGGGGAGGTTAATATTGGGAAGAAAATCCTTTGATAAAGCTCACATAGCCCTTTCCTGTGTCTGAAGAATGGAGGACAGTCGTGTCGATGGTGAGGTGTATTACTTCTGGGTAATTTTGTTACCACTCAGGGTGTTGTGTAAGCTGACCCCAAAACTCAGTAGAAACATAACTAATTTTTCGCCTTTTGATTTGGTTCTAGAACCTGGTTAAAGGACTTTGGGTGCTAAGCCTAAATGTGTAGAGGGAAGAATTAGGTTTGCAGCCACAAAGACTTTACTTCATGATATTCTAGCCATGGGACATTGAAAGAGAAACTTGAATTCTAAATCTCAATCTCAACAACTCAAAAATAACAGCAACGATACCTACCCCGTGTAGTTGTTACATCAGATGACAAACATATAAAAGTACCTGAAGCATAGTGGGTGTTCAGTCACGTTAGTTAGCTCTTTTCCCCTTACAAGTGTTTCTTTAATGTTATTATTAGATTTTTTTAACAATTAGCATATGATATCAGTAATCTAAATGAGTTGGAAATAGAGATATTAGCCTAAACAGATAGCAAAAAAATATAGTAAAAATAAGGTTCAGCCTGAAAACCCAAAGGCGTCTTGGGCTTTGCTTCCTGGGTAAAGAGATCAGCTATCAATAGTCATTAGCAATTTACAATTGAATCACTTGCAAAACAATCAGTAAAAGGATGATAATTTTTCATGCTCAGGAACGATGACCCAGTTGAGGCTTCAAAATTAACAGCAAGAAAGAGTGCTGTCAATCTGACACCAACACAGCCCGTAATGAATCAGATCCCAGCTCCTTCGTCTGCTGGGAAATCTCTGGAGTCTGTTCCGAGCACCTTAAGAGACAGAGACTGACCTCGCTCTGTTTGCCTAACAATAATTTATAGATGTGTAAACATTTACCACAACAATTACAGGTCGGCCTAATGAAATTCCAGGAGCGCAAGTCAAATAAGACCTGAGTGTGCGTCATAAATTTAGAATTACTCCCACAGGCTGGGATCTGCAAATAAGTTACAAGTCAAGGCAACCCTTTCAAGAGCAGACCTTTCCCAGAGGAGAGTGGGGACGGGGACAGTAGATTAGGGCTTGTGTAGTGTGACTCCCTTAGAGGATCTAGACGTGCGTAAGCCAGGTTTTGAATGCTAACTGCAATAGTTTTCACTTGGAAGTCACTTAACTTTTCTGAGCCTCTGTTTTCTCATCTTTAAAATGGGTGAGTGGGGTAGGGCTTCCTTATACAGTAACTGTGAATATGAACAATCTCTTCATTTATTTGATAAGTACTTATCAACTATGATATTCTGGATTTACCATCAATAACAATAACTAGCATCATCATTATTGTTGGAAACGTATTCCTTAGGGATTCTATCATGATTGTAGTAAGTTTTTCCTTAGGACGTTAGAGGATTATGAAAGAAATACGATGCTGGGAAGAGATAGGAGGCTACTAGTACCTCTCCCGAGCCCCCAGGTGAATGGAGTTGGGTTTAAGCAAGGAAGGAAACTTCTCCCTTGCTTCACACAAACAGAACTGTTAAGGGGGAAGACAGTGACTTGGCCTGAGGGTTTCCCCCCGGCCAGGCCCTCTGCCACAGATGCACTTCAACCACATCCTTTACTCTTCACAGTAATTCTGTTGAGCCCACTATTGTTATCCCCATTGAACTATGATGTAATCGAGATGTCAAGAGGTTAAACCAAAAGATATAGAAATAAGTGAAAAAAGGGCCTTTTATTATAGACTAATCAACTTGGGGGGAATTTGTGAAGACAAATGATTCCTAAAGTCTAATGGCAAGTCCCAAGGAGTCTGAAGCTCAAAAATAAAGATTCTCCGTGTTCATAAAGACCCAGTCCTTAGATCTGGGGAGCGAACGCTTACCCAGGCTGGGTAAGAACATCCCGTTCAGAGAGCAAGGAAGGGCCAGCCCCTGCCAACCTCCTCTGGGAGGCTCTCGAAATGGGACAGAGACCTGAAAACACAAGTGCCACCTGTCTGTTTCTCCCCGCAGCAGTGCATTCGGATGTCCTCCTAAATCACGAACGGGAATATGCAGGAAAGCGACTGCCCTGTCTAACACTTCATGGCTGCAACTGCTGTCTGCTTTCAGCAAAACTTGATCCTATTTTTTTTAAATGCAAATACAAGACAAGTACCCTGAATGCCACACTCAAGAACACTTTGTCTCTGATTAATTCTAAATGTGACTATTCAGTGTGTGTATTTTTCTTTTCCTTGACTATAAACCCCATTTGTGAAGAAAGATTTGTTCCAGCTGATTGCTTGGCTACAAATCTCATCCCTAATTTTTTTGTCTCCCTTGTTACTTAAAAGAACCAAGTTCAGATCTCTGATTTTTAAGAGTATTTTTAAGTAGAGAATCTGTGCTCTAATCAGTTGGTCCATGTCTTAGGGAATCCCTACCCTATTTCAAGCACCCAGACTTGAGGGTGCATCAAAGGAAATGTCCCTAATACAGGCCAGTGGTAAAAAGTCAAGTTCAAGAGGCAGATCAGCCAGGATAGAACCCCAGCCAGCCCACTGGCAATTCGTATGGTCAATTGTTGACAAGTTGTCTACCTCTCTGTGCTCCAATCACTCATATATGGTCAGAATTATGAGCATTGGAAGTAAATATTCATACAGAGCACTTAAAACAGTGCCTAACACATTAAGTCCCAGTAAATATTAGGTAGAATGATCACTGTCCTTGCAAATGGCAGGAGGCATCTCACATGTTCTCCTGTGAAGTTCATTAGTATCTTCTCCTAAGCCGCTGGCACCCTCTTCATGTGCCCTTCACCTGTGATACTAAACGAAGGCTGAGCACTCCCTAAGTGCCAGGGATCCTGCTATGAATTTTACAAGCACCATCTCACTACAGCTCCTGGAAGGAGGCACAATTGCATGATTCTCATTTCACGGGGGAGACACAGAGAGGTGACAGGTAGGTCCAGAGCCTGAGTTGTTCAGCATCTCGGATCTGCTGCTTCCTGTAGCCCCTAACCCACCAGCCCCGTGATGTCAGGGGGAACTTCAGAGAAATGACATGCTCCCGCTTCGGCACAAAGATTCCCAAAGAAACCTCTGGGAACAGGAAAAGAGGGTCGTGGTGGGCCACACTGCTTCCAGAGGACAAGAGACAGCAACAAAGAGAACGTACTGTGATTCTACTTATAAGAGGCTCACCAACAGGGTGAATACCATCAGAACAGTGGCAGCGTATGGGGAGCAGGGACTGGCTGGAAAGGGCTGAAGGGAACTTTCTGAGAGGGATGGAAATGTCCTATGTCTTATTGGGGTTTTTGGCTACACGGTACATATATTTGACAAAACTCTTTGAATAGCGTTTCATCACGTGTGAATTCTGACCTCAACTGACACTAATGTATCAAAAGGTGCAGAACTGAGAAGAGTGGGATGGGACAGGAGAGGCTGGCAGGAGACCCCTGGAGTGGCGCAGCAGGGGGTAAGGCATGGCAGGCGGCGGCGGACGCCGTGGTTATGCGTGGTTGTGGCACAGGAAGGACGGCCTGGTTCAGAGACCTAGACCCAGAGTGTACCCAGCCCAGCGGTCTGTCCCTCCCACTGGCACGGTCTGAGCTCTGGGGGCCTCTTGGGGTCCATGCTATCTAATCAGTACCCCCATCTCTCACCCCAGGGCCCAGTCTCCATTCACAACACCTTGGCAGAAGTGTGAATCCTTTCTTAGCCCCCACAGAAAAGGCCGAGCACATGGATTCCCTGCAAATCCACCATGTCTTCCTCCTCTGTTAGCTGATGTCCCATCTTGTGGGGAGAGGCTCCCTGGAAACACACTGAAGACTAGACCAAGTGCCGCCAATCTTCCCGATAGCCCTGGAACCAAGAAGTTCATGGTCTTGACTCGCATTCTTGGGTGGGTTTTCTGGTCATACTGAAAAAGGTGATGTCAATACCAGCCCGAGACCTTTAGTTGAGCAATCTAAAGACCTTACAGAGGGCCCATCTCCCAATGGGTGCCAAGCCCAGGATCTTGAACACCCAATTTCTTTTCACTGTAATTTTTCAAATTATTTGATGTTTATCGTTCTCTTCCCCCAAACCCCTGCCCCCAGTCACCTGTATCTTAGCCATACTTGCTACTGGGAGTTACCAAAATGTATGAAGCTCTGTCTCACCCCCACACCTCTGCATTTGCTATTCCCTCTGTTTAGGATACGTTTCTTTCTACTTTATCTTTCCAGCAGTTTCCTAATTCCTCTCAAGACTCAGCTCACGTCCCAGTGTCTGCTGCAAAAGCACTCAGCCGTGCAGACCCCGCTCCCAGGCCCGATGTCACAGCACTCACAGCACCTCGCTGGTCATCCGCGCTCCTCACTAGTCAACAGCTGCTGAGCAGCAGGAGACAGGAATCCTTCACTGTGCTATTCTCAAAGCCCGGTACACAGTGAGTGATCCGTAAATGTCTATTCCGGATTGAGGACACGGACACATACACACACACACACACACTCCCTTTCTCTGCATAGATCTTCCTCCTCCTGGGTCCAGGGCCCCCTGCTGGGGACGCCTTTCTGGGCTGCGGTTGGGGCAGGTGGACATTTTCTCATCCCCCCTCTTCCACCCTCCAGGCCTTCCAGCACTGCCAAAGGCAAAACCATCTGCACCCACAGGGTCCTGGAGCAGGGGAGCCCTTCCCGCTAACCGTAGAAGTTGAGAAGGATAATGATTTCCCCACGTTTCTGAGAGGAAAGGAAGTTTTCTTCAGTTTCCTGTTTTCATGTGCTAAGTTTCTTGGTCAGGACTTTTTTCTTCTTTCCTTCTTTCATTATCATTTTATTATTAATTCTAAACTCCTAAGATAGAAGGGATCAAAGCGAGTAGTAGAAAGAGTGAAGCCTTGTTAAACACTGAAATTCGCGTCCTGTGCTAGGGATATTAGAGCACAGAAATGGCTCACCCAGAGGGTAAGCAGCTTCACCTCCAGAGTCCAGAGCAGCACTGCCAATGATTCAGGAAAGGCCTTCTGTCGGGGTTGCCATGACAACAGAGCTGTCAGAGGCCCAGGGCCTTGCTGGGTAAGCACAAACGGATGGCACGGAAGATCTTTCTTTTCATTTGAAAATTACCACTAATTTGCAATTACTTGGAGGAAAATTAGAGATGGAGGAAAGGGAATTGCTCCTTTCAGCAAACAACCATGACCACTAAAAACTGACTTTTCTCCCGAGTCACAGTAGAAAGGGAATAAAACTCATCACTACAAAGAACACTAGCTTTGGAGCTAGATCAAAGGACTAAATCCTAAGGTTCTCGCATTTCCTGGCTGTGTGACCTTGGGGAAGTCTCTTAACCTCTCTGGGCTTTACTTACTTCACCTATAAAACCTTTATAAACTACCCATCTGCATGGGAAGGTTAAATGAAATAACAGAAGTGAAGCTCCAGGCACGTCGTGAATGCCCAGCTAATAGGGAGCATTATCATCACTGCTTGAGGTTTTCATTCATTCACAAAGTCTTCTCTCTTTCCCTTGCCATTCTCTTTATTTATTCAATTCATTCATTCTACCAATACTTATTAAGCACCTCTCCGTCCATGTGTAGTCTAAAACCTATAGCCCATCACATCAGAAGCTTATCAGCAACTATCAGTCAGAATCACACCCTACCTGGAGCCCCACAGGGCTCCTCACATTCGCCACTTTCTTCAGGATGCTTTCCGCGTTTCAGCAGCACCTTCTCCTCTCCATTCCTGCTAACGTGTCGAAACTCCCTCTTGGCCATCAGTGCAAGATCTTCATTAGTCCCTTTAGGGAAAGATCGGAGGAGCGGAGGTTCACAGAGTCAACAGTCCAAGGCAACACCAAAGGCAGGGATTTTGGTAGGGGAAATAGAGTCAGGACTTACTAAATCTAGGTATCCCTGGGCTCTGAGATCTCCAAGAACAGGGACTGGGCTCTGTTTGATTCTGAGGTCCCACCTCCAGGACCATCATATACAGTGGGCACCAGATTACCAACCAGCTGGGTAAAACATGCTAGAACAGCTTCCTGTGGGCTGGTCACTGCCGAGAGCCAGTCCAGAGGAGAGAGGTGCTGAAGCTTTGTCAAACAAGCCCCTGTCATACCTCATCCCTGAGGCCACTGTGGCTAGAAGCATGGACTGCACCCAAGTCTCGCCTTCTACGAAGCATGTGACCTTACACAAGTCACCTCTTGAAGCTGCAGTTCATTCTTTGGCAGAAATGAGTAATGATGATTTGATATTTCCAGGGTATGTTCCTTCTGTCCAAGCCTGAATTGCAGGGCCAGGAGTAAAAACTGTTCTCTTTCAAGAGTCAGGACACAAACCAGTAAGTGCATCAAGAGTTTCACCATGATGGGAGTAGAAAACTCAAGCCCTCTGGCCTGCACTAGCTGGACAGGAAACTAGAAGGAAACCAAGACCATCATGCCGCACACGAAGAAGTTGGCATCCAGAACAGTGTTGGCTGGCAGTGTTTGCAGCTCACCTTCTTCCCATCAGAATGAACGATGCTGACTAATGAAGAATTATCCACCCATATTGTAAGCCGCAAGCAATTATGAATGTCATTACCCAGCTACTTGGCCAACATGCCTCCTGACTCATCCTCAGACAAATCCTACCCAGCAAATGAAGGCACCCGGGAAAGAAAACAATTAATTGGGATGGAAGGCAAGGCTGGCTAAGTAAAGCCTTCGCCAGAACCGGGCTGTGCTCTTACCAGGATGCCTTGCCCCTCCAAGGTGTGACAGTGCCAGAGCAGGAAGAGGCAGAAAGGGCGAGAACCACCGTGTTCAAATGACTCTTCCACGGTGGGGCCTGGAAAGGTGATCTAATCTCTTTGGGCTCCATTTGTCTCCTCTATCAAATGAGGGTGATACTAAAGTAAGGGAAGAAATGTATGTGGAGCAGCTAGAGAAGCCCTCTGCATCCCAGGGTCCTTGATGATGGACACTGGCCAACATCCACAACAGCGACCTGAATAAGGTTTTATCATCATGCCCATAACAACAGCTCACATTTTCGAACACTGGATCTACCAAGCTTAGGAATTTAACATGTATTATGTCATTTAATCCTCAAAATAATTGACAAAGGTATTCTCATTACCTCTCACTTGACACAGAGGGTGACTGAAGTTCGCAATCATTAAATAACTTGCCAATGATCACGCTACTTCTTAAATGACTGAGACAAAATCTGGATCTAGCCCTCCTGCCTCCAGAGCCTGTGTTCCCAACCCCCATCCCATACTGCCTCCATTAATCTAGACCCCTTACCGAATCTGAGGAACTCTGAGGGGCCTTGGATCTGCATTTTATAGTAGTAATTTAATAACATCACAGGTGTTGGGAACTCTAAAAATTTTAGATTTCGTTTTCTCTTAAGGATCACAGGGTATAGGTTATGAGAAGGAGTACTTTGTATATGTTACACTAAGGTGTGACCAACCTCTGATTAATGCTGGGTGTTTGGCTAAGGTTTGCTCCCATCAATAATTCAGTTACTCCTGGGACACTTGCATCAACACCTGTCACCACTGAGCACCAACTAATATTGGCATTTCTAACCAGGTATGGTTTTCTAAAGTCGAACAACCATTGATCAAAAAGGCTGGTCCTGGAAACATGGTCTCCGTACTCATGGCTCCTGAGCAAACTTTCTCCACCATCGCACATCCGTCTGCCAATGAAGACTCAAACTTCACTGGACAGGATGATTCACAATCAAAGTTCGGTCTTTAAGACTCACCGTGCAACCCATAAGAACACTCAACTGTGCACTGTTCAGCCTTTAGGTTAACAAACACGCACTTATTAAACACTTGACATAACCATGGTCCTTCGTCCTAGCTGAGCTGCAGATAGAAGTGAATATCTGAATGTCAACCTTGTTTTATTGAATCAAAATCTCAGAGCTGAAGTCTGAGCAGACTTTTATAGAGTGAGTGCTCAATAAATATTTGCTGAATAAGTCAATAGCAACAAAAGAGCTTCTTTTTCTTGAGATAATACTATTTGTTACACACAGATCCTGGCTCCATTACTTACCCGAGCTATGTGACCATGGATATGTTTCTCAAGCTCTCTGTACCTTAGTTTACTATTCTATAAAATGGATAGGTAAATAATACCTCCTCTGGGTTTTTTAATAGCTTTTTTAAATTCACATATTATGCTACTCATCCTTTTAGAAGTGTACAGTTCAATGGCTTTTCGTATATTCACAGAATTGATGTTCATCACCACAATCAATTCTAGAATATTTTCATTGCCCCTCCCTTGAAAAACCCCACACCCCATAGTCATCACTTCCCCAACCTCACTCCCATGCCCCTAGCCCTAGTTTCTTCTCTACAGATTTGCCTATTCTGGACATTTCATGTATGTTGAGTCATGCAATATTTTATACTTTGTGACTGGCTTCTTTTATCCATGGTATAATATGCATCAATACTTAATTCATTTTTTAATGAACATATTCCATTATATGGATATACCAAATTTTGTTTACCCATTCATTATCTGATGGCTACTGGCATTTTTTCATGTACTTATTGGCCATTTATATATCCTCTTTGGAGAAATGTCTTTTTAAACCCTTTGCACATTTTTAATTGGGTTGTCTTTTTATTACTGAGTGCAACAGTTCTTTATGTATTCTGGTACAAATCTTTTTTAATTTTCATGATGTCCAGTTTATATATTTTTTTTTCTTTTGCTGCTTGTGTTTTGTGTGTCATTATCTAAGAAAGCATTGCCTAATCCAAGCTCATGAAGATTTAAACCTATGTTCTCTTCAGTTTCATAGTTTTAATTCTTACATTTAAGTATTTAATCTCTTTCAGTTATTTTGGGTGTGGTGTGAAGTTAGGGTGTCCAACTCTTTTCCAGTCATTTTTAAATCATTTATTTGAAAGGCTATTCTTACCTCCATTGGTCTTTTTTTAAAAAGACGTATTCTTTAAAAGGAATCCTTTAAAAAACAAAATGACCATAAATGTGAGCATTTATTCTGGACTTTCACTTCTATTCCATTGATCTGTATGTCCATTCTTAAGCCAGTTCACACTTTTTTTTCACACTGTCTTGATTACCATAGCATTATAGTAATATCTGAATTTGGGAAGTGGGAATCCTCCAAGTTATTTTTTTTTCCAAGATTCTTTTAGCCTCTCTGGGTACCTTGAATTTCCATATGAATTTTAGGATCAATTTATCATTTTCTGCAGAGAAGTCAGCTGGAATTTTGATAGGAACTGCACTGAATCTGTAGATTACTTTGGGTAGTACTGCCATCTTAAAAATATTAAGTCTTCAGATTTTTTAATAGAGGTTATCTTCCAATTTATTTAGAGCTGTAATTTCTTTCTACAATGCCTTCGGTTTTCAGAGTACAAGTTTTGCCCTTCTTTTGTTACATTTATTCTTATTTCATTCTTTTTAATACTATTTTTAATAGAATCTGTTAAGTGCAATGTTGTAAAGAAGTGCTGAGAGCAGACATCCTTGTCTTGCTCCTGCTCTTAAGGAAAAGGCATTCAGACTTTTACCACTAGGTATAACGTTAGCTGTGGGTTTTTCACAGATGCCTTTTATCAGGTAGAGGAAGTTACCTTCTATTCCTAGTTTATTGGGTGTTTCTATTACAAATGGTGTTGAATTTTGTCAAAAGCTTTTTCTGCACCTTTTGAGATGATCGTGTAGTTTCTTCTTTTATCCTATTGATTTGGTGCACTGAATTGATTGATTTTGGATCTTAAACCAACCTTGACTTCCTGGAAGAAATGCAATTTGGTCATGGTGTATAATCTTTTTCATATATTGGTGGATTTGATTTGATAGTATTTTGTTGTCGATTTTTACATCTATATTCATAAAAGATATGGGTCTGTTTTCTTTTCCTGTAATATCTTTGCTGAGTTTCAGTATCTGAGTAATACTAGCCTCATAGAATGAGATGGAAAGTGTGTCCTCTTCTAATTTTTGAAAGAGTTTGTAAATAATTGGCATTACTTCTTTAAATGTCTGGTACAATTCACCATTGAACCAACCTAATCCTAGGCTTTTCCTTTTGGGAAAGTTTTCAATTACTAATTCAATCTCTTTTTAATCTATTCAGACCTTTCTATTTCTTGAGTCTGTTTCAGTAGTTGTGTCTTTACCGTAACTTTTCCATTTAATCTAATTTGTTGGCATATAGTTGCATGTATTTCCATATAATTTAGTATTCTCTTATACTTTTTTAAATATTTCTATAAGGTCAATAGTAATGTCCCTTCATTCATTCTTTATTTTAGTATTTTGAGTCTTTTCTACTTTTTTCTTTGTTAGCCTAGTTAAAGGTTGGTCAATTTTGTAGATATTTTTGGAGAACCAACATTTGGTTTCATTGATTTTTCTCTACTGTTTTTTTATTCACTATTGAATTCATTTCCACTCTAATCTTTATAAGTTCCTTCCTTCTTCTTGTTTTGGGTTTCTTCTTCTATTTTCAGTGCCTTAAGGTGGAAGTTTAGGTTGCTGAGACCTTTTTTAAAAAATATAAGTATTTACAGATGTAAATTTCCCTCTAAGTAGATTTAGCTGTATCACATAAGTTTTGGTATGTTGTGTCTTCATTTTCATTCATTTCAAAATATTTTCTAATTTTCCTTGTGACTCCTTCTATGACTTACTGGTTATTTAGTAGTATCTTGTTTAATTTCCATATATTTGTGAATTCCTAAATTGCTTTGTTATTAATTTCCAATTGCATTCCATTGTGACCAAAGGTCATACTCTGAACAATTTCAATCCTTTTTATACTTATTAAAGCTTGCTTTATGGTTTAGAATATGGTAAATTCTACAGATCCATGTGCACTTGAGAAGAATACATTCTGCTGTTGTTGCATGGAGTGGTCTATAAATGCCTTTTAGGTCTAATTTGTATATAGTGTTTAAATCTTCTATTTCCTGATTGGTTGGCATATAGTTGTTCATATTTTGTGTATTTTTAAAAATTTCTGTAAGGTCAGTAGTAATATCCCTTCTTTTGTTTCTGATTTTAGTAATTTGAGCCTTCTGTTTTTTTCTTAGTAGGGGTACTGACATCTCCAACTTTTATTTTTGAATTGTTTGTTTCTCCTTTCAATTCTATTAGCCTTTGCTTCATGCATTTTGAGGGTCTGTTTTTGGGAGAGTACATGTTTATATTTGTTGTGGATTTCTGATAGATTGATCTTTGTGTCATTATGAAATGCTCCTCTTAATCTAGTAACACTGTTTGTGTAAAAAGCTACTTCATCTCATATTAGTATAGCCACTCCAGTCACTGGGTTTTTATGAGGAGTTAAATGAGTTAATCCATATAAATCACAGAAAGCATGTGGCTCAGGGCAAGTGTTTGATAATTAACTAATACTGTGACCTATGGGACGCTGTTGGAGTGGCCTTACATACCTGATACCTCAGTTAAGCCTCACCATAGCTAACCCTGCAGTGCATACAGTTCTCTATATACTATAGAAGAACAGAGGAGGAACAAAGAGTTCAAGTAGACTGTCCAAGATCCTCAAGTCAAGACGGTTATGCCAAATGCATATTTTTGACTCCAGGCCCACCCTCTCTTCTGTATGCTCTACGTGAGATGCTGTAGCCAAATTGGTTATCTAAAAGATCTTAACAATATAGTCAAACTGAAGACAAACTGAAGTAGTCAAGAACATAGACTGGGAGGTCATAGGAGTTTGGAGTAAATCTTGGAACCACTATTCGCTGGCTGGAAGACCTTCGACAAGTTTCTTAACCTATGCAGGACTCAGTTTCCTCATCCGTAACTTGGTGATTCTCATGATGCCTTTTCCCAAGGGTCATTATGAGGATGAACTACGACAACACCAGTACATTTCCTGGCACCTAGAGATCAGTCGATAAAAGCTAGCTGTTATTAATGTCATAATTATAATTATTCCATGTTTAGCTAAAGGGAGAAGTTGTGCACTAACATATCTATGAGGGAATATAAGAACTGCCACGAGGTAGACAAGAGAAAGATACATGTGTGTTTGCAGAAAGGAGCAATCTTCCCTGACTCAGGACCATCAGACTTCCTGAGAAGTGTGACATTTCCATAAGATCTTGGAAAAGGTAGAATGAGGCTAGATGAGCAGGGCACGTGGCTTGGTGAACAGCGGAGCCAAGGCGTCAAGGCAGGCAAGTCCTCAACCGGCACGGGATGGGAGATGTGCTGGGGTTCCCCCGTCAGCACAGCTCTGGCCTCCTTTCCGAGTGCCATCCTAAACTCAAGGCGCCGTAAAAGCGTAAGCACCTCAGTAAAGGAAGAACAGATGGCCCAAGGTACAACAGAAAGGAGCTATATCACAAGGGGAGAATCTACACCCACCCCCTCCAGCCCACCACTGTTCTCACCTGTCCTGTTTGCCTTTATCTCTGATGAGTTTATTCAGAATCCATCTGCCTGGTGCTAAAAGCTCTGTAGGGTGCAGAGCATTGGTTTGGAGAAGTAACATCCTGGAAACTAAAAGCTCCCCTCGGTTCTGTGCTTGGATGAGAACTTGGATTTCTTAGGCTCAGGGCTACTACGGCAACCCTCTCGTCTGGACTTACTGGCAAAGGCGTGCATGACCTCAGCGGAGCTCCAGAGGAAAGGGCAGGAGAAAGTGCTAGGATCCCCCATCTTCACTAATGCCCTGGAGCACAGCGCACTATGGGTACAGTCCCCAACCCCACTTTATCAACTGTGCCGCTAGATCACCCTCACAAGCACCCTGACTTCCAAGGCAGGGAAAATGAGGAATACCAGCATGAGGGCCATCAGCCACCTTCTGAGACACACTGTCCTGCATTTCACATGACTCAACCATGACTGTTCTCCTAAAAGTCTGTATGTCAGTTGCTCTTTTTACAGAATTCAGATAATCCAAGTGAAACTCAATGAAGTGAAATTTGCCTAAGATCATGAGATCATCAGTGAAGAAGCCAAAAGGTACCTCCCTTCCCCCACCATGCAATGCTGTCAATACCTTTGTTTAGGGCATGGGACACAAGGCAGTTCAATGTGACTCCGGAACAAGCCAGTTGTGGCAAAGCTGAAACACAGGGGTCAGGTATTACCTGGTGGGCTCCGATCACAGGCCCACTTCAGGGTAATGGGTGAAGTAAAGGGGAGGAGGCAAGAGCAGGAGGGAAGGGCCCCTGGGCAGGTAGATAGTCTCACCAACAGCCCCCAGTGGCCTGCGCAAGCAAGGCCAGGCCATCTTCATTCCACCACAGGGCAGCGCCCAATCACCAGGAAACGAGCCCCATGGATCTGGAGGGGAGCCCCAGACTCGGGTTCCAGCCTCCAGTCCATGAGGGGAGAAACTGGCAAAACCAAGGGGACAGGATTAACATTAATTTAGCACCTACTATTTGTCAGAAGCTCTCATACCTTTCATTTACTTATAGTCCCTGCTGTGGCCCAATAAGGGGTAGTCTGTACCCCTATTTTATACATGAAGATGCTACAACTGCGATAAGCTAGTTGCTCAAAAGTTCGCACCTCCTTTTGTGGCACGTGAGTGGATGACACTTCCCAGCACCTGGCTTTTAGAAGGGGCAACATGACTGAGTTCTGGCTAATGAAATTAGGCGAAAAGTCTCATACATGCTCCTTGGTCCTCATATTTCCCCACAAGATCTTCCATGTTCCCCCTTCATTTGTCTGCTGGCTGGACAGAGATGATAAAATTCAGGCTTCTCAGCACCGTCACTGATGAGATGGTTCATTTTTACTTCCAACAAGTGTGGCCCACTTACCTCTACCTCCCCCAGGAGGAATCACCACAATGACATCAAACCCTATCCAAAACCTCCCCTACCTGCTATGGGCCCCACCATCAAGCACCCCTGCAAGCATGAGACTAAGAGTTACTTGTCTTCTTTCTTGTCTGGATGCTCATTACAGGGAAAAGACATTTCATTTGCCACTAAGGCACAGAGCCAGTTCCACCATGCCCCAGTCCCTGGAGACCTGCAGAAGCCACAGAAAAGGTGACGGCTGCCTGCTCACGGCCATGAAGTCCAGTTCTGCCACTGGAGTCCTAAACCGGAAACACGCCTGGCTTCCTGAAATCTTCCCGAGGTTATTTATCGACAGTGTTATTTTTCTTCCCCTCTGTCTTCCTCTGTTTTCCTCCCTCCCGTGAACATTTGTCTTTACCATTCACTCTCCAGAGGCATTTGTCTGCTGGGAAAATAGCAGAGGACAGCAAAGGTCACTGTGACCAGTTCTGACTCTCCGCATACAAATGCGCCTTTTAGCTGTGGGCCCCGCAAAGAAGGACCAGGTCCTATTATTGATAAATCCTTGAAAAGAGTCTAATGCATCTTCATTTCAGGGAAAACAACTGCCTTCAAGGTTGCACCAGGAAAATAAAGCAGGTGGCCTGGTGACGGATTCGAGAAGTTGGCATTTTCCTGGAGATTAAAAGATAATACCACTTCTATTAGGATCACTCCGCCACGCTGTATTGATCTCATCAGGGAAGCCACTGCAGGTCTAATATGAACAAAGCACATTCTGGAATTAATCACGGGGGGGTTTATTACGGTTCATAGGGCGTTTCGTTCAAGCTGCATCGTTTGCAATATTTATGGCCCTGCTCCCCAGCTGTTATTAAGTGCAATTGGGCCATGTGAAGCTGGGCCTGCTGGGTTAGAACACAAAGTCATTCTTCAAAAGTAAATCTTATCTAAACTGTGCACACAAAGCCAATTATATTTTGATTTACATTTTAATTCTGCTACTGAGGCCCCATGCTAAAGTGGGAGGGGCCAGAAACACCCAGTTCCCATGAAGGCTCATGCCCAGCTAGAGATGTGACCTTGGACAAGCTCCTTCCTTGCTGAGCCTCAGCTTCCAGATCTGTCAAATGGGGATGACAGGGCCTTCCTCCCAGAGCAGCATGAGAATTTAAGAGACAGCATCCACAGAGCATGTGACACAAAGCCTGACTAGGGAGCAGCAGGCAAAAATCAGTACCGCCTTTCTTCCTGACAGGAGCATTATTTATTCTCCTTTTTGGAGACCTTACCTAACCTGAATTCTGGAGAGACCAACCTAAGCAAAAAAATCCAATGAATATAAGCTGAACTTTTTAAAAATCTCAAACTTAAGACAAACACATGAGTGTGCTTTATGACCTGAGGAAACTAGTTCATGGTTCATTGCTTTCCACCTCCTATGCATTTCTTCGTAGATCAAGGATGCCTACTTTTACCCCGCAATGTGGGGCAAACCATCGGCTTTAGGGTAGAAACTGTATCTTAAGTTATAAATCTCACTGGATAGTTTGGAAAATGAAATAAGAGAGATTTGAAAGGCCATAGTCCAGGATCTCATACAGAATGTGCACGCAACAACTCAAGACTTTATCATTGCTAGAAGGAGGAAGAGGAGCAAACAGTAGTCAGAACACTAGTAATCGTAAGAGTAATCACAGTAGTAGGACTAGTAACCAGGGTAGTGTGACTAGTAATCGTAGTAGTAGTAGTAGCAGTAGTAGTAACAACAATCATAGCAATAATACTACCAATAGTAATGGTAGTAATAGCACTGGTACTAGTACTAGTGGTAGCAATAAGAATAATAGTGACAGTGGTAATGGTGGTAATAGGAATATTTGGGTCTTAGTACCTGTGTGATGTAAACCAAGTGATTTAACCTCTCTGAGCTGCGTGCAGAACCATTATTTGTAATCCGGCAAGAAAAACATCTAACTCTCGTGGATCTTGTCCAGATAAAACCAGACACTGTCACTAAAGCTCTGCCTGGCTCACAGCTGGCTCAGAAAGCATTCCATTCCTTTCCTGACAGCCTCCACCTAGTTAAAGCCTCCTGCTCACTCCCTGCCCTGAGCTTCCAAGTCTCTGTAACTTCATGACTGAATGTTTAGAATTTATCTCTGTGAATTATTATAGAAATTCTAGTGTCTAGAAAGAGCACTAGAATGGGAGTCTGACTGATGAATGGGGTTTGAGGCTGGATCGAAGCCTCAAATACTCGTATCTTCATCCCAGGGCTGAAGAGAAGACTAAATGAGAAGATGCAAGTAAGCCCTTCACATGGGCCTGGTACGCCACAGGCACTCAATGCCTAGAGAAAGGCTCTTCGCTTTCCTGACCTTAGTTTCCCCATCTATACAATGGGAGTCCAGTAGACCTTTCCTATTTAACAGTGGCCACCAAATTAAGGAGCCTGCTATAGCACTTCTCGAAGATAATGAGCTCCATTGTCTCTCCATTCACAGAGCCTGATAAAGTCTCTTGCACACAACAGGCATCCAATTAATTATTGCATCATTAAGGTCACATAAAAATTCCCTTTCATAGCATAATAGTTAGAAGTTCAGGTGACATCTTACACTTGAATATCTCCAGCATCGAGGAGTTCATCAGCCTGAGATTCAGCTCATTTCCTTGTTAAACAGCTATAATTTCCTGATATGGAGTTGCAATCTGTATCTCCATAATTGCTACCCTTAAATCCCAGCTCGGGCCTTTGGGATTATATGAAACACTGACATGACAATGCTTCAAGTATCCCATTAGATTCCCTCAGTTTTCCTTTTCCACTGGTTGGACAACGCCAGTCCTTCGACTGTTATGCTCATGACATGGTTTGTTCACTAACCAACTCAGCAAGCACCGATGATGCGTGCAACTGAACAGGCCTGCACTGGAGCCATGGAACACAGAGACAGGAAAAGAAAGGCCTTGTAGGCGCAAGGTTAATGACCCTTGCTTACAAGTCTTTAATAACTTGGCCACCCTCTCACAAGTCTTTAATAACTTGGCTCCTCTCTGGGGTTCCCCTCTTCAGTGCAGGCCTTGGAGCTGAGCCACAAATCCAGCACAGGCTCAATGGTTCAGAGAGGTGCCCTGGCCTGTAGCCCAACTTCAATACATAGTAAGTATCCAGGAAGGTATGATGACTGTTTCCTGAATGGCTATCACCTTTCTCCTTCTAAAAGCACATAGTTACTAATGTCCTTGGCTAAGCAGATAGTTGACCTGGAATGGGCCCCACAGGACAGAAACCAAGATTGGCCATCTCTTACCAGGACCAATGAATAAGCTGAACCTAGAAGTATGAAGTATGGAAAGCCAGGTCCGGAATGCAAGACCAAGGTCTGCTAGCCAGAGAGGAGACCAATAGGTGTCAGTCCCCAGAAGGACAGCTTGAGACAGAAGTCTCTATTAGTCCCTAGCAGGAAAGCTGATGCCAGATCCTAGGGTGGAGTGGGGGGCGGGGGATGACATGATATTGGAGTAAATTGGGGACAGGATAAACGAGTGAGGACGGAGGGAGCAGAGGGTGCAAGTCAAGTGTGCAGGTTAAGAGGAAATGCTAACTCAAAAACTGGGGCAGGGAGAGAACTTCTGACCACATGTGGGCACCTGTGGCCAGTTGTGGATGCAAAGGCCAGAGGCACATGAGCTTGTTCTGTGGCAGCTGCCACCTGTGCTTCCTGGAACAAATAAGAAAAGAGAGAAAGATGAAGTGAGAGAAAGAGGAAGAAGAGAAAGTGAGAGAGACGGGGCGGGGTGGGGAGCGTGTGCACACAAGCCCGCAAAAGGGTAAAAGCAGGAAAGAAGAGGCAGGAGGTAGGGTGGGTGGAGGAAGAGCATTAAACATCAACCTTGTGAGCACTTTAATAAACTTGGTTTACTGAATAAGTCGTTTTTACCGTAAAATAGATTTGCATTTCCCTCTACTCCTAGTCTCCCGGCTCTGCGGCCTGACAAACACAGCAGTGTTGCCACCACAATGTGTGCCTCGTAAATCCTCCACAGGTCCCGCTGCCTTCCTACAAAGCCCAGGTAGGAAGTCTTCCCAGAGGACCCGTGTCCGGAGCCCTGGCTGCTTCCAGAGGACCCCGCCTTGCCCGGGACAGGCCTACACGTGCACACCCCAGAACAGGCGTTAATGTCTATGGAAGAAAGAGTGCTCGTCACATACTCGTTTTTTAGCTGAGAAAACCCACCAGGAAGTGGCATAAAGGTAGCATTATAGATAGTGAAGAAACTCACAGAGACACATCACTTAAACACCAAAGTACTGGCTCCTACCCTTTCATCTGACGGGGGAAGTGGCTGGCTGAGGGCGCGGAGACCAGAGGGCTTTCCAACACATAATTAGAAGCGCGCCAGGGGTTACCATTAATGACCAGGCCATTCTCTACTACGTTGAATCCAGAGGCTAATTTTCAGGGGGTTATGAAGAAATTATAAAAATACTTTTTGACTCACAGGCTCTCATACTGGCTCAACTTGAAAATACTCTTACTATCTTTGGAAACGTGGCGGAGTGAGAGACGTCCCCAGATGTCTCCCCTTGAAACAACAATAAGCTGAACATCTAAAACTCAACAAAAAAACGCCCAAACTGCACACCAGCACGTCTAAGCATGGGATCAGCGCATAAGAGCTACCACAGGTCAGAACTCCGGGTGTCGGGCGGTGGACTGGGAGAAATAAAGAAGCTGCAGCTGCCAGAGCTCCCTGTAGGAGGAGGGGAAGCGGAGAAGGTGTGGCGAGTTCCCTGAACAGCCCTGCCTGGGAGAGCTGTGAGCTCCACGCAGCAGGGGGCAGGGCCCGGTCATCAGGGCAGAAAGCAGAGAAGCGGCCGGTAGAGAAACAACAGTTGATTTTTACTGACGGAGGCTGCAAAACCAAGACTGAGCTGCAGTGCCCAACCCTCGACCCGGAGGGCCCCTCCCCCCATACCCTCTGAGACGGATCACCGCGGAGCCTCAGAGGAATCTGAGCAAACGCTGCCGAGACTGTCGCTGACACTGACAGGGACTGAAAATGGGGGTAGCAAGCGTGATTAAATATCTATCAGGAAATTAAAAGGTATTTTTAAAGCTTTATATAAAGCAGGGATCCGAGAGGCTTAGACGCCACCTACTGGAAACCAAAAAAAAAGAACTTTCTTTGCAACAGGATAAAGAGAGACCGTTATATATAATAAATCTTCTTTCTGGAAAAAAAGTAGAATATATTTCCATTAATGCCCACGTGGAGAAATAGTCCATTAAACACCATGAAATACTGCTATTTGCTACAATATGGATAGACCTCAAGATAATCATGCTAAGTGAAATAAGCCAGACAGAAAAAGTTGAAAATCACATGACATCACTTATATGTGGGATATAAACCTAAAAGCAACAAATGAGCAGGACAAACAGAGACTCATGGACGTGGACTATAGACTAGTGGTTACCAGAGGACTATAAAGTAGTGGTTACTAGTGGGGTGGGGGAAGAGGGAGGAGGTAGACGAAGTAAAGAGAGTCAAATATAGGGGGATAGAGGGGAGGGTGAAGTGGGTAAAGGGGATCGAATATATAGTAGCTGAAGGAAACTGGACTTTGGGTGGCAAACACACAATAGAGTATACAGATGTAAAATTATAATGTACACTTGAAAATTATATAATTGAATTAACCAATGTTACCCCAATAAACTTAATAAAAAGAAAGAAAGAAAATACTCTGAGTAAAGCTATAGCACCTAATCTTCTCCATTAAAGTCTGACACACACTTTACATTGAATACAGATATATATTGAATATTTATACATATATGTGCATATACACACTTACATACACCAAATACATACATGTTTGAATAAAATAATAGGAGGTATTCCATCTGCAAACTCCTGTTGAGTTTTCAGTCCAGGCTGAATTCTGCACATGGTGAACAAAGAAGAAAATGATATGCAGTTGCAATGCAGCACAAATATACTAATGTGGGTTGACTGTTGGCTGTTTTGATTTATGTGTTCATCCGGGAACACTAAAAACATTAATTCATAGGGTTAAAGAGAAATTCCAAAGAAGAAATGCAAATGACCAATCAACTTATGAAAAATTGCTCAATCTCTTGGATAATTAAAGAAATAAAACTGAACCAGTAATTGTTGTCTTTTAATTTGGTAAAGACTAATAAAAAATAACACTCAAAGCTGGCAAGGCTGTGGTGAGACAGCTACTCTCATTCACTGATGTGGCAAAAGGGAATGGGTACACACTGCAGTTTGGGGTGTCTACTAATAGCCTTGAAATTATTTGACCCAGTTACTGTCAACAAAGACGAAGCTTTGTGTTTTTTTGCATAATTGCAGACAGAAAGTCTGGGGATTACCCAAGATAAGCGACGTTTCAACATGAAGCATGGGGAGAAAGAGAATCGGGAAATTAGAAAAGGGTGGAGCGGTAGAGAGGACCTGACCAGTCCAGAGAAGAGACCAGAACCATGGCTGCCTAAAGGTTTTACCAATTGCCCTGTGAAGGCCAGGAATGAAGATCAGAACTACTATGCAAGTCACCTATCATTGAGGGCTTAGAGTGACATCGAAACCCCTATCCAGAACATGCCTTCATGAGCATCCAGACGGCCTCAGTCAGTCCCCATGTCTTCATGAAGTAAAGGAAAATCTTCAGGGAACACTACGAGCACAAATCAAACTAGTTCCATAAAGAGTCTGGGCCTAAGTAGAAGAACAGGATAGCACACCCCAAAAGCTTCCTGAGAACCCCAAACCCAGGGGGACTCATTGGGTTTGCCATCCCACATGGTACTTTATTGTGCATGAACTTTTCAAAAGGTTCATTAATACCTTTTCAGCTGCCAGCCTGTGGTCTCAGCAGTGTGCCCAAGCACCAAGGACAGGCAACATCTAGGTAACTCAGGTGTCACTGGACTTACGCTTTTCCCACAAAAACCATTTTCTCCAAAACATACGCAAATGCAGTTTTGACAAGGGAAGAGAAGTTAGAAGTGATTTCAAGGTGTCATGAAACGCACAAAGCTTTTCAAGTCCCTGGTCCCATCCTTCTATGGGTTGTACGTGTTTTTCATCTTTACTTAACACCAAGGAAAAAGAAAGCTCAGATTGATTTAAAAAAAAAAAAAAAAAGTTCCTGATGATGGCTTCACGGTGTTTATACTTGACATGCATATTTTGAGGTTTTTCCCATATTATTTGACCAGAGGCTATTTAGAAGCTTCTTCACTGAAGAAGCCATGCCCATCCACCCCTCTCATTCCTGATGCTTGCCTCAGTGATGGCCTAGGACCAAAGGGTTAAAAGAGAAAACCTCAAATTTAACCATCCAAGAACCTCAAGTTGCCAGAATTTATTTCTATATTTGAATCTGATGATAATTTATATTAAAAATTCAATATATTAATTCAACAAAAGTATGCTGCACGCTCACTGAGCACTGTTCCGGGTGCTGGGGATTAAGCAGCGAAGCGGAGAAAACACCCTTGCCTGCACAGACTCTGTACTTTTGTGAGAGGAGGAGAGAGGTGATACACATAATGAGCAAGTCAGGATTCAGGGCCTGCTTGTTTCCCAATCTCTCCATCACTCCTTATTCCATCGTAGGACACAAGACCACCCAGAGCGCCCAGCATCCAGACAGCCAGACTTCTGCCTTAATCTGACACTGTAGGGCCTAGCGACAGGACTCTCTGGCTTGTAAACGAATTTGGTGGCAAAACTGAGATGCATACTGTAGACTTGGACCCAGAAACCAGGCCTGAGCCCCATTATCAGGCCCTAAAAAAATAGGCTCTGAGAGAAAGCAAAGAGTTTGGTTTCAAACATACTGTATTTGAGGTACACCTAGAAATGCAGGTTGGGACTGTGAGACCCCTACTTCTAAAGGACTTGGTATGGAGATAAAGAGATCACCCACATGAAGGTCTTTCTTGAAACCCAGAGATGAGATCAACAAAGGAAATGAATAGAGAAAGAGAAGAAGACCAAAGATTGTCAGAGGAAGCTTACTTTTAACCGAGTGAAGGAGGGAGAAAGGAAAGAGCTTAGCCGTGGTGCACGGCCTGAAGCATTCGTGAATGCCACAGAAGGAAAAAATCGGGGGAAAGGAGGGCAAGAGAAGAACGCTAGATTAGGGGAACTGGCATGGATCTTTTGGGTTTGGGAACTTGGGCCTTTCTAAAGATTTTTCAAGAGCAGTTCCAATAGAGATGGGGGTCATATTACAAGAGGAGAAGCGGTGAGCAATTAGAAGGCCAAGGATGCAAGTGTGCAAGTCAACCTGGTAAGTTCGGGATAAAAAGAAGAGGGTGGTGGCTTGGGACGAAGTAGGATGAGTAGGTGTGCAAGCTGAGACCTTGAACAGGCAAAAAAGGAAAGATCTGCTGAGCGGGAGATCCCACAAAAGGCCGTGTCTGGAAGAAGAGCACAGATGCTTTCATTTGCAAGTAACAAAATGTCCTACAAAAGTGGTTTAAATCATAAAGCCTCATTTTTCACACATAAAGCACAAAGTATCAGCCACATGTGTTTTAGGAAGCTATGGAAGTGCTAGAACATGAATTATTTTTCATGCAATCAAGATCCAAGTGACCTCAAACGTACATAGTTGGCATGGGAACAGGAAAGCTTGAGGGACTCAATTTTCCAAATTCATTTTACAACTGTATCTGCATTTTGTGGGGGTGTGGATGCTAATTGTGATGCTTAGGCCAATGCAAAGACAAAAACATATTTCTTAATGAGTTTCCTAGTACTTTCTCCACTGTATAATCAGTGCTTGTATTTCTGGACATTAAATGTATTTATGCTGATCATTTTTCATCCAAATGTAACCTATAAATGTTGCTCAGTGACAGGTGTGCTACTAAGAGGCCAATTTTTCATGTGCAGGGGCATCAGCAGAACTAAGGCACCTGAGGGCCCACAAATATTCCCACTCTTCCTTTCCCCATGCAGCTCCACCCCCCTGCTAAAGGATCTGAATCCGATATCTGGGGCCAATAGCACTTTGCTTAAAGTGATGAATCACTCTCATTAAATTAGGGTTTGTCATCTTCATATGACTATTTATTTTGCCCTGTGCCTATCGACCATAGGTTTTATTGATTACTAATTTCAGTTAAAACAAGCCTCAAGCATCACAGATTCTGGCTCACTCCACCAGGGCTGAGGGACAGAACAGGAACCAATGGGTAGAACGGCGGGGAGGAGGAAGCCTTTCTAACAGTCAGAATGATCACAAAATGGGACCCGTGATCTCGAGGAAGTGAGTCCTCATTACTGGATTTATCTGAACATTTTAATGTTTTCCTACTTTGTCCTAATACCTTTAAAGCGAAGTCAGTGTAAGGATTAGGGAAAGATGCCGGTCTCTCATGAAAAGCTTATTCCTACATGGCTTCAAGGAATTCCCATCACTGGCAACCTTAGTCTACCTGATTCCAATGGGCTTAGACGGCCAGTTATGTGACATCCAAATACCACCATTCTCTCAAGTCCACACACAAGAGTTGGTGGACCTACAGCCCTGACTTTCCTGTGGCTCTGCCAACCACCTCTCACTGCTCTCCACCCGAGAACCACTGTCTAGGCACTAGCCCATGCAGCTACCTCTTTTAAGGCTCCCCAAGCAATTTCGATGAACATACAGGTTTAAATTACTTGTTCTCAGGACTATGAGAAACTCTACAGATATCACTGTGCGCCTGGTGAACTGGGACCTGCCTGGGAGTTCAGTCTCATCTCTTAATGCTCTGCTGCCTTCAATTTCCAGTAGCACGAATGGCTTGCAATTGCCTGTGGGCACCTTGTGTCCAGAGAGAGAGAAATCTGAGACATGGCTTTGGGCATGGGGGATGCTGGGACAAAGCAGACTCCAAAGCTTGCTTTTATGTGAATCTTTAGTATATTAGGAAATAGGGGAGCTCAGCAGGGCTTGGTCTGGCTTCCTGGGTCTTCTCTCTACTCAGTTGACAAAACCGTGTTACTCTGTGGCCTTTTGCTTCCTTCCCTTGTATGTATGCCATATATACACCTTAATGGGGCCCTTGCGGTAAAAGGGTGGCTGGGGGCTTGAGCCATTCATAGGCACTCTTCAGTTTCCTAATCATAAGCCATTTTTGTGTCTGCCTCCCACAGGAAGCTGAAAGCTATTCAAGGGTAGACTTGTGTTTTTCTGTTTTCCATTTTCCCAGTTCTCAGCACAGTACTGGGTATACATAAGTGCTCAAAGAATTACTTATTTCTAGGAAACTAATATATGAGGAGTGCGACCCCCCAGAGGCTGTGTGGGATGGAGGCAGGAAAAAAGAAGATGTTTTTTTCAGTTTCTATGACAAATCTGAGAAATAGTAGTTTTACGCTCCACCGTGCAGATTCATGGACTCAGAGGAAAGGAATTTACCCAAGACAGAACCCGGAAAAGAAGGACTTCAACCCTGGACTCATAACGGTCTCTCCAGTTTGCTTCCCTCCTCTCCGAATGGGGTTTGATTCAAACTCATACTTTGTATATTCTAGGCCACACTAAGGTTGTAACCATGAAAATTATATTTGTAATTTTCAGAATCAGTTGTGCAACTTTCCAAACTTCATCAGAAAGTGCTTAAGAAATACCTGACTGATGGACCATCTGATTGTCTGAGATAGAATTTTCCTCAGAGGAGACTCACGGTCCAACAGGTCACGCTGTCCAGGTAACACCAGCCATCCGCTTCTGGATTACCACCATCATCCTTTTCCACATTACGGCATCCCTCAGGAACATCACTGGAATAAGATGGCACTAGCACCATCAACCACTAAACAAATGCTGACGGGGAACAGCTACTTTAGATCCAATCTTAGGTAAGCCCGGCCCTCCTCCTACCACTCCCAGAACTACCCCTTCGTGATCAACCTAAACTCACTCCTGGCTCTTCCCAAATCAGATTAGAATACACAATACAAAGGGGAGAGTCATAGGTCATGCTGCCCAGGAAGCAAACACTGAGATTTTGAACATCTCAGATGTTTATTAAGAGTGCCCCTCAGATCAAAACTTGGGGAAGGGAAGGAAACGCATGTGGGCAGAGACAGATGTTCACTTGCACTGCAAGCTCAATGCCATATATGGCTGACCACATGGGACGTTTGAAAGTTAGAATGACCCTTCGGCATTGTTCTAAGTTGAGCCAAAATACTGTGTACTCCCATGTTGAATGTTCAGTGTTGGATGGGCCACTCCAAGAAGGGGTATAATCTCAGATGAGTGGCTTTCTGAAACCCTTAAAGAAGTTGACAGATCCCAAGGTTGTCTGCCGACAGTCCTCCAGCAGCTGAGACAGTAAGTCCTCATTCCAAAGGGACTTCAGAAGCACAGCACAGCCTCTACTGCAACATGATGAAGAGTCCATCTCCCCCGATGTGAGGAACCAGGACACCCTTCACATCCAAGCCGCCAACTCAGAGCAACCAACAAGTGAGCTACATCCTGTGGATTCCATGAGGGATGCTGCCTTCCAAGACCCCCTTCAAGTCCCTGTCTGGGTGGACCGGCAATAGGATGCTCTATTACCCTGTCCAGCCTTTCTAGTTCTGTGCCGAGATGGGAGTAGGGTCTGGAATCCTCACCTGCTCCAAGGGGCCATAATCCCTGGGCAGTCGCTACCTGGTCCTTGCACGGGTCATCTACCCAGTTTCCATTCCACCACAAGTGAATGAAGCACAGGGAGCCATGGCACTGCACTTACCTGTCATTGGTGTCCATCTACTCCCTGCATTTACCTTCTCTACTGTGCCGACCTTGTCGGATAACAAGGCTGCTTGACTCCAAGTGGAACTCGCCCTGTCACATTGGCAAGGAGCCCCTGACTGCCCGGGATAGCAGCGGCGCCAGGCACCCAGTCTTCACTCTGGCCATATCCCACAGTCCCCCTAGCAGGAGCTCATTTTAGATAACAAGGCACCTTCACGATGGCTGTGGCTAGAGGTGAGGTTGCAAGAGATTCTGTGGGGGCTTTTAGTGACAGGCCTGCAAAGTTGAGAATGAGTTACATTTACAAAACTACACAGGCCCAAGGACATCAATTAGTTAACGAGAAATGGGGAAAGGTGCATAGCCACAGATCTGTCAGCAACTGTCACTACTTATCCATGTAGTTATCCATTCACCCATTCTGTCAGTGAGCACTAACTGATACCTACTTTGGGGCCGTTTCATACTGGTTTCTGGGGACATGAACATCAAGAGGCCTGGATGGAAAGCCATATGTGCTCTTTCCCCCATGTTTCCACTTCATAAGGCCACATTTCCATCCACTTGCCCTATATAGGGAAGTGCCTTATAGGGAACTCAATCTAGTTTCTATCTTTCACTTCTCCCTCACCGTGGAAAGAATGTCTAATCCAGTTAGTCAGTTTAGATTCAACGAGCTACATTTTTCTAGTGGGCAGAAATACCGTCTCAAAGACACGACCCTTCTTTCCTTTCCCATCCAGGCTCTGGCTCTGTGAGTCCTCCTCCTCCTTCCAGCCTCTCTACTGCAAACCCAGCGGGGGAGGACTTCTCTCAGGGGACAAATGCACCATCATCCCTCTCTCTTCTCTGTTCCCCTATTGACATCTACGGTTGATGAAAGCAGGCCCACAGTTCTGTTTCACAAGGTTGGGAATTTGGGGTCTACTCTACAAGTCATGCTATATTTTTTGTGGTTTCCACAAGTTTGCAGATCCTAAAGTTTAACTATAGGATAACAAGTAGGAGATACCACTTGGCCCCAGCTCTAAGCCACAAGCTCCCGCACAGTTTACTAGAGTCTCTAGATTTGATGGTTATTGAGTGTGGTGCAACCATTATTAAAGTAGACAGAGGGATCCCCATTCAGTAATCAGTTCTTTATGTATGTATTCTTTACTGGTCAAACTTTGAACTGAAGAAGAATGTAGTGCTTCTTTTGCTCCAAATCCCTAAGAAGACACGGTTTCTATTGCCCTGGAGTTTACGGTCTAGTAGTTGGGGAAAAGAAAAAAAAAAAGATATTGTAAAAATATACCTAACGCAGCCTGAGGGAACCATCAGTAAAGGTATCTTGGAAGCAGTAAATGCATAAAAGAGACTCAAGTGATGAATAAGGTAAATAAAGGCTATGGAGCAAGAGGGAATACGGTCTCGTCAGAGGCAACTGCATTAGCAAATGTTCAGGGGCTAATCACAGCAAGAGGTGAGGCGAGAGCCCAGGTGGTTAGGGATGGTGTATGAGACTTTGCATCCAATCAGATTAAGTTCATGAGACACTTGCAGGGGGTAAGAAGAAAGTGCATGTTTTATCCTCTGATTCATCTGTAAATCCTTGAGTATATACTGGAGCATTAAATCCTCATCAGTCATCCATGATATATTCACCTGTGGTCTTAATTGGCTCTCATATTCTGGAAAACAGACCAAACTTGAGCTTCCTTCAATGCTGTGAGCAAGCCATAAATGCCAGTCAAGCCCAGACAATGCATTCCTTATATTGGAATGGCTCTGAGCTTCCCAGCAGGTAGAGACTCTAAGAGAAGACTTAGGTGAAGAATTGCCATTGACAATCAAGCCTCTATCATCTTCTCTTTGGCCTACTTACCCCTATCTAACTGGTATACCTGCATCCAATCTGACTCTCTTTAATTTAGCCTTCAAGCCAGCCACACTACAAATCATACCAAATCACAACATAATACTTCAATGTCCAATGCTTTCAAGATAAAGTCCGATTCCTTTATTATGATATCACAGGTTGTATTCTCCAAGAAGTAGACCCTGAGACAACAGTCAGTTTATAGGAATGTACTACAGACCACACTTGGTATCGATCCACATGGAAAGGAAAGGATGAGAAGGAAGCAAAACTGAGCAGAAGCTGAGAAGCTGTGATGCAGTCCCAACAAAAGCTTCAGTCAACCCCAAGGGAAATTCTAAAGCCAGATGACCTTTCAGAGTTTACTCAAATTGGGCAAAGGGACTAAGCCTTCATACCTGCATGTCGACAAGTCTTGAATACAGAGGCTACCCTGAGAAAGGGAGCATGACCTTGATTGGACAAGGCAACTCCATGCAAGACAAATTCTTGAAAGAAGCTGATGGCTGAGGGCTGTCTGCCAGCATTATTCCCAGAAACTAGAAGAATGAGGCCAATAGACCTGAAAGGAGATCTGAGTGTTACATCACAGCATCCAGTACATGTGGCATTCAATGACTTTATGGGTTTTTTATGATCTACTCAATGAGTTTTCTAGGTCTGCTATAACAAAGCACCATAGACTTGCGTCTTAACCAACAGAAATGTATCGCCTTTCAGTTCTGGAGGCTAGCAGTCCGAGATCAAAGTGTCGGCAGGGTTGGTTTCCTCTGAAGTCTTCCTCCTTGGCTTGTAAATGGCTCTCTTCTCCTGTGTCCTCATATGGTCTATCCTCTGTGCATGTGACTATGTCCTAATTTCGGTGGAGTAGGCCTACCCCAATGACCTCATTTTAACTTCATTACCTCTTTATAGGCTTTCTCTCCAAATACAGCCACATTTTGCAGTACTAAGAGTTAGGACTTTGACATATTTCAGGAGGCACAATTCAGCCTGTAATACATATCTACTTATTATTTTCCACTATCAGCTGTTTCCTAACCACCTCTGGTCAAATAGTCTGACCACTTTCATTCCCCAGAATTTTACTGACTTTTAAACAAGTTAAATCTTTAAGGGATACAACATCACATGGATTCTGTGTCCAATGGCCTTAGAAAGAAGGTTGGTATGACATTTGGCCCAAACCATGCTATTGTTCCACGGAAGTGTTGCCTATCCCCTAGGTTACACTGGTTTTGTTCAGTTTGCCTTCAAGATTCACTGTTTTGCACATATAAACATGTATTTTGCCTAAATAAAATTCAGTTTTATCTCGGACGTAAGTCCTTTCAGTTTTAAGACAAACTGTGTGCTTCCTCTGGTTTGGAAGACCTTGCTTAGAGCCAGCAAAAATGCCCTTGATCCACATTCTTTTAGACATAATTGGCATTTAAGAAGTCATGATCCCAGAAGGCCCCACAGGCTCCAAGATGACAAAAGAGAGAGCTACTGGCTGGTTCTTGTACATGCTCTGCTGGTCTACACCTCTATGCTATGCACATGCTGTGCCCTCTCCCAGAAACGCGTCTCCTACTTTGTCCAGTGAACACCTTTGACTTTTTCAGGCGTCAGCTGATGTGCCCTATATTCTATGAAGCCTTCATCCCAGTGCTGTGTCTCTTTAGCTCCTTTTCTCTTAGGCCCCATGGTGAGAGACAGTTGCCTTGGAATCTCTAATATGTGGCAGATATCAGTAAATGTATGTTGTTTAGTGGTTGGTTGACAGCTGGTATGTTGAGTGACTTGTCAAGGGTTCTATCATGAACCCTTGATAGATTAGACCTATTTTCTCAATAGATTTTCTCGGTAGATTAGACCTCAGTGTGGATATCTCTTGCATATATGAGTGCTTTCACTATGGGTAAAGGAAAAGTGGATTTGGGTACCATATGTCCCAATCCCTATTTGTGGTAGGCAGAATAATTGCTTCCACGAAAGATATCCATGTCCTGATTCCTGAAATACATGGATATGTTAGATCGTATAGCAAAGGGCGACTAAAGTTACAGACGGAATTCGGATTGCTAATAAACTGACCTTAAAAATACGGATATTCTCCTGGAATATCCAGAAGAGCCCAGCATAATCACAGGGGCCCTTAAAAATGGAGGAGGGACGCAAAAGGGAGAGTCACGGTAAATGTGGTGATAGGAGAAGGGTCAGAGAGATGCAACACCGCTGGCTCTGAAGATGGAGGAAGACCGTGAGCTGAGAGTACGGCTAGTCTCTAGAAGCTGGAAAAGGCAGTGAAACTGATTGTCCTCTACAGCCTCTAGAAAGGAAGGCTGACCCTTGATTTTAGCCCTATGAGTCTGTGCCAGACTTCCAACCCACCGAACTGTGAGATAATACATTTCTGTTGTTGTAAGTCACAAAGTTTGTGATAACTTGTTACAGCAACAGAAAACTTATACACCATTCTAAGCAGAGCTCGCCTAATCACTGCCCTCATGCTTTAGCCCTACTTCATGAGTGCAAGGGAGGGATAGCTTAGGTTACTAACTTTTGGGAATTCTCCTGATTCAATGATCTGGGCCTCTGAAGATCCATGAGAACCCATAATATTAATGCACTTGGTGAGTTTTAGTGAAGGTATGTTCCATGCAGACACTTTGATAAGAGCTATGGGATTACACAGAGTCAAGTATGTCCCAGGTCAATCACAGTCTACAGGATATACGAGGTATGTGTATAGTGACCAAAGCAGGTTCATAAGAGGGGCAACTGTCCCTAGCAGGGATCTGTTGGAACAGAATTAGTCACAAGGACCTCATTATCTTCTAAGGTAACTCATTCTATGAGAAGGTTCCGACTGGCTATGTGTCTGTACAATGTATTACCTTAGGGCATGGTCCTCCTCTCTAGTCTACTTAGGGAAAATCTCTGCAGAAAGTGGGGCTGGCACTGAGTAAAGGTTAGAAGGTAGATCATTGTTGGAGGAGGAACGGCACAGAGTATCATGATGGTAGCACTCTGACAGACATGCACCTCAGGTGTTACAAAAACTAACATGTGGGTTGACAATAAATCTCAAGGAGAACACAATGCAAAATGCTGGACTATAGATCATGAGCGGGAGAAAGCAAGAAAGGATGTCACAGAGAGAGAGAAGATCCAGACTCCGGAGAACTCATCTGACCACGGGGAGCCGTGGCCGATGCCTGAGGAGAGGAGATACAGTGCAGACGCAGTGTGTGCTGTTGTGGGTGAGGCAGAGACAAAGGAGAAAGGGAACCTTGGGAAATGAGCTGTTTCAGCTCTGAATCCAGATCATCAACTTTTCCTACCATTTCCCATGCATTGAGTCTGGCAGATATAACGATGTTTTTCATTAACATTGACAATATGGTGAACTTCATTCACTTAATCTCCATTAAAGTCACTGAGGATGATGCATTGGCTTATGTAACTAAACCCCCCAAAAAGAAAAAAACTCTGAAAATAGATTCTCAAAATGTTTCTATCACCTTTAGCTCAGCAGATCAGAACAACCAAATACTGTTTTTAATAGTATGTAATGAGTGCATAAACATTTTTATTCCTATTCCCAATTGACAAATTAATAATGTTTTAACAAATAATCTGGGACAATCTTGCAGCCTATCCTCTAAATGTGGGTGTTGATCTATAAGCTGAAGGATAATAATAAATAAACTGTAATATCTACAGGGTTCTTCGGATTTTTAATGGCATTTGCACACGCATTATGTCATTGGACTTCAGAAAGAGGTTGAAGGCCAGGTGCCAGCCCCAGGTGGCATCATTCAAAACCCTTTGCTCCTTCCACAGAACCACAGCGTGTCTTATGTTTGAACGAACGGCATGACCAGTATGAGAAGAAACATGACGTGAAGCCAGGTGATATAATATCCGAGCTGAGACGCCCGGCAAGGCCAAGGCAGAACTGGGACGTCCCACAGAGCCAAAGTAAGGGCAGGAAACTTATACACCCTTCAGATCCAATGATCATATTACGGGTCCAGAAATGCTGAAATGGAAGCTGCCAGCTCAGAATGGGCCTAGACCATCTGGAAAATGTATCTGGTGTGAAGAATGCAATTTCAGTTTCCTGAATTGTAAGGCATCACATACTATTTCACACCTGATTCAGTCCCAGCATCAAGAATTACTGTGCAAATACGGGGGCCAAGCAGAACACACCATATCCCCAGACCAGGCCCATTCCAGACCAGCGAAACTAGGCAGAGAAGAGGCTAGAGCTTTGCGGACAGGAACAGAATAAGTGTGGTCTAAAATGAACTCCCTAAAATTCTCTTCTTATTGCAATCAAAATGTCCACATCTATGGGGCTCAGTTCTTCAAGATAAGCTTGGCTGGAACACAACTCTGCCTTTCTCTCCCCAAAATGTCCACATTTCTCAGCTGGGTTACTTGGACGCTCAGCCTCCTGTAGCTGCAATAACTGACCCTTGCCTTCAAGCATGAACACGGTGCCCGCCATGCCGATATCAAAAACTGCAGCCCCACTGGCCGCCGCTATGCAACCAGCATGCCTATTCACCTGACAGTTACAAAGTACAGGGGGTCTGAGGGAGGAGGAACCAACGGGTGTGGGCGTAGCCCTACTCCGGGCACTGCACTGGGCTCCTAATATTTTCACAGTGATTTCTCTCGAACATTGTGCCAAGTTGATACAAAAGCTCCATTGCGCAGAAAAAGAAACTGAGAATCCAAGAGTGTAATTTCCCCACGCTCACAGAGTGTCCCCATCATTCACAAGTTAAACTCGGCTCATCTGTGACATCCAAAGTACGTCATGACGTGGCTTCTGCCTACCTGGACAGCACACATTGAGGATTAAACACAAGTCCACCTTTCTCCAAAACCCATCTTCCAGTATTTGCTGAAGGATCCAAAAACCAGTTGCCAAATAAACGAGTGAATACAGATATTTCTATCACACCATGCTATCCTTTTAATGGGGGGGATACACAAAGAGGGAAAAGAATTTAAATTAGAGAAAAAAAAAACAATGAGGTAATTGGACAAACTCGGCAAACGACCAGAGTATTCACAATACCACTCACCCGGCCCCAGATGGCACCAGTGAGGAAGGTGACCGCCCGGTGCGACATGTGACTGGGGCACTGACACCTCTCAGAAAACACAGCCCCAGGGGACTCCACACGTTGGCCCGACGAGGGAGTGTGGTGAAGAGCACGGAGCCGCCCGCTCTCCCGGGTCAGCGCGCAGCCTTGTTCAGCAGGACTCTCACCGTGAGAGACTCCTCCCTGGGACAGCAGCGGCAGCAACACTATCCTTCCCACGCTCCCACGGATGGCCGCGACCTGAATCGGATGCCAGCGCCGGCCTCCAACTACCAGACGCAGAGCCACTTCATCGGGAAGCCGAGTGCCCGGCACAAAGGTGTGGTATGCCCAGTAGGACGCTCACCGGCCCTTTGAAGCCCAGAGACGACTTGGCCAGTGTGGATGGCGGTGGGGCTGGCGTGGGCAGATGGGTGCTGCAGCTGCCATTTTGGTGCAGGTCAACGTTTTATGGAAGACTTCAGTCTCTGTTTTACCACTTTCCTCCCCACCCCAGCCACAGCCATCATCCTGAGCGACATTAACATGCAGAGTTAACTCGGCGAACAGGGTGACATACCGACTGGGTGGGCTGAGCAGCAGCGGAGAGGGAAAGAGACCACCTACCTTCATTCACATCCCAGCCTTGGACGATGACTAGTTGTGGCTCCTCGATCAAGCTCTTTCTTCCTTCTGTGCCTCAGTTTCTCATCTGCAAAACAAGGATTATTAGAAGACTTAGTGACAAAACCCATCTAACGCATTTTGTGTTGCGCTGAGCATAAAGTTAGTGACCATTTCACCTCGGCATCAGCTGCCACAGCCTGAATCTCATATTCGCTCAGAAAGTTTCTGGCTCTGAAATTTTAAAATCTTACTCTGACCACGGCCCATTTCTTCTCAGCTTCCTTAATCATCTGACATCTGCTGTATGGCCTCATCATGATGTCCAAACCCTTGAGTCGTTCTCTAAGCACGTCACCTCCCTGCTTAATCCTTCTCTTCACCCCACTACTATAATCCGTCGCTTTAATCATTCTCTGGGTCCTTTCTCTGTCTCCTCTGCCACCCTCCCAGAAGAGCCCATCCGAGGGCCCAACCAACCATCTGCCCCTGTTGCTGCCCCACTGGCCCCCTGTCCTCACGCCAGAGGGGGTGACCCAGCCACTCCCTACCCGGACCCTAGCCCAGCTGGGACAGTAACGCACCTTGGTCTCCAGCCCGCTCTCCTCCATTGCTCTACGTGGACCTGCTCCACTGTCCTCAGCCCCCAGTCCCACTTCTCCCTAGTCTCCCAGCAGAGCACCTTGCTTCTTACTTCAAAGTGACAACAGCAGGGTTAGGTAGAAACTCCCTCAGCTTTGGTTTCACTGCCCACAAACTTAGAAGCGTCCACATCCCTTCCTCCTACACCCTCCTCCTCAGAGGAAGATGCATCCGCCTCCGCCTTCCTCTGCACCATGCATCACTCAGGAGCCTTGACAGTCGTCTCTTCCATTTTCTGTACTAACAAGCTTCCCCTCACCAAAGACCCACTCCCTTCGTCACATAAATACGCTCAGACTTCCCTTAGCTTAAAAAGAGAAGAAAAATCTCCCTCGACCCTCTCTCTTCACAGTTGTCTACACTCCCTGTCTCTGCTCCTTCACCTTCCCCTGGTTCTGCAGTCCGGCTTCCCATGAAATTACTCATGAACGTCAATAACAAACGTGGAGCTGGACTTGGCTCCCTTCTCTTCCTCGCTTCTCCCATCCAATGATTCAAGGCTCCATCAATTCTGACTCTACCTGCTTAATCTCTTTTAAATCCTTCCCATCTGTCCTCCCCACTATCAGTGATGAGTGTTCCATCCTTCCAAATTCAGCCAAGACATCTAATTCACCCCACCTCCCAATCTGGTCCCTACTCCATGCTAAGGAGAGAAAATAAGACTGTTATTCTTCTTGCTCATCATCCGAAAAGGGAATTCCTCCTGCATCACAGGGCAGATCTGCTCTCTCACACGTGCTGTACAGAGAAGCCCCTTTGTGATCTGGTGGTGGTGAACGTGGTCACCATCAGGGCCAACTGAATTGTGTTGGCTGAGAATCTAACTGGACATGAGCTCCCCTCGGTCAGGGCACATATCTGTTTCCTTCTTTTGTAAAATGCTTTTAGTAGGAGAGAAAAGTTTTTCAAAACTTTCAGAGGACATTCATCAAATGTGGCCCAAAGAAAAATATTTTCATAGCATAATGAAAATACTCTTCTCAGGTGGTTATTTCTTGAACTGCTCCTCCTACTATAGAAGGAACTACTCAATGGAGAAGATGCTGTGAGAGGCAACTGTCACAGGACCTGGGTGTTATCTCATGTGATATCTCCAAGTCTAGGATCAAAGGGTCCCTTCCTCCTGTCCACTGTGTACCCAACTGTTTGTTCCAACCCTCAACCCTCAGACTCCAGCATTCTGACTAGATTTATGCAGCAGTCATGACAATGCTCCTTTCCAGATGAGAACCCTGAAATTCCAAAAAGAGGTTTTCTTTGGGTCCCATGTCCAGTGTCTGTAGCAGAGTTGAGACAGAAACCTATAGTCTCTTGCCTCTGTGATGTGAGGTGTCTGCCCACAGCAGCCCAGGGTCCACATGGGCCAATATGAGAAGCCCCTTAGCAGTTCGGCCACACGTGTGTTAGCACGGAGGCTGTGATGAATACGAAGGCCTGGGGGCCACAAACAACCACACCGATATGTGACGGGGAGGAAGGCAAGGAAGAGGAGATAATGGAGGAGCCTCCAAAAGGAGAGGTAGGGATGGGATGTGCCCGGGATGCACGCCCAGCCACAGGGAACCCAGGATGAAGGAGGAGGCAGGACGTACGGTGCCCTCAAGCTTGGCCTCACAGGAAACTGAGCACTCTGCCCCGCACTCGGACTTAAGAAGCTCTGAGCCAGAAAGTGTTTTCATCAGAGCATTTGGTCCAGCCCTAGAATACCAAACAGAAGGCAGTCAGATAACCCTCCCTCTGTTTGATTTTTCCTTCTTCCCACGAGCTTTCTACTCAGCCAGTTAACTATTCTGCACCACTCCAAGTGTCTGATGGCCCAGCCAGATCCCTGATAATTGGTCCCCACCACATAACTAAATATACAGTGCCACCGACACTGTTGGCATAGCCTGCAACCCAGGGCGGATCCATCTCCCTTACTAACACAGACACACACGCACACATGCGCGCGCGCACAAAAGCGCGCGCGCACACATGTGCGCACACACACACTTTGCACAATATGAGGATATATGGAAAGAAGTTATGTAGTAGAAGGATAGTAGACGTAAATTGGAGAACACTCCTTTACCTGAGAGTTGAGATTATCTTGGCCAAGCACACACTTTGAATCTTTGAATCTCAGTTTCCCTATCTGTAAAATGAATATAGCAATCTTGACTATACTTCCAGAATCATTCTGTGGGTCAAAAAGAGAATAGACAAGGACACGCCTCACGCAGTGGGACTAACCACGAGCGAAGGGTCAGCATTATGGCTCCCATTTCTGTGTTAACTAGAAAACCAGCAGTGCTAGATGAAGAGATGCCTCTGCTTCGACTTAGGTCCCAGCGACGTGCCCCTGGTTCCAGGAGAGGCAGTGCTGGGGTAAAGGCTTACTTGTGTTGCACATGATTTGTTCGCGGAATGGAGCAAGAGGAGCCTGACTCCCCATGGAAAATAGCCCCCTGGGTAATGAATTAGGAGGATCCAAAAATGGCTCCATTCACATTTCTGTCCAGCCAGGTCTGGCAGGCACTGTGTCGGAGTCACGCCTGTTGCTGGAATGTCAACTACCCCTCCCTCAACTCATTGCCACCCCCACAAACTGTCAAAAAGGCATCATGATATATAGAGCTCCTGCATGCCACGAGGTAAGTGTTTAAATCTTTTATAAGACAGTCAATGGCCTTTATAAACCCTCAGACGAGAATTACACGATGTCTGAGATGGGGCTGAAAGTCAATGGGAAATTGATCCTGTCTAGCTGGTGCTGTTGTTTCAAGGAGGAAGCTTGCTGGGTGCCTTCAGGACCAAACGTGCCATCTCCCATATGCACCCAGGGCCTGGTGTGTCACATGCTGAGAATACTGAGATATGAGGCCCATTTCTGGGCAGAGGCCCCAGGTAGCTGCAATCTCCCAGCACAGGAAGAACCTGGAGGGCATCGACCAGCACCGGGGATGGTTATAAAGTGTGTTTACCTTCCCAGGAATTGACCCCAGTACCAATCTGATGCCACTGCCTGCACCCCAGGTGGGGAAAGCAGAAGATGAAAAATAGCCATTGATTTGGTGGCAACCATCGGGGGGCAGGCATACAATTACTCTCTTTTGCTAATGATCCCATTAGTCGTTGGATCAAACACAATTAGAGGATAGGATGATGCTGTGGTTATTTCTCTGCCAATACCCATCGGCCTGATCCACACTGTCTACCAAGAGATGGCAAAGCGAGACGCAAAGAACCCCCATTTCGAATTAGGGGAGCCCTAGGTTCCTGGTGTGCCCACTCTCCCTGCAGCACAAGCCTGGGCACACCAGGGATGACCTGGGGTCAGATGTGAGTAGATGGGCTTTGGCAGGTGTACAAACAGCCCCCATCCTGTGAGGCAGTGGGTGCAGTGAAAAGAGCACCCATTTGGAGTTGGGACAATTTGGAGTTTGAAACCTGGCTCTGTGATTTCCTAACCAAGTGACCTCACAGACATGACTTACCTGCCCAGGGCCAGGTGCTTCAAGTGTAAACTAGGGATGATTATAATTCTGTCTCACAGGGCTGCTGTGAGGATGAAATGTGACAGCACAAGCCACATGCAGGACACAGAGTGGGCACTCAGCAGCTCTCAGCTCCGCTCACTGTCCAACACTGAGGCCAGAATTTAAAAAGCAGAAAGAGCCCTCTCTTAGTAGCAGACAGCCTGGAATCAAGCAATCAAAGGGTAACTTGTGCCAGATACTGGGGCCAGTGTTTCTGTACATCACCTTGATCCTTCCTTATACCCATTTTACTGGTAAAGACACTGGAGCCTGAGAAGTTTGGAGATGTCAATTCATCCAACAAGAACAAACTCTGAAGAGGTGTTTACTGAGGCTTACTCTGCACTGGACACCCCCGTAGGGACCTGACTATGAGGCTGAGCAAGCCTGAGGTCAGGCTTATGGCAAAGCCCAGACTAGAATCAAGATCTCCTGCTGTCAAGGGCTGGATCCTTCTCTGTCTCCTGCCACTTCCCCCAGTAGAAAGGACTCTTCAGATAATCACTGCACCCCAAGCTCAAACTGCCCTTCCAATTTCTCTAGACTCTCCGGCTTGTTTTACAGATGAGGTCATGTTTCCCAAGGCCACACAGTGAACGGAGAAAGCTGTGATCTTGAAACAAGACTGGTAACATTTCAGGTCAGGGCCTACTAGTTCTCTGGAATACTGCCTGTTATACCCCGAGTCCAGGTCTATAAGAAGCCAGCAGCCCACAGGTGCTATGGACAGTGGGAGGAAGGTAGGACGTGAGGGTCTCTGTGCACTTGAACTACACAGAAATATTTACATAGCCCACAAGGGAAATCACCTCGTCAGGCTCAGATAACGGGGTGAAGTGGAACAGCACCCCAGCATCCCTGCTCCTCTCTTTTTGGTTAAGTACTACCGTTGGTACTAGCCGGCCAGGTGTCTTTGAACTAAAAGGAGCTTTATTTGAAAACCCGCCAGGGTGCCAGGGAAGTAGTCTTTTTCCACATCAGCAGTCCACCCAAGGCTGGCTCGGCAAAGAAGAGCAAATATCACCGGCTGCTACAGGGGGAGGGAGCAGCCTGGCAGTGGGATTACAAAGACGAGGTCAGGCGGGAAAGGACAGCACAGAAGAGCCTCCCTGTTGTCAGACGGAGTCACAAATAAACACTTGCTGGCAGCTAGAAATTCAGCTCGTAAACCCTGCAAAATGAGAAAAACCTGGTATGGTCAGAAAGGATACACTGATAAGGTAAGACAGAACGGATTCAAGTTGAGAGCCACTCAGCCATTTACATTTATAGTATGAGCGGCCTGGAGCTCAGCCTCAGTCTTTCCTCCCTGGTAAATGGGCATAAAGCAAAGAACGAAGTGCTTGGAGGTGACATTTCCTTGCTGCCATAAAATGGAAAATCTCAGCAAAGAAACTTCTATTCATCTATCACACAAGTATTGAGCACCAAGTATATATCAGCACCATGCCAGGCATCAGGGACTTAGGTATAAATGGGACAGGCTTCCTCCTTGCCTTCGTGGAATTAAAAATTTAGCATGGAAAAGAAACATAAAATAATGCAATTATAATAGACATGGTACTGGTGGCCTGTTGTGCCCGTGAGGTCAAGGGAGGTGGCAGAGGCTATAGAGGTGGCAGTGGAAGGTCTGAATAGCTAGAGAAGTGACCAGCATAGTAGGGAGATGGGCTGCATATCAGAGAATTAGGCAAATAAATTGAGCATATATTGAGCATAATGGGAGCCAGGTTTCTGACGGTCAGAGAAAGAATTTACAAACATGGAAAGAGAGATTAAAATTGGAGATGACTGAGGTGGTGGATTTGTACTAAAGGTATTTGGTATGAGTATATATTTTTAAAATATATACATAAATAGATGTGGAAATCTATAAAGATCAGTGACTATCAACAGGGAGTGATTTTCATCCCTTCGGGGATAACTGGCAAGTCTGGAGATATTTTAGGTTGTAACAACGGGGTGGGGTGCTTCTCCTGGCACGTAGTGGGCACAGGCAAGTGATGCTGCTAAAACTATCATGCACAGGACAGCCCCTACAACAAAGAATTATCCAACCCAAAATGTCAGTAGTGCCCTGGTTAAGACACCCTGTTACAGGTAGGTAGGTAGCTGTGTGTGTGTGATGTGTGTGTGTCTGTAGACAGACGGATGTATATATGTATATAATCATACATAGATTTCCTGGCTTCAGTAACTGAGTAGACCTAGAAGCCATGACACACAAGTAGCTATAAACATATCTATGCCAAGATCTTGGTTTCTAGGTACCATTCTCTACTCAAAGAAGCCCGATTTCCCTGAAGAAATAACTGATTCCAAGATGAGGCAGGGAAAGTACAAGATGAGCCTGGAACATCTTTTTGTGCCAGAAAGTAAAGAATTACTCAAAGAATAATGGGGATATGTTTAAAAGGGCACAAGGAGCCAGCTTGAAATATTTAACCTATTGAATATGAATCCATGTGTCCATACTGACATAAACAAACAAATTAACAAATAAGTAAGGGAAAAAGAAAAGCTCTTCCTTACCAGTAAATACCAACTAATCAATTTTAAAAGGTTATGAAAATAGAAAATCACCACTGACAACCATCGTAGTGGTGGTTCATTGAACTGGAGCATCAACTGGTGCCGAGGCTAGTGCGGGATACTGATGCCACTTCAGAGAATCTCCCCCACAAAATCTTTTATATTATAAATGATTTATAATTGATAAATCTAGTGACTTCATGGCAGCTGTTGGGGCAGTTGGAGACATTTGAATAGGGTTGGACAGCACTATTGATTTTCTGATTTGAATGATTGTTCTGGGGTAGATTAGACAGTATTCTTGTTTTGAGGAAACGTATACTGAAGTTTTTAGGGAGAGTAGAGTATTGTATGTACTACTTGCTCTAGAATGATTTGGACAACAAATAATGAAAATTTGCATGTTTACAGGCACATACCATTACAGACGGACAGAAAGAGAGAAAGAAAGGGTGAGTGATGGAACTAATGAAATAAAAAGGTTTAAAATTTATGACTTTATAAAATTTTAAATGTTTTTAAAAAATATATCAAGAATTTGCTATAGTGCCTATTTTGCAAATTACATTATTCTCATATAGTATACCGTTATTATATACACACATATATGAAAAATATGAAGAAAATACACAAATATGTTACCAATGATTATCTCCGGGTGATTAATTATGAGAAATCTTTGTCTTTTTTTTATTTCTTCCATGTGATCCAAAATTTCTTCCATGAACGTACATTGTTTATTGCTTTACAACTGGAAAACAGCATTACACATGTCATAAAAAAATAATAATAATGAAGTTGGGTTTAAGGTCTCCATTCAAACCTGGCCACCCAATTAGCCAATCACAGAACTGCTTGCCAGCTTCTCAGTGGATCCCTTGGCTGGGATGAGGTAGAAAGAGCCCAGACGAAGTCTGCCAGCTCTGTGCTGAACTGTGGTCCTGTTCATCGAGCATGCTGTCTTCGCCTAGACAACATACTTCATAGTCTCTTCCTCAAAGTATCATGGAGACCCAAAAGAAACTTGGGATGTAGACATGCTTTTGAGCCTGTGACATGCTTGTACATGGGAGGTAACACGAACACACAGGTGAAGAAATCATCATCACTATTACAATTAAATACTATCTACAAGTCACTGGGGCAAGCCCTTTACTACCTTTAACTTATTTAATTTGCACACCTATTACCAGTAAGCACACCTATTTTACAGATGAAGAAACTGATATGCAAAAAGTTAAGGATGATCTGTCTAAAGTCATCTCTAAAGGTGGTGAGATCCAGATTCACATTCAGGCCTGACCATAAAGTACATGACAATCCGTCTCTACCTCCCCATGATGCCCGCCCTCCCTCTGGGAAGGAACGGTGCTCTTGCTCCAAGGTGCCCTCCACGCCCAATAAAAAGTACTTTTAAGTAGACTATAATTTCTGAAGCTCCTTGGTCTCAGTGACAGCTGCCTTACTGGGCTCTTCTCTCACCAGGTAAGTGACCTCTGGGCATCTCTTTTTGTGCCCTCTATGCCGTCCAGCATTCTGCTCTGGCTCCAATAATGCCCCCTTAGTAAATGCCCCTGAACTTCAGGGCCACCCTTGTCAATCATGACAATTCGCAATTAACCAAGTAAAACTACTGAAGTGGGGGAAGAAATACCCCAGTGAGAGCTCCCCTGAACCTAGCAGCCCACTCTGATGACTCTTGAGACAAGGTCACTTGGAGGAAGTCAAGTTGTGCATAAGGAAGCCACTTCTTCCAGGCCAGAAACACACAGGTTATCCCCAGGAATCATTGGTGAAGAATTTCCCATATCTTTTAAATTTATTTTTTATCCTTATTTGTAAAAAATAAAATAAAATAAAACAAAATGAAACATAAAATACCAACAACAACAAAAAGGAAAAATCTCAGAGACTACACATGAAATGAAAAAGCTAGTCCTTTCCAACTATTAAAAGTTGCTTAATTTCTTTCAGAACGAGATCTTCTCTTTGACTTCTGGAATGATGGCAACAGCGTGAACACTCAAAGTATATGAAAAAGATCAATATTGTGAACAATATTCTGAAATGAAGAATTCTCCTTAATTGTGTGACTGTCTTAGTTAAGCCTCAGTGTTTTTATTCTATGATCTCTTTTGTTGAAATTGGGGTGAGAAGCAAACAAAAATACCTCAAAAATTAGGATCAGATAATGTCAGTGCTGCTAGGGACATGAAAGGCAACAGAATCCAACAAGGTCGTTTGAAAAAGAAGAAAACAAGCCCTAGAGTGTTGATGTACCTTATTCAGTGTCACGCAGCCACTTTGAGGTCCAGCTGGGACCCCGAGTCAGAAGCCCCACTCAATGAGGACTTAAAATGACTCAGACTGAAATCATTTACATAAAGGGTCTGCAGCTATACCCGAGGCTCATTGACAGCAGGCACTGTGCATCCTTAGCCTACAGATGGCACTCACAGGTACCCAATAGGCATTTTTTAAGCAGAGAAATTAATTTCCAATATTATTTTACTGGAATTCTAAAAACATTTATTAAAGTATCTACTTCTAACACTTTATTTGCATTTAAAATAAAGCTCTACATGGCCAAACCCAGATAGGTCCACATACGTGTTTACTAAACAAAAGATGACTAGTGCTGTGATAATTCATCAGTTTGCATTGACTGAAGCTCTTAATGAAATGAAGCATGAACTGTTTGAGAAAGCAATTGAAAGCCATCATACATGCCATGAATCATCTCTCAAATGCACATTTATTAAATCAGAATTCATAAATTTGATATTTTATCTAACAGGTTTGCTACTCTTTTGAGACTTGATTGGTGGATAAAAAGGCAGATGTTCCCAGAGCTGAACTGGAGGAGGGATGGGGGAAGGAGAAAGCAGCCAGACAGCAATTAAAGAGAGCAGGCAGCAAAACGCCATCACCCACCCAGTGTTTGGGTTTTGTGCTATCATCTTGAGATAAAATTCAAAAAAGCCTTTGCAAGTGAACAGACAGACACAGACGCAGGATGCCATACTGAAGGTTTCTGGGATCTGCCTGAGAAAAGGCAGATGTGTGATGGTGCAAGAGGCAGCAATTGGTTTGGGGGTTCCAGAGTTGATTGTCATTAAGGCGAACTTCAGTCAAACAAGAGTCAGACTAATGCAAAACCTTATTTTTACTTCCTGAGAGTACCAGAGAGCTGAAGGAGATCAGAATCCTCTCCCATTTTCAGGCTCCTAAAAGGCACCAGGCTCCTCTTCGTTGAAGAAAATATGTATCACACCAATGTCACATCTCACCACTATTGTCCCAGACACCTTTTTAGGTGATCAAATGAAAGTAGACTGAGAAGCCTATGAAGATGTTTAGCTCTTTTGACTGTTGGCGGCAGTAAATTGGTAGATCAAGGTGACATCGTCCCCCATGGCTTACAATCGCCAGCCACACTTCTTAGCGTCTCATATTCATAAAAGCAGACCTGGACTCCTTTTAGGCAGCCCTCTTGTGCTGAAAGTAAAGGAGACCTTCCCTTTCAACTGCTTTGACACAATGTGGCCATTCTCCCCAAAGCCTTTCAAGCTCACCCTTTTGCTAGCCAGAATCATGGTCCAGCTGCTGACTGACATTCCCGTGAATGTTCTGGCACTTTCTTTACACAGAACAACACATATCTAAATAATGACTTCTGTCCATTGTAACCTGATTAGATTGCTGTGACTATAGCAATAGGACAATCACAAAAGTAAACTCAAAAAAACAATATAGTCAGAGAAAAATAACTGTCTCGGTCATCATATAAGGTAGCAGTGGCTTCTTCCTTTTATCTATGTTAAGGAAAAGACATTCAATTCCATAACCAAAAGCAAGTAGAAGAAGAAACCCATGATTTGTGCAGGCCAAAAGTTGCCAATGAATGCAACAAATACATGTTGCCACCCTCTCTGCCACCATTGTTTTTCAGAAACCTGGAAAACTAGGCAGCACACAAGGAGATTATGATGGATATCGGCTCCTCGTGCTCAGCCGGGAGTGGGGCCGGGAAGGAGCTGCAAGTCACAGCACCGTCTCCCTAGCTTAGTGCTTCTCAGACTGAAGTGTGTGTCACAACCACCTGGAAGGCACATTAAATCACAGATGGCTGGGCCCCACCCCCGAGTTTCTGATTCAGTAGGTCTGGGATGGAGTTCAAGGATTTGCATCTCTAGCAGCTTCCCAGAGAATGCTGACGTGGCTGGTCCTAGACCACAGTTTGAGAACCACAGCCCTAAGCGAAGCCTTAATGGCAAAACCCTGCTTCTTTCTGCAAGGCAAGATGGCTGCAACAAGATTCATGGGCCTTCGAGCCTATGATCTCATTTAGTGCCTCCAAATAAATAGGTTTGCTGTATTTTTTTTATTTCTCCTTTGCTGTTTGCAGTACTATGCCAATCCCTGAGTTTATTAACATCTGTAGTGAGACAGAGATTCGTCCCCACAGTCATCTTAGAATCATTAACGTAGGAGGAAAGGCACTCAGAGATCCTCTAGACCCACCACAGCACTGGGCCCCAGAGGAAACTGAGATCAGAGATGGTAAGACACTTGCCTAAAGCCACGAAGCACAGATGGGACTAAATAAAACCCAAGGTTGCAGACAGCCAGCTTATGTCCCTCCCTCTAACTCAGCCCAACTTCTCTAAGGCGGGTGCTTGAAACATTTAGCTGATTCCAACAGAGTAATTTTCCGTTTACAAGACTGCACCTTCCTGGACCAGTGGCTCTATCCCAGTTGGCTACACTTCAAAATCCTCTAGAGAGCTAACAAACTGTAACAACAGGCCCCACTTCAGAGATTTTGATTCAACTGCTCTGGAGTGGAGTCCAGGCAGAGAACATTTTTAAAGCTCCCCAGACGAGTCTAAAGTGTAGCTGAGCTTGAGAACCGCTACCTAGACTGGCAGGATGTCCATTCCCTAGGACAGTGCTTCTCAAACATCGACAGGCCTACGAATGCAGTCTTCTTCTAGTAGCAGGGCCCTAGGAGATTCTTAGCAAACACGTGTCAAGTGAAAGACAGGAACAGAGCCTTCTTAAAAAGCCCCAGACCAGCATCATCAGCACCATGGGGAACTTGCTAGAAATGCAAACTCTCAGTCCCCATCCCAGATGTAGTGATTCAGAGGCCCTGGAGGGTGGAGCCCAGCAATCTGTGTTTTTGCAAGCCCGCTACAACTCCAGATGATCCCAACATAGGCTACCCTTGAAGACTCCTAGAATAGAGGCATTTTAAAACTGGACTGAAAATTTTAGTTAGAAACATTAAAGTCAGAGTCTTATCAGAGAATAATGATGCACTGCCCACAAAGGTGGTGCGTAATGATCGCGGTAGGAGTTCCCGGTTTGTGGGAGAAGGGAGGAGTCCAGCTCTCTTGGAATAGATGATGCGTGAAGGGAGGAGTGGAGATGGGGCTGGAAGAGTCACTGGGACCCTGCTGGCAGACTCAGCGATGGCAAGTGGCCCATCTGTGTAAGAGAGAAGGGGCTGGGGACAGCAGCCATTTCACTAGAGAGAAGAAGGCCATCGCCAAGCATGCAAGGCACAGGAAGGTAGGTCCCTTGACCCTCCGGAGAATGCTGAGGTAAAAATGCTGCACATATGTGGAACAGACAATGTGGGGTCCTGGAAAACATATGGACTTAGAGACCCCAAAGATCCTGGCTTTGCAGCTTAGTAGCCATGAATCCTTGAACAAGGGACTTAAGTTCTCTGGGCTTCAAGTTCATCATCTCAGATGATTAATTACTTAGCAAAGGTGTTATATAATTATATAAGTGCCTGGAAAGCAAGTGTTGCTCGAACATGATAGCTATAATAAGAGTTTCGGAAGAGGAAACATGACCCAAACTCACTGCCCTTACAGTAAAAGGAACTGGAGAGGTGAATCACTCACTAAATCACAAGAGAAGAAGTGGCACTTTCATGAGGAAAGCACAGGCGGAGCACAGACCCCTTCCTGGCCTAGCTGTTGAGTTCCCAGGCTAGCCCACACAACCAACTTTAAAACAGTTCTCCCTGAGTCCATGTCTACAACCCCGAGAGGAGGGAGCCACTGACAAGGACAGATGAGGGCACTGCACCCGCTCTGTAGTCCATCTGGTCTCTGTCCAGGCCCAGGGCCGATGCCACCAGCCCGATGAGGTGGAAGAGTCAGAATGTCAGTGAGCTTCCACCAACCACCAGGCATGGGGAGAGCCCCTTCCCCATATGTAGATCTTGTTTTTTATTCAGTTATTAATAAGTAGTCATTGCATGCCAAGCACTGAGCTAAAATCTGAGGAACCAAGATGACTGGGTTGGGGGAATATTCTGTCCAGCCCTTAAGGGGTGTACAGACAAGACTGTCTGATAAAATTGCTCTCATTTAATCCCCACAATAACACTATGAGGCGGGCATTGCTATCACCCCCATTTTATAGATAAGAAAACTAAGAGAGAAAGGAAAATTCTGCCTTGATGATTAAGCAGCAGAGCTGAGATCTGAACACAGGACTTTGTATCTCTCATGGCAATGCTAACGCAAGCCCCTCCCCTTCCCTCTAACCCTCCCATCATTAAAGTAAATGACTTGACGAAATAAACTCTTGGGTCCCCTCTTTCTCCATCTATGCGTCCAGTTGGGTAAAACCCTGGGGTCCAAAGTAAGTATATACATGCTCAGAGCCCATTCAATGTTAAAGCCAATTCATCCTCTCCTGTCATGAGACCCAGAGAGAAGAAGGGAATTGCCGGAGATCACACAGCAAAACAGCGCAAGAGCAAGGACCTAAAGGCCAGGTCTCCTAACGCTTGTTTTTCTGGGGTTTTTTTGTTTTGGGGGTTTTTTTAATTTATTTTTTTATTTTTTTATTTTTTTTATGCCTACAGCAACTGGTCTTCCTAGGTGGTCTCCCATCCAAGTCCTAACCAGGCCCGACCCTGCTTCGCTTCCGAGGTCAGATGGGATCAAGCGTGTTCGGGGTAGCATGGCTGTAGATGGCTTGGGTCTTTCCATTTTTAAACACAGACATACAGACACACCTAAATACCTTGAATAATGTCATTTGTCATAGTTATGTTTTGCTGCTAGGAAAAGAAACACCAGAAGGAGAAGGGACACTATTTTCCCCTCCAGCCTGGGTGCTAAGCAAGCGCTGTGCTTTGAAGAGGGGGCTGGGAAAACCTGGGAAAACTTCATCCAGCTAACAGGAACCCAGGGCTCACTGAATCTAAACAGATAAAGCTTGGCTCTTTCATTTCCCAGTCCCAGACAGAGGATGGAGGAAAGAAGAATGCCGTAAATCAGCTGCCACATAATCATGCATTTTTAGAGTCTGCTTGTAATTAGTCTATATTCATAGTGCTGTGTGGGTAGAGAAATATGCACCCAAGGAAACTCTGAAAACCAACATGTTTGTTTCAAGTGACTGATCTGCAGGAACCATATGCCAAGTGGCTGAGTCCCTCCCCAACTGAGAGCAGTGAGAGAACCGGAGGCCATGCGTATACATACACACACCTTGATACAGCCTTTCCTGCCTCCCCCAAGCTCACATCACTTCATCTGGCTCTGAGCTATACTGAGACTTTTTCACACCAGGAAGGATGCCAGATGTTTACCTGTATTCAGTCCTCCTTGCAGCCCTACAAAAGAGTCACTCTCACCTATGACTTACGCTTATTCGTACACACAGAGTGTAGTAGCATCATTCTACTAAGATTGAATTCACAGAACCATCTTCTTTTGTTCAGTAATAATGATAATCATGAATACCAAAGACCAGGACTTACAGTTTCTAAATTATATGCATATTAGATATCTCATTTGAGCCATGTGAAAACTTAAAGTTTGACTTTGTATGTATCTAGTGATTTTGGCCTTTGTTGGCAAAATCAATATGTTATATGCTCTAGAAATAGAAAAAACACTAATCTGACTTTGCTGAATTTCTGTGTATGACAACTTTCCAACTGTCCTCCCTTCTGGAAGACCTTAGTAAAGCACTTAGGGCGGGGACTATGCAGTGTTGGTGATGCACAAGCTTCATGTATGTATGTCAGCAAGTTTTGTTGTGAACAAACCCTCCAGGTGAGTCTGGTGCACAAGAACGTGAGAACCCTGGAATTGTAGCGACGCAGGCCAGACGCTTGTTCCCTTGGTTCTGGGCCCAGCGTGGAGAGAGGGAGTAAGAGTCCTTACTTCAGCTAAGATAGGAATCTACTGCTCAGGATTGCCGGAGCCGCCGTACCTCCAGGGCATATGTCACTGTTCTCCTGTTCTAAAAATTGCTACATCTGTACCTGCACAAGCTAATAAAAAGTCTTCGCCACAGGGTTGAGCGCTTTATTCGGCACTGTCTTAGGCCCGGATTCTTCCCGGCCTCCTCTGGCCTACAGGACGGCACATGTTCACCAGGGCTGGCAGATATCCCCGCTCCTCCCACCTTCCGTCCTGAGCCAATCAGGACATCCTCCAGAGTCCACCTGCATCTTGGGGTCCTGCCTGCTGAACTTGTTCTTTTTATTCGTAGTTTTCCCTCCCTAGGTCTGATTCCTGCAGCCTCTGTTTAGAGCTTTACCAAGGCCAGTCCCCATGAAGAGTCAACCTCCTACCTGCTCGGCCTTGGGCAGAAGCCCTGAGACAAAGGGGAGGGGCCCCCTCACAGAGACCAAACGTGAAAACAGGGCCAACAAGGGAAGAGGACAGTAACTTATCAGTCCGGTGAGAAGGAGGAAGTAGAGTTTCAGTGCCAGACAGACTTGCTGCCGACCTGCCTCCCTTCTGATGAGCTGAATGACCTACTCACATTCTAAATCTGAGATGCAGTGTGTGTATCTGTACAACTGGAGAAAAGTAGTTAGCCCACTGGCACAGTGCTCAGTGAACTGTGCAAATGTGTGATCTGAAGCTGTCGTTCTCCCGGGCCCTTGCATAATGTTTATCTAGGAAGCCAAGGAGGGAAGGAGCCCCGCCCTGGCATGAATGAAAGAGCACACGCATTATCCCATCCATCTCTGGGGATCTCATCCCCAGCCCAGCATGGGCCAGTCAGGAAGAACACAGGGTGATAAACATCTCACAGACCTAGTGCCACTGGGGAGTCTTTTCAAGACAGTGTGCTTGGGGAAACTCGAAGGCACTGACAGAGGCCCTTGTGCTAGGAAAGGGTAAAGAAAAAACAGAAGGAGAAAAAAGGTCAGAAAGATGGCATGACAAGGGTAACTAAAGCAACAATAGTACGAGAGCTGACATGCATCCAAGGCTGCTATGTACCATGCACTGGGCTAGAGGCTTCCTGTGGACCATCTCATTCACCCTGAGAACAGCCTAATGAGATGGTTTCTCACGGTGGGAACCAAAGCTCAAAGAAACCTGAGCAAGGACACACGCCCTGCAAGAACGTCTGCATGCAACTTCATGACGGCGGCACTGCTCCCACACTAGGTTGTGCTTACCTGTTCTCACGGCAACGTAAGCCTCTCCGTGCCCATGTCCCGATAAGTAAATGACAGTGACCCACATGGTGTCGCAAGGATTTAATGCATTGATTGATCAACACAGAGCCTGAAACCTAACAAGAGCTCAATAAATGGTGCCTGTGTTGAGAAGGCAGGTGTGGCGGCGGCGCGGGGCTGCTCTGGTTCACCTGCACAGCCTCAGCCTTCGGCCAGACTGCACACCTCACTGGCATTCAGGAAGCGTGCTCGGATGAAGGGGCACGCACGCAGGAACACAGGCCCGAAGGTCTGCCCGGCCCCGAGTCAGCCCCAGCCTTCCCCATTCAGGCTCCAAGTTCCCTCGGAGTACGGCTAACCACCCCCTGTTGCTGCAGGACCCGTGTTAATGCTCTCATCTCATGTGTGCAGGCATCCTCTGCCCGGCCCCTTCCCAGTGCCCTGCCCTCAAGGAAATGTTTATCTCTCAATCGGGAGTCATCAAGGAGCTTTGTCTCACTACAACAGAAATGAGATCACAGCACAATCACTGCAGTTACCCCAGGGGAGAGTCAAACTCCTCTCTCCACCAGAAACACCCACAGGTTTTGCAGCTGGTCAAAATGATTGACTGGGAAGTCCAGCTTCGATCCTCTCCAGAAAAATGGATGTAATAATGGCTACCCACCAGGGTGCGAAGAGGAAGTGAGCAGGTATATGGGGGCTCAGTGAACGGAGACTTCTGTCTCTCCTCCTTCCCTTAGCACACAATCACGTGCACAGACACGGCTCCCTCCGTTCCTGCGGCTGTCTCTCCCTCTGCTCATTTGCCCTCCAGACCCACTCCCCGCCCTGCTCTGGGCCCTGGGATGCTGACTTGTGTGAACATGCTCACCCTGGCCCATTCCACAGGAAGCGCCAACAAGAGGTCGGAGGGTGGAAGTAGAGAAGTGAGAGGACACTGACTCCCTGGGTTCACCCTTCCAGTCGCACTCTGGTCCTGAAAGTCACAGCTCTGGTGCTAGCCTTCACCCGTGACGACAGCTCCCTCTGGGTTTTGGCAAACCCTCCTTCCCTTGATGTTCTGGCCTGGGTAGTAATGGCTGCTCGGTGTTGCTAGCCCCAAAGTGCTACCCCATCCCTTACTGATTTTCCCTCAACCTTCCACAAGCTGTTATAAATACTTCGTTCACTGACCTCTCCTCAATTCTCCCATTTGAGAGCATCCATCTCCCTTTAGGATGCTGACTGATAGCCCAGGCTCCTCTTTGGGTTCATAATGTTAACCATCATTATATGAAGCATATTCTGCAAGTCCATCTCTTCCAAAAAATCTCCCCAGATCAGCTTTAAAATATTATAAGCATGCCTTATACCTACCATTTAGCCTGTGTCATCCTCCCTTCCTACCGCGAGACCTCGCCCCTTGCCCGTGACCCTACACACCAGCCTCCAGAGGCACAGACTCTCCCCTCTGCCCCACCCCAATACCTAGACAAGCCATATGTTCTCCAAAGAGTTTTAAGAGACCAATAAATATTTCCTCCCTCACTCACACCCAAGGACATTGCTTCAGCTCTTCTGTTTTAAACACCAATGATTTTTCACACTGACCTTTTCTCAGTCCTTGACTCACAGGAAGGTCTGGCACGGGGAACGTGCCTGCCACAGTCTCTAGCTTCCAGTGTCCACAGGGGAATGGCTTCGGAGAACCACAGGATACTGAGCCTTAATAAAGATAATCTGTGCCCACGCCCTCATTTTGGTGAAAGAGAGGTGAAGGCCAGGCTGCTGAAGAGGATGGCCCAAAAGCCACAGGTGAGTTTGTTAACAGGATAGAGACCGACCAGGCCACTGCTTCGGGGAGGCCCTGTACACCTGGCCTCCTGTTGAGGATCTCATGGCTCTCAATGCTTCTCCAGACATGTATGAAATATGCTCCGGGACACCACGAAGCCAGAGGAATAACATGCAGCATCCTCCTAGAGATCCATTCACTTCCAAGTTTCAGGGGAAGGGAGCGAAGGTTATCACCCTAGCTGGGGCTAGGGTGAGGCAAGTGAGGTACTCTCTTAAACCACAGAATTTAAGAGGAACCCAAAAAACTGAGTGATCATTTTAATTCATTATCTTTAATTTTAATTCATTATTTTTAAAAATCAAAATTAATGCCAAAAGACCCAGGACAAACAAAATATCATAACTTTTTAAATAAAGACAGGATCTCGTTCTCCATTTATATAACCCTGACTCGCCTGCCTCATCCTAATCCTGCAACTGGTTCTGATAAAACTTTATTTACAGAAAGGGCGGGCCAATTGGCCAGTTTGAGTTTTTAACATGTTATTTATTTTGATGACTGAGATTCTCTAGTGTCCCCTTAAATTTTGGGCCCAAGTCAAGTGTGCCTTACTCTCCTCAACTTAGTCCCAGCCCTGCTCACTATAAGTCATTTAAAATATGCAAAAATAAAGCAAACATAGCTATACAGAGGCATAGAATACAAACCCATGTAATTTTTAAGATAAAACAACAGACTTCGAAACCATCTTATGCTGTGGGCGACACCATCAGATTCCTGGAGGTTGACCCCTCCTGGATTCAGAGGAGTTTCATTTCCTAGAGACAGCGTTGCACAGGATTCTCCTGGTAAATCAGGTGACTCGTTTGGCTCCACTTCGGAGCTGAGGAAGCTGATGCTGAGAGACAACTTGAAACACCAAATTCACTAATTGTCACGTGTTACCGCATGAGTGAAAGATGAAACCCCAGCAAATGACGGCCAGTTAGCTGAGTAAAGACATACTTGTATCTGAACCCCATGCTCAACTATTACTAAAAACAGACAAGTCAGTGACCTAAATATGCCTCCGCTAACTCGTCAATCCACTTCTCCCTATACCAAGTGTGCCAAGCTTTTGAAATAACAGGTTAGAAATAACCATAATTGCTACTTCAGTAAGGTATTCCAAAGGTCTGGTAGATACCAAACAGCATCACGATTATACAGTCATCAGCATTTAGGAAGCACACGTAGCATCACGCGAGTTCCAGATCTAATCATGCCCCACTGTGGTAACCTAAAACTGAAGGCTGGGGCTCAGTGCCATCTGTTTCAAATGTGTCACCCTCTATAGTCCCTTCTACTGCCCTCTCTCTCTGGGACAATCATCCCCCTGGCCCCAACCCCAGCCAACCTTACATGAACTTCAAATTCAGTTCACACATCAACCTTTTGAGGAGCCTTCCAGGACATCTCTTCTGCATTTGTTCATTCATTACCTCATTCATCCATTCCATAAGTGCCTAATGAATTTATTTAGCCCAGCATAGAGTGTGGACACAAAGACGCATTGTCTGATTCCCCTGGAGTTCAAGGTCTCCAATCTCCACGGCATCTGGTGTCTCCCACCACCTTGTGGTGGGATCATTTCACACTGAACTCCACTGGTCTGATCCTATTTTGTTCTTCCAGCTTGAGCAGAGCTCCTCAAAGCCATGTCCTATCCATCTTTAAATCCCCAGGGCATAGCAGGACCTAACCCAGAATAGGCACTCAATAAAAATGTGAGTGAGTGAGAGACCACATTGGTGTGTATCTTGCTTTGGTGTTTCAAGTTGCCTGTCTGATCATTGTGCCTGTGAGCCTTGCCCTCTGGCCATTTCTGTCTGTCCCTAATTCCCACGTGGGATGCCCACAGGAAACAAACCTGCCATTTCTATCTAAAAGAGCCACATCAACTAGCTGTGCCAGGAATTTTCTCTATAATTCTCAATCAGTGCACATTCTTGAGCCAACTGGCCAACAGGCTGTTGAAGGACTTCAAAGGCAGCATGACTAATGTTATGTTTTTGATTGGAAAGTGGAGAAAGAGCTCTTAGCGACCCACTCTCCGTAATTACATGAAGCAAACACCTCCTCCAGTACAGCCATGTAAGTCCGATTCAGTTTTTGCTCCCCAGCCCTCCTACCCTGCCCGCTGACCAGCACAGACCGATGAAAAGCCATGCCTGCTGAACGAATAAGCAAAAGGACCTGCAAGTCCACCTGTTTGGAACAGTGAGAATGTGTGTGATTCTGTAGCACCGATTCCTAACTTGTACTTCAATTCCCAGATTCCATATATAAGCCTGAAGACTGTGTTCACCTCAAAATCCCAGTGTGCTTCTGAATTAGGAATCAGCTCACAAGGGGCCAGGCTCATCGATGAGCCCCCAGCCAAGTGCATGGGGGCTTCAAGCCTGAACAGACACTGATCTCACAAGGGAGCCCCGAGAAGGTGGAGGCCCAGGGCTCCAGCACCCATTCCTTTCCCTCCATTAGCCAGACCCTCCTTCTCCCCTGGCCTCCTCCCTGGACTCCCTGCCTCTAGTCCAGACAATTTCCCTTCCACGGATCAGCCTTTGCCAAGCACCTTTGCCTATAAACCAACCTTGGCATTTGAGGCCTTCCCTAATCTCATTCTCCCACCCCCCAAACGGCTGTGTTTCTGAACGTTCCCTATACTGAAATCTCTGCACACATTCAAAGTCATCTGCGGGCAGACCTGTCTCTTTTCTAACCCTCATCCGCCCCCTGGGCACACGCATGTGCACACACATACTTTCTCTCCCTCTTTCTCTCTCTCTCTCTCATCTAGATTTACCTAACATTGTTTGAATGCCTACTATGTATCAGAGGTAGGAAATTAAAAGTTTCTTGAGCACTTATCACAAGCGAGGTCTTTATTTAGTCACTCTGCATCTTGAATCTCATGTCACCCTGTGCAGATATTATTATTTCTATTTTATAGTTGAAGTTACAGAGGCTGAGAGAAGCCAAATGACTTGCTCAAGGGCCCACAGATAAGGGCTATTCGGCATTCACCTGGTCTCTTGGCTTGCCGCTATACCCTCCAGTCCTCTGGCCACTTATCCGAATTCTGCCCAATTGGATCGTATCCCATGTCTGTGAAGCTATATTAGTCAGGGCCTTGCTGGGGAAGAAAATGATGGCACGTTCGAATGGGTTATTTAGAGAGAGTTTGATAGGTGTGAGCAGAGTGTAGGGAAAACCACACAGACAGTTCAAAGCAGGACCCTAGGGCTTGTGACACCAGGAGCCATCACTACAGGCGTTCCCGTCTCTCCCATGAGTGCCAGGGCAGTTTAGAATATTAAGAAAAACCTCTGCCTAGAATGGCACAAGGCTTTATACATAAATTACCACAGTAAAGTCCTAGTGCAGCTTTGTCAGATGAACGCCCAGTCTACAGAGGCTCGGAGCGGTGGATTAACTTTCCCGGTGAAATCCAGAGTAGTGTTTGAGCTTTGGTACAGAACTCTAGAGCTTGGGTCCTTTCTCTTGCCCCAGGCCGCTGCGGTCAGGAATACGCCAGCCGCCACCACCCTGTGAGCATGTGATGTATACGCGTACACAGACAGGCAGCTTTTTGGACTTTTAGGGACCGTAATTCATTTCCTTCCATACCCTTTCCTCTCCAGGCTCCAAACATTTCAGAACTGTGAGAGCAAAACGTCCCCTTCATCTTTTGCCAGGGACCGGGGTACCCCAGGTTTTCTCGGCTAGACTGACCGGGCTTGAGGAAGCACCTGGGAGAGGCCATTGCTGAAAAAGCTGCACTCCAGCCAGATCACTGATTCCTGGGCCTCGAGACCGATAACAGCAGCATCTCTCCGAGAGCGAGTTTGGTCAGAAATGGAGCCTCCAGGTAAACCACCTTCGCAAAAACCCAAAGCCTCTTTTGCATGCCCCTTCAAATTAAAAGAGTTCCCTCTACTAATATAGTAATTAAAATGAAATATTAATAGCTGACTTCTATTATTTATTGGCTGTTTTTGGAGAATAAAATATTGAGATCCAAAGAGGAATCAATTTTTACAAACTTTCTTCTCCTGAGCAGGCTTGATTCGTGTCACATAATAAAGAGATAAGTTTATCAGCTGCATCGGTTCAAAGATATCTACTGTAAATGTTGGTTTTGAACCAATAAGAAGATTATAAGCACTGTCATAAAATATCTTTCCAGAATGTAAATTATTCAAAACTCTTCATGGACAGACACAGAATCTCATGCCTCAGTGATCCCCGTTCTGTGCAACACATTTCATTTATTAAAGCCAGAGAGGGCCTCTGTTGATTAAGCCCCCTAAATAAATAATAACCTTCGTCTTCTTCCAAATTATTTCCACGATTAGAATTTGAAATGTTGTGCCAGGTATCAAGAGGACTGCCTCTGGAAGGGCGGGCACATCTTCATCGGGAAGCTCAGCTGCACGCGCCAGCCGAACCCCCATTCTTTGGAAAACGACAATGGCTCCAGCGCTGGAGACAGCTCTGGGGCTTCATCTTTACAAGTTCAAGCTGCAAGATGAAGGTGATGTAATGAAAGGGCTTAGAGTCCAGACCTGCTCTGCCACTCAGTCTCAATGCGACCCTAGACATGCCATTCGATCTCTTTAAAACCGACTTTCTCATACGAGGAAGTAGCGGATACTACGTGCACCCGCTGGGCACAGAGTATGGCTCATAGTAGATTCTCAGTCAGTATTAACCGGATCAAGGACCATGGCATAGAACCCACAGAGGATGCTGCTTCTCCTTTTGTCCAGACCTCCCAGAGCCTCACAGAGTATTCTGGGCAGTTTGGCCCACCCCAAAGGGTACCTAGAGAAGGCTCATCCTGCCCTTATCTCTGGCCTTTGTTCGCATAAAAGCCAGATAAACTCTACCTGTCTTTTAAGGTCCAATTCAAATGCCATCTCGTTCTTGAAGCATTCCATGATTTACCCATTTGGATTCCTTCTTTCCTTTTCATTCTTCCTCAAGTATTTATAAAGTGTCCATCCTGTGCCAAGCACTGATCTGGCATCTTTTCAGGTAAAACCTTATATAATCTTCATTACAGCCCTGCAAGGTAAGTCCTGGTTCCATATGTTATAGAAGAGGGTATTAGGTTCAGGTAGGCTAAGTGTTTTGCTTGTCACACACTGAGTAAGTTATGAGGTCAAGACCTGAACCAGGTTTAGCTGATTCCAGAGCCCGTGCTCTTTCCTGTCTTTTTCACTGACCATCCTGCTGCTGGACCACGGCTCAATGCTTTCTCTCCAGGCTTCACTTATCCCACTGGGCATGCCTGGGTTCTACTGGGAATGGCCCTATGTCCTCAGAGCGTCATTCAGCCTCCCACATGGAGCCCTCGGCACCACCTGGAGCACTAAGCCCAGAGCTTGCCATGGACATTACAGTTCCATCCGCCTGGCTCCCAGTCGTTCACGGTACCCCCACTCCCTGCAGGCCTCCGTCAGCCAGGCTCAGGATGACAACAGTAACACATCTTTTCCCTGCTTCTCCATTTACCATTCTATGTCTCAGTTTCTTCATCTATCAAATGGGGATAAATAATGGTACCTATCCTAGGCAGCAGCTGTGCAGATCGAATGGGACTGTGAACATAGAATGTTTTGAACAAGCCTGGCGCAAAGCTCAACCATAGCAGCTACTATTACTACTATCTTAAAGGTTTCTGACTACTTCATTCTGACTCCGAATCTATGCTCTTCCCACAGTGCACTGCACATTGTGCATCCCCACATCAGAAACTTGCATATAGTAGATTGTCAGCTAATTGCAAATTCACGGTAAATTCTTTCATGTTCTCTAAAACACATGCTAATAATTAGTGTTGAGTGCCGCTGCATGGGAGACTGGAGGGTGCACGGGCTCTGGAATCAGACAGGCTGAGGTTTGAATCTGCCTGTGATAACTTCTAGCAGATAGTCCTGGATGAGTCACTCAATGAGCCTTTACTTTCACATATATAAAATGGATCTGAGGTACAGGGCTAGACGCCAAAGCTGCCAGGTCACTGTAGATGAAAAGATAATCTGTCTACAAAGTGTCCAGCACATACCAACAATACTATAAATGCTCACTTCCTTCCTCCCCTCCTTCCTCTCCCAACTCCCTGCCTAGTGTTTTTTAATATCTTCCCCTTTGTCATTAATATCATCAATACAGCATTATATTCTATTGGCTGCCTGCTCTTGTGTGTTTCGGGGTATCTTGGGTTGACCCATTAATTATTTTGACCTTATTTCTCTAGGGGGTAATAATTGCTTCAGAGACAAGGACCAGAGCCTAGCTCACCTTGAGTGACAGTAGTTGCTTCCACATGTTCCACAAATGCCCATGGAGGGAATTATTCCCATCGGCCATGAAAGGGAACATCTGTCAAAAAGAAGGGCCCCAAACCAAGCCATGAAGTTCTCAATCTCCCTCCATGCTGTGCAGGTTATATCCACTATTCTAACCCAATTCTAGGAAAACAAAATGGTGGCTCATTGTGATGACTGTACCAAACAAAGCTGAATAATTGTCCAACAAAAAACTTAAACATTCCCATATGCACAACAAAATCACACACACACACACACACACACACTATAAAACAACGCAAGACCCACTGGCAGTGTGCATGGAGACTGCAAATTCATCAGAAAGACTAGGTGCTCTGAATTACCTACCACCCAGAACACAGACGCCGTCTGATGAATTTGCTCCTCCAGCAATCCTGCCTTGTCAAGAGCTGACAATCAGACATGCAAAACAAGTGCTATACATGAATTTTGCAAAAGTATCACTTTGGGAAAACAGAACCAAAACAAATTGAGAAATCACATAAATAATTACTCTGAGCTTCAACTCTAACATGAAAAGGGAAGGCACATAGCAGAAATGCTAATTAATATGGCTGTTTAATTACAGGGGTACAAATTAATAAACAGAAATTACTCCAGATTTCCAGCAGGCAGCCCATCTCTGCATGTGATCACAGAGGTGTGGGCACCCTGGAGGAATGCTTAGCTTTGCTTTGCCAGGTGCCCAGCTGGAATGGCGTCAGGAAGGGGAAGGTGAAGCCCCCATGCAGGAGGGCCTGGTTCTCTCAGTCCTCACCTCTCTGCTCAGACACTTAGAGCCCGCATCAACATCAGCAGGTACAAGCGTCCACCAAGAAAGACATCTCTAATTAGGAAATCATTCCTCACGCAGCTACAAGGGCCCAGCCACAACAGGCTAAGGACAAAATGAAACACAACAGGACTAAGGGGCGGGCTTTTTTTAAGTCGCCACTCTACGCCAGAAACTGTCTCTCTGTGTCTGTGTCTCTCTCCCCGACCCCTTCACTCGCCCTCACTTTTAGTTTCTGGTTTACCAAACTAATGCTCTTGAAAATTTCATATATAGCACTCGTTTTGCTTGTCTAATTGGCATCGCTTGACAAGGCAGAATCACTGTGGGACCAAAGCCATGTAACTAGAAAACGAGGTTCTGGATTCAGAACTCTGGGTGTCTGAGTTCAAAGTCTGTGCACTCTTAATTACAGTAAGCGTCTTTCTAGAAATGCTTCCACTTGTGCAATGTACAACTATAGTATTCATTTGATCATTTTTTCATTCATTAAATTCAGTCATATTCCTACTATGTGCCAGGACTGTTCTGGGATACAATGGTGAGCAAAAACTGATCCAGAACCCACTTTCAAAGAATTTCCATGGGCAATAGGAGAGAATGATATAGATAAAATAATCACATGAATATTTTTCCATAGCCTTTGATCAGGGCATCATAGGAAGAGAAATAGGGCTCTGAGAACATGTAAAGTGAAGGTCGAGCGGTCAGGTAAAGCTCCCCTAAAGAAGTCATTATTGAAGTGAGATCTGAAAGATGAGTACGGATATGTAATATCTAATGAGAATCATATATATGCATATGCTAGAATTTTCTATATTTGCTCTGTTTTCTTCCCATCCATCCACCCCTCAACCAACTCCCACCTAAGGAGCCTTCTGCTCTCATCACTCTGCCATAGGAGTTCAGGCGATAAATTTCATGGACATTTTCAGTCCTCAATTTACTTGAGGCTTTAGACATTTTGGGCAGAGGTGATAACTCCCTTCTCCTTGAAATCATCTCTTCCTTGGCTTCTGAGGTTTTGGAAATGTACTTGTTTTCTTCCTGCCTCTCTGGATCCTTCCTGAAAATTATTACTTCATCGTTCTCCAAGCGTTCTTCAAAGCTTGGTCTTGGGTGCTCCTCTCTCTGATTCTGTATTCCTCCCCTGCGCAATCTTATTCCTTCCAATGCCATTATTTGCATTCCACCACAGTGATTCTCACATTTATATTTCTAGCCTGGACCTTTCTTCTGGACTCCAGATCTGTATTTCTAAACTGATTAACAGACAGTTGCTCTTGGATGTCTCAAAGGCACCTCAAACTCCATATGACCAAAACTGAGTTTTGTGACCACTAATCCATCTCAGCACATCTCATCTACCCAATTTGCCAGTCAGAACTCAGACAACATCCATGATCTCTTTCCCTCCCTGCCTTACACGGTAGCCTGAGTAATGGACCCCAAAGATGTCCAAGTCCTTATCCCTAGAAAAAGACACTGGATATATTAAATTAAATAATTAAATTAAGGAATCATAAATACCTTGAATCTCAAAATAGAGATTATCTTGGATTATCAGGCTGGGCCTTAAATGTAATCATCAGAGTCTTTATGAGAGGCAGATGTAGTGACAGAAGTCATGTGACAATTACATTAACTTTTGGGATTGTCTGGTTTAGGTCAAACTCCCCAGCTGGTACGTAAGAATGGGGTTATAGCTGGTTTTGTCCACCACTCTATCCCTAGCATCTAGCAAAGCACCTGGCAGACAGCAAGTGCTCAGGGGGTATGTTTAGATGACTCTCAGAGCCCCCATTCTTCCCCTCCCTTAGTGTCATCTTCTGAGGACAGGCGCTGGACAGTTCTCATTAAATTAGTATGCGCAGGGTAGAATGTGTTGAGTCTTTCTTTGCCACTTAGCCTATCCTATAGTTTTTCTTTGCCACTTTCCAGCCCTATAAAGTTTCCTTGGCCATTTTCCCTTGGGTTTCTTAGATGAAAGCACTTGGAAATCATCTAAGAATAGACCAGGTACTTTCTAGCTCCCTGTACCCTGGGGTTTATCTGAAGGCACATCACAGGCCACTTGGGGTTGGAGGTAACTCTGCATTAATCAAAGAAGCTCTTCATTATCTATTTTTATATACTGAGACGTAGGAATTTCTTACGAAAAGTTTTTGTGACTAGAAAGAAATTTGTAAAAACCAACATGTTATTTGCATCATACTTTCTAGTTTTAAAGTATTTTTTACTTTTTTCCATTTGGTTCTCCCATAAACCTATCGAGCTTCAGGGAACAAACTGGAAAATGGCTCAAGAAGCTTAGGTAATTTGCTCCAAATTACAGATCTAGTATAAACAGAGCTTAAACTCAAGTCCAGAACACTGGACCCTACGTAAAGCATGGAATGAAGACTTGAGCCAACTTTACCTATTCATTAAGGAGCAGATGACTTCACTGAACATTTAGGTTTCTTACGCAGGAGAGAAAATTGGGCATGCATTAATTTTATATTTAGAAAACATCAGAAGATAAAGAAGTATGATTATGAAGTAAATCAAAGAGAAAACAGTGGAAGGTCTATTGCTCGCCCTGGGAGGATGAGGGAGGTGCCTAATTGTTTAGAACTGGCTCTGGGCCTTGAAGATAAAAACAGACATGATTCAAATAAGGAAGTGGGCAGTGATATGATACTGGGTAACATCGACTCAAGCAGCTTCTGAGACAGGCAGACCTGCTTTGCTAACTACCATTTCTGTGACCCCCAAGTCTTAACCTCTCTGAGCCTCAGTTTAGCTCTTTGTAAAACAGAGGAAATAAACCTACCTAAACTGGCCAGGGCTCTTGATTATAAGTGGCAGAAATGCAACTGAAACTAGCTTAGAGTGCAGAAGGAATTCGCTGAGTCACATAAATGAAGAACCAAGAATCTCACTGCAGTCATGGCTCTCTTCCCATCTGTGAGCTCTGCCCTCCCCCGTCTTAGCTCTTAAGAGCACTCTACCCACGTGACTGGAAAGGTGGACACCAGCAGGCTTGCTCTTACCCTCTCAGGTCAGCACACCTGGTGGATACGAATCTTTCTCAGAGCCCGCATACTACATTCAAAGATGATTCTGACAAGCTGTGTTTGAATCCTGTGCCCTCACACCCCCTGCCCAGAACCAATCACTGTGACTCAGTGATAGTGCGTAGGATGGACCCAGCCAATGCCATGTGCCCACCCTCTTACCCAGTAACCTTCTTCTTGGAGATCCAGCTCTCATGTGACGAACGCTAAACAAAGCAAACTCCTGACCAAGCCAAATAGGGTTAGCATTTCCACTGGCTGGAGGGTCCAACCTACGTGTGCTGTCAGAAGGTTCAACTGGTTTGTGAAATGCATTAAATAAGTAAATTTTGCTAAACAACATTTCAGTTCTTAGCAGAGCGGGGGGGAAATAAAACTTTAAAATCAAGGTAGCAACTAAAAAACTAATGAATATTTGGTTGAGGGAAAAAAGGCCCATAGTAAGTGAGTTTTGGGAGAAAACCATCGTGGCCCAAGGTAAACAGAAATCAGGTATGTGGCCCCTTACATGGAGGGACTAAATCTTTGATGGCCACCAATTCTTTCCACAAGAGCAACTTTTGCTGCTTAACTACTCTGAAAATTGAGGACAAGAATTGCAGAAGATGCTCCTCCCTCAGTAAAACTCCAACTAAATTAGATATTGAACAAGACACTGAGATCCTGGCGAGAATACGCAAAAAAATTGGGCCTCAAGCTGTTGGGAGATGATGAATTGTCAGTTTCTCTTTAATAAGATTGTGTCTTATCACCATCTCCTCTAAGGGATTTGATAGCTTTTGTTTTTAACCTGTGAAGATTAAAATCAATTCCCAAATACAAATGGAAGCCCCAAACCGTAAAGCTGCAAATATATCAATTAATCAATCAACACGCCGGTCAATAGATCAACAAGTCCATACAGAGGACGAACACTTGCTCAGTACCTGGAGAGGGAAAGAATGAGAAAATATGCCCCTCTAGATGCTAGATGAGAGAAGCCACGCTTCAGAAAGCAGTAACTCCAACTCTTAGGGCAACCGCAAACCTATTTCCAGTAGAATTATACTGGGTGGGTATGTCCCACTTTCTCACCTGTCTTGTCTTAAATATATCTGATTTGAACCCTGCTTTAACCCACACACTTTGACTTACACTTCTGCCCTGCTCAGATGTTCACACTGCCAACAACACCCCTTATATGTCAGCTCTGCTCCCATAGCATTTCATAGGAGGCAGAAACGAGGAAGAGGACTTGGGATAAAATTCAAATCCCACCTCCATCGTTCACTGTGTGGGTAGCTTTACATAAGTTATGTAGCCCCTCTTGTCCCTGGTATCTTTAACCACCAAAGCACAAATAAGGATATGTGCCATGTAGCCCTGCAAGGGTTAAATAATATCACAACGGCAGAGTACTTAAAATAAGACCCATTCAGGGTTATTGGTGGTTTGTTAACATCGAAATCACCATTGGTGGTGGTGACGTTATTTCAACTATCAGATGAGTTACTCCTAGATTAGATTTTTTTTTCATTTATAAAAATGTGTATAGGCATGTTTTGATACTCTATTTTTTTTTCCTTCTCCAAATGGACTTCTTCACCCTACAATTCTACAGAATTCCACTTACATGACAAACATCCTGCTGGCTTCAGCCCAAACGAAAACTAATTGTCCCCTTGTTTGTGCGTGAGTTTGTTTTTTCCAGATGAAACATTTCAGACTCTGTTTTCTTGTCCCTTGGCATTTTTTATCAACTGACACCGTCTGAGTTAGCCACAGAGACAGGGTTTCTTGGAGCAAGGAAGTAAGAGTGTGTGAAGCAAGTGGGTCTATTTGAAGCTACGATTCTTAATTTCAGCTCAGAAATGGCTGAAGGAGCGTGATGCAGAGGAAAGAATACGAACTTGGAGGCAGGAAAGGCAGTGTCTTAGTTAATCCGGCCTCCCGCTTCTCCCTCCTATGCGCCGCTTGACTCTGGGTCCTTTACCAAACCAGTGCAAAATCAGCTATTGTTTCTGCCCTTCCAAGAATGAATTTGGCATGATTGGTGAACATTATTTCCTTTAGCAGTCCTCACAATGACATTAACGAATCTGAGAGTCATCAGGACCCTTACGATGAAGAAATCAATGGAAGTATTTCCACAGGAGACTCTGGAGAAAGAGGCTTAAGACAGAAAAGCAAGCAGTTCAAGCCCTGAACCTACCACCATCAAGATTGGGGTGACCTTGAATAAGCTTATTCAAAAAAGGAGGCACTGGGGTGACCTTGAATAAACTTATTCAAAAAGGAGGCACTGGCCTCCTTTTACTCATCTGAGAATGGGGATTTAGACAAAAGGATTGATTAAATGTTCCTCCAACTTTAGCACTTGGTCATACTCCATTCCAAGTCTTCTCAAGTCATAAAATTTTAATGTTCTTATCTCTCTTCTCATCTGCTTTAGCAACCACACCAGCAACCTATTATTTGTCAACAATAACAACCGATATTTGTTGAATACCTTATTTAATTCTCACCACAACCTTCTGAAGTAGATGCTATCATTATCCCTAGTTGATAGTTGAGGAACCCAAGGCTATGAAAGGTTGAATGACTCCTTACCTAATATACACTTCTGGGGCTTGAGACCCTAACTACACAGCACTGTACTGCTTCTCAATAATTATGACAGAGGCTTCCAAGATACAGAATTTGCCGCAGTCACCTCTTATCTTCCCTAGGGTTTCTAAGGCATTTCCTTTGTTTTTCAGGTCTTCCTGCTCCCTCTAGGTTGGGCTTTGGTTAGGTCTTTGACTGGAGATGGAAGATAGTAGCATGGAGTAATGCACTGGTTCCCAACTTTTTTTGCTCCAGGGATAGGTGCTCCTATGAGAATCTAATGCCTGATGATCCGAGGTGGAGCCGAGGCGGTGATGCTGGTGCTGGGGAGCAGCTGCAAATACAGATGAAGCTTGCCTGTCGCTTACCTCCTGCTGTGCAGCCCGCTTCCTCACAGAGCACAGACCGGTACCAGTCCACAGCCCAGGGGTTGGGGACCCCTGGAGTAATGGATGGTTCAGAGACCTTGGAGGTGGGCTGACTGGAAGTAGAATCCTGCCTCTCCCAGGCAGGAATGTGTGCTCTCCAAAGACTTACCCACACCTGGCTGACCTCCTCCAGAGTACTCCTGCCTATAAGGCGATTGGGAAAGTTATGTGGCATTGTACAGATTAAGCTCCAGGCACAGCTGCTGACACACCGCTGAGCAATGACCCTATTATTCTCCCCTACTCATATCCCATTTACCCTTAAGACTCAATCCTTGAAAAACTGTTGTTTTAAGAATTGATCCATCCCTCCTTGAATCAATCTGGGTTGAGACAAGAAAATTATTGCATACTGAAAATAGGATGATTGGGGGGTGGTACTTCTGAAGGGACTGTGTACAAAAGTGTGGGTAGAAAGTACTAGAGTAATAGGATGCTAACTTGAGTCTCAGTAGCAGCATAACTTTACCACCCCTAGGACCAAAAAGCTGAAAGAAGGAGTAGTTACAAGAAATGAAGGAGAAGGTAGACAGTCAACTTCCCTGGGAGGTGCAATGACCTTCAGTCAAAGGACACGGCCACCAAGAGGTGACCTGGCAGAGAGGTAGCTACGGGATGAATACTCTGACCTCACTCTTGGCTGTGAGAGTTAAGTCCAGAAACATAGAACTGGCCTGAGCTATTTTGGTGAAATATCTGTTTCATGCCGTCATGAAACGTACTGATTAATAATATTATTGCTTTGCAACTATGGGTCCAAAACATTTGGGGCTGGTTTGTACCAGCTTGTCAGCATTATTTATTGACAATGGTGACAGTGATGATTGGCATTCTCTGATCTCCCTCAAACTCTTTTTGGGGCTCCCCATTGACTGGACCCAGTTGGAAGCAGAAGCAGAGAAACCCGTCGACAGCATCCGTGCGTTTTGGTTTCTGAGGCAGACAGCAGGCTGGAGAATGGAGGTGAGTAGATCTCCCCGCTGTTCCTCCAGCCGTGCACTCACTGGGCTCTCCTTTACATCAGAAAAGGCGTGCTGTGGGGGTGCTGGCTTCGCACACCTGACTGTGAGCCCCCCAAGAGCACACTTTCCCCATCCGTTTCATGAGCCTCTCCCCCGACCATCTCAGTGCCTGGCATAGGGCAGGTGCACAGTAAGCGCAACAGGATCTCCAGGACCAGCAAGCATCATGGAGAATCAGCCAGTTACATGCTTTCCCCGAGGTCAGTCCATTTTTTGGGTTGCTGCCAAAGACTGTACCAGTTGCTCAGCAGCTAGAGACATTTTGGAAGGTGGAGAAAAGACAACTGAGAAGAGAGTTTACAGGCTGATGTCTAGTTATAACAATTCTCCAAGTGCCTCCCCTGATGGCATTAGATAAACAGAGATGGGAATCACATTTCAGTGTGACAGCTTAAAAGGCATGTCAAGAAACAATTAAAGAGATCTAGAGCAACCTGGTCCTGAGAGACTTTTGTCAGAGTGAGACTGCTTCCTGTCAGGGCTGATTTGGGGGGGACATGGCCTGCGAGTCCTCGATCAGGGCCTCGAATTCTCGAAGACGGGATCCTCTGAGACCTGGGGACTGAAGACTGAGTGAGCCTAGAGAATCTGACCCTTTACTGCTTGTCAGTGCTGAGAAATCACCTGCAATCAGCAGCACAGAACATCTGCCCAGCCAATCTCCGCCCAAGCATGCTATCTTCCCATCCTTGTCAAAAATCCCAGCTGTGAGGAATAATATTTATAAAGTATTGCCTGAAGGACATGCTGTCCATCACTCCTTTACCTCAGTAATTTTTCAGATTATCTTCCACAGAGTCCTGGAATTCCTGGGGAGGAGCGGGGGCGGCTAAGTTTCCCTAGAAACCAATCTCTTGCCCATACCCCAGTCCAGAGAATGCCAGATCTTATCTGTTACACATGGGATATTGGGGTCACATACAAGAAATCGCCTTTTTAAAAAATGGATTCTGATACCTTAGAAAAACAAAAGGCATCACTATAGTCTAAATTTTATTCTGTGAGACATAAGCCAGATGGTGGGAAATCTACAAGCCTGGTTCGTGTTCCTTTGCTCTGCTGCCCTTAGACTCTCTGGTGTTAAACTGAGCTTCATTAGAAGCCCATCAGCCCCCGTGGTGGGAATCCATAGAAACACCTTATTGAACTTCCTAAAATGTCTCTTGAAGGACTCCTTTTAGTGACTCCATAAGAGGCTTTCCTCCTCTGTATCAAAAAAAGTTAATTCCAATTAGGTTATATCATGCAGCCACTGTGGAATGGGAACTTGACTCTGCTTCCATCTTGGCCTCAGCCTCTGGGACACTCAGTACTGTCTCTGGAGCCCACTCCCAACCACACAGAACTTGTGCTCTTACAGATTCTAATCCCTGCCCCAATGCCCTCATTTACTTATTATATCATTTTGGGTTGCATTTGATTGTGTGAAATAATGCAGAATGTGATGTATCCTCCCTCTTTTCTAAAAAAAAAAAAGATTAAGAATATAAGTATATAAGTAAGTAAAAGTAAGTGGCCCTTAAAGGAAAAGAAAGCAACTTGGTTCATTTAGTTGGGCTTTTGTCATCCCACAAACATCCTAATTCTGATCTCCAGTAACATACACTGGTTTTCCCATTCCCTGCTTACACATCTCCACTGGCTCCCAGCCTGCCAGCTACAGGACACCCAGGCTTCCTCAAATGGATAGAATTCCAAAGCTTCGCCATCCTGATCCACCAGCTCAGCCCTGTCCTGCCCCTGCTTCCTATACCCTATTATGCTAAAGTACTCACCAGTCCCCAAATCTAGGTAGCCCTTTCCTAGCCCAGGCTTTGGCTCACATGGTTCATAAGCTTTTAACATCTTCACATTTTCTCCATGCAAAATTCAAGACCAGGAGTATTTCTACCCCTCTGTCGTGCCTACTCTGGCTCTCAGTGCAGTCATATCTCTGTTGGTCACTCACAACATTGCACTGCCAGGCTTCTCTCTCTGTTAAGTCTCTCCCACTGGACTCTAAGCTCCCTATGGACATAGAGAACTTTACAGGAGAGTCTATACTGCAGATAAAGCACAGAGGGGGCTAGGCACAGAGGAGTTAGGTCCTCTGTTTATGCCTCAAAAGACAGGCAGACAGACTCCAAGGCATCACTTCATCGCTCACCGTCAACACAAGTTTTAAAACCAGGGATGGCTGTGGTACTCTCGTCTTCCCCCAATCCTGCTGTCCCCTGCACTCCCTCAGAGCTTCGTCTCCAACCTTAGAATACATCTGCCAGTGCGAAGTCTGGGATTTGTCCTGCTGTCATTGGTCCAGTCTCAGGTTTCTGATATATTTAATTCCTGAGTTGGAAAATCCTTATTGGTTTTGCTAACAAGAGAGGACATAACCTGGAGCCCCACGGAAGTCACACTTGCTTCCATGATTCCACTCTCCTGACTGATGACACAGAGTAAGCCTCCCACGATAACACGATGCACCAATGGAGCTGTTCTTTTGTGTTTGCACACCCACGGCATACTCACAAAACCACACACCGAGGTGCTTGAGACTTGAGATTTGGAGTCAGAAAGACTTAAGCTCAAAAACTGGTTTAACTGCCTAACAAATATGTGTGTATCCTTGGGCAGGTCCTCTAAGCTGTATAAGCAACACTTTCCTTTGTACAATAGGGAATATCATATATTATTTCCCCTGCAAACCAATGAGATAGGCATAAGAAATATGCCTAGTTTAATAAGTCACTTAACCTCTCCATGCCTCAGTTTCCTTACTGATAGATAGGTATCATACTTCGCTGGGCAGCTATGAGAATTAAATAAGAAAATGTATACATAGAAATCAGTACAGAGCCTAGAAATGAATGCTTATTTACTGTCTATAGCCAAATCTCCAAAAGATGAAAACTTTTAGCTTTTTGATGTATTTTCTACTGACCCGGGGGAAATGTGACCCAGGGCTCTGGTATGTGTTGTACTTAAGAGCCATAAGGCTATTCCTGGGAAGGAACTTCTGTCAATTTGGACAAGATCCCTTTGATTCCTACCTATGCACTAAAGCCACACTCAGTGTTTGGCAATGAGCCTCTCTTGATGTCTACATACCTCTGAAGCTTTCTTCCTAGGGAGTATCCCCTTGCCAAGCTCTGTTATTGCTAGAAACATGCCCTTTATCTATTCTCTGTGCCCCTAAGGCTCCAGTGACATCCTTCTGTCAAGAGTGCTGGTATCACACCTGACATCTCGTCTAATACCCCCACTCCAATAGGGGGCTCTAGACTAAGGGGCTGCCCCATCAGCTCCTTAGTCAGCTCCACTCCAGATCAACCAACTGCAACATGCATAGCCAGGCTTGGGAAGTAACAAGCATGGGAGAAGCAATGACACATTAAGAGAAGCCTTCACTGAGCCAGTGCCCATAGAAAGAAAGGATTTGCCAGCGGCTGGGCCTGAGGAGGCTGCCATTTTTCTTCCTGAACTCTTCCAATTCCCAAGGGGCAATATTTAATTCATGATGCTGGAGCTAGCGCCATTGCCAGATATGTTTCCTTGATGATTAAATATTAAACACACAAGTATTTCAAAGCATTTGAAATAATTCAGAACGAAGGACTAATTGCTTCACTCTGTATATTCAAATAGTAATGTTATTTTTTAAAAAATGCATTATGTCAACTATTGCATCAATTAATTGTAAATTTTCCAACAGTTAGCTGTAGAGTGATTAAAGCATATGAAAATAATCTTTTAATTAGCTTTCATTTTGAAACAAATAGACAATTAAACCAAAGAAGTAAGTGTGAAAATTCTGTTGGTCTGCTTTTTTGGGGAAGAAGGGGGAAATTTGTACAAATAATGACTGTATCATTGGAAATTATTTCCTTGGCTAGCTTTATAGTTGTTACAGTAATTTCATCTTTCCCTTTTTATATCCTTCTATTTCTTACAATTTTATACCCCTACTGTTTTCCCCAGAAGCCTAAAATATATAACTAGATGAATAATAGCCTTTTTCAAGAATGTCTTTTTGAGCAGAGCTATTCAAAGTACCAGCCAACTCTTATTAAAAATATCCTTGTACACATCACTTGTGTTTAAAAAAACCTGTTTTGGTCACTGAGTTATTAATACTTTCATTTACCTTGGGAAGCAGGGCTGGGACTTGCACGACCTGCCATCTCTTGTGGAGAGGCACTTGCACAACCCTCAGAGCGTGTGCCTCCATAATTTTGTGACCTAGGTGCCTTGCTTGCCTCACTCTAGTCCCAGCCTTACTATGAAGAGTCATAAGGTACCTACTCCGTGCTTAGTGCTATTCACTAACCAGTTAACAATGACTATAACATCTTCTTGGTCCAAACTCTCTTAGGTTACACGTAAGGAGACTGGGGCCCAGAGGAGAGGAGGGAGCATGCTCGGTCTGCTACAGAAAAAAGAAAGATGGAGATGACAAGATCCTGGCCCATGCCCAGTCGGTTAAAAAGCATTTGCTGGGCATCGTTTCTGGGTGTGGCATGTATGCGAGATCACCAGCCTCAAACGGGCAGTGTTACCAGGGAAGGCACACTCTGTAGGGGAGAGCAAAAGAGCTGAAGCTTAGAGAATGGAGATAAAAGGCCACTCTTTGAACTGAGTGACCCTGGGCTAGTGACTTAACCTCTCTGAGCCTGTGGATCATTTCTTGAAATGAACATAATACTCATGTCACTGTGAGTACCAGGAATAAAAATAGAAAGTGTGTTGCACAGTGACTGACATGGGGTAAAGCATAGTAATGACAATAGGTTCCATTTTGTAGGTAATATACTATGTGCCAAGCACTATGCTAAATGCTTCATCTGCATTACATCATTTTCTCTGAACATCAACCCACGGGATAGGCATCACAAATTGCATTTTATAGGTAAGGAGACATGCTCAGAGAAATGACATGGCTTGCCCAAGTTCATACAGCTGTTAAGTGGCAGAGTCAGGATTTAAACCAGTTCCATCAGTTTCTGATGTTCATGTTCTTAACTGTTATGCTAAAAGAAAGAGAGGAAATGGAGCTCAAATGTGAGAACATGCCATAGCTAGCAGGAGTCTTAAGAAAAGCCCTATAGATTTTAAGTCCATCATCCAATCCCCTCAGCCACCACCTCAAACTCAGTTAACGGTGTCCAGTAACAACATCAGCAGGAAAAGAAGTACTGCAATCTCATCTTAATGGAAATGATGTATAAGACATGTAAAAATCAATTCCCACATCATGATAAAATTACACTGAGATATTTTGGAACCATGAGAAGAGAACCATGGCAGGTAAGAGAATCATAAAATTTAAGAGTGAGAAGAAAGCCTAGCTTCTGTGTTATCCAACCTACCAGGCGCCTCGTTCACTCCCAGCGAAAGGGACGCATTCATTCCATCAGGAACCTCCACCATTACATACAACTGAAATCTGCCCTTTATTTCCATGGGGCTACAAAGACACACAGCACTCCTGGACCTGCCCTCATGCTGCCTTTTCTCCAAGGCAAAAGTCCCTGTCTTCATCTCAAAAACTCTTCCTGTGACCTCTGGGATTTTGACAGATGCAGATTAAACCCCAGTTCTACCATCATGGCTAACCTTCAGGAACTCGATGAACCTCTCAGAACTTCACTTTCCTTTCCTGTAAAGTAAAAGTAATAACAGCTACCTATTATGGAGTTGTTGTATTAAATGATATGAAACATATAAGCACATGACCTGCTCTGTGTAAGCACTCAGCGAATGCCAAACCCTGCCATCATTACCATGACTGCTTCAGAGGGAAGCAGGAGAACTCCGGGGGGCCTGAGGCGATGGAGAACAGGAGATTTCAGACGGGCCAGGAGGCCAGCATGAAACGGACAGAGCACAGGTGAGTTCAGGCCCAACTTCCCGAAGGGTAATCAGTAAATGACAGTTGCTGTAAACAGTCCTGTGGGGACTCTTTGGAGCTGGAGTTTCTACAGCTCCATTCAAATATCATTTTGGTTCTTCTAAATTATCACCATAATGTGTTATCACAAATCATTCTGTGACTTGGCAGAACTGAGTGAAATGTGATCCCAAATCATAAATTAAAGGAGCAGGGCATTTGCAATGGCACATTCATTTACACCATTTCATTTCACTCTTTCAACTGCTAAGACATTCAAAGCTCCCAGCAGGGAGCGTTGGCCACAGCAGAAGGAAGACACTGAGTTATGACGGCCTTGTCAGTCTCCCTGAGGAAAGCAGGAGAGAGCACGTGCTGCTGATGTGTGCTGCTGATGTGTGCTGATTCGCAGAGGATGGGGGAGGTGGGACAACTCAACTTTGGAGCTTTCAGACGTCAAAACACAGAAAACAAATAATAAGGACCCCTTCTTTTCTGCATCAAGTATTGTTAAATACATGGATTAAAAAGAAAAGGTGAATGAAATTTGGGGCTGTGCACTTCATCCTTCTTCCTCTACAGTTCCTATTCTAGCAGTTGGGATAAAATCTCTAACCCTCCCGCACTTGGAGGCAGTGAAACCAGGTCTGCTGGTAATAGAACAGGAAAGTCTTAAAAAACCTGACATAGGGATCTGCCTTTGTCAGAAAAAGGTTCTGCCTTTTTATAGTCGCCCAGGAAAAAAGAGAATTCTGGACACCCAGTGACCTGAATTTCAGACATTAAACCTGTCATGTCAGTTAAGACCTTGAACCTTCCAGATTCACCGCCACCTGCCCCACCAGCCCCAGTCTCACCCACTGACGGAATGAACACAGGGTGCTGTGCTCATGCTGTGCTGTGCCAGTCAATAATATGGGAAACTGATCTTATCTGAGGATCAGTAAAAGGTTTGCATGAGAAGGAAAATAAGTTTTGAAGTCTGAAGAACGAGTTGGGATTAAGGAGCCAAAGAGCGGTCAGAAGGCTGAGGGCAGTGCAGCCAGTGCAAAAGCTGTGTAGCGGGAGGGGATGTGGCTAACAGGAAGGACTGAAGGGCAACCTGTAGGCTGGAATGGAGAATGGGCTGGGGACTGGAGGCCACAGAGGCTGGGGACGGCAGTGGGCCAGATTACACTGGGCTCAAGCCATAGTGAGGATTTCAGTCGGGGGATAACAGGTCGACATGATGAGATTTGAGCTTTGGGGGAAAGGATTAAATCTGTTTGCTGTGCAAGGACTGTCGGTTTTGTCAAGAGTTGGAGGAGACAGATCGAATAGCAGGCTATTACCATGGGCAGGACAGCTGCAGGGAGATGCAGTGGAGAGTGTATACCCCAGAGATATCTAGGAGGTAAAACCAGCAGAACCTGGCAATGGATTGTCTGTCTATGATGGGTGAGAAAGACAAGCATCAGGTTTGGCCTTAGAACTCATCCAAATGCTCACTTGTGCAGGGTAATTCAAAGCCTAATAAAATTAGATTTGATCAAAAAGCAGAACTGTGGTAGGCTGCTCATTTGAACAACACTGAGAAATACTCACATGGTAGCCATGCTGCCCTTTCTATAATTTTCAGTGTCGTGAACTGGGATGCTGTTCTTGACATGTTCAGACTACAATTTCTCTTTAGATCTGTTCTGGAATCTGTTTGATGCAAAGCTATTCTAATGTCTGGCTGTAGAGCAAGAACTATTGAATATTCTGTGAAATGGAAATTCAGAAATGCATTTTTTTCTTTAATCTCATTAAAAAGCTACATCAGGATACCTAAATCAGTTCCAACATTGCCATTAATTTGCTATGTGACCTCAAGCAATTTTCTTTCCCTCTCTGGGCTTTCATATCTATTTTGGGAATGCCGAAGTAAGCAATCTGTAAAGCAGCTTCTAGCACTAAAATTCTTTACATATGTGATGCCATCTCTACACACACGGAGAAGAATATGTTCATAATTGCAGGTAACTGAACTTCTGTTTCACACTGAGTACTGCATACTTGGCTCACTATTTTAATTCAGAAGGTTCTTTCAAACAAAATGCAATATAATTTACAGTCAATTTTGAAACAAATTAGCTCTAATGAAAAATATTCTGAGCAAAAGCAACACTTTTATAAGAGTTACATTTTCCTAAAGGGAGCAGGCAAAGGGAAACATCAAAAGAGGCTCCAAATCTGCAAACCCCGAGAATGCACGCCACTTAGAAATGGCTGTTTGTTCCCAATAAAAGTAGCTCCGTGTTAACCTGCACAGTCGGACTCCTCGGATGGTTTTTCCGAGAGGTACCAATTTATACCTCAGGTCTCCCCAGCACAGTACACCTGACTGCCGCCTCTGCCACATTCTGCAAAGGAACATCTGCTCTTAATGTCTCAAAGCCTCTTCCAGAAATACTCTCGCACTCTATGCACAAAACTGTAGATTCAAGTGCCCCGCCCCACCCTCCACACCTCCTTCCAATACCTAACTTTGAATGAGATCGCTGTCCATTTAACAGACCATGCCAACAGCAGAGTAACTGGTCTACCTGACTCTACTTGCCCCTCCCCATTATTCTATGGTCTGTGTCAGCTTCCAGAATGTTCTCTGTAACAGGCGAGCCTGTCCTTCTCATCCCCTTGCTCTAAAACTCCTCTGCTACTCAGGATGAAGTCCAAGTCCCAATACATCTCATTCCAGATCCTTCAGGAACACACTCCAGGCCACCTTTGCAGTCTGACCCTACCC